>NC_135597.1:5029891-5331173 GCF_965152235.1 Eretmochelys imbricata
TATGATTACCAACATAAGAATGGCTGTACGGCATCAGACCAAAGGTCCATCCAGCCCAGGATCCTGTCTTCCGACAGCAGCCAATGCCAGGTGCCCCAGAGGGAATGAACAGAACAGGTAATCATTCAGTGATCCATCCGCTGTCATCTTGTCAGAGTCACCAGGCGATGCTCTGGAACTACTCCATAGAAGCCAGTCGGGACTCTGGGGGAGCCTCCTCTCTGTGAGCATATGGTCTCCAGGGCAAGAAGCTCACAGCTTCGATCTTCCTGAGTCTGACCTTGGAGCATTCAGCATCCCCTTCCACACCATGCACTTCCCACAGCGAGTCCACACAGGTGGGGCTCCTGGGGAAGCCAGAGGGCCCTGCACCCCAATTCTGGGGTCAGACCTGACTCTCAGCCAGCAAAACAAAAGGTTTATTAGACAACAGGAACATGGTCTAAAACAGAGCTTGTAGGTACAGGAAACAGGAGCCCTCAGTCAGGTCCATCTTGGGGGCCAGGGAGCCCAGAGCCCCATCTGGACCTCCCTCCAATTCCCCAGCCAGCTCCAAACTGAAACTCTCCCACCCCTCCTTTGGCCTTTGTCTTTCCTGGGCCAGGAGGCCACCTGATCTCTTTGCTCTCCAACACCTTCAGCTGGCACCTTTGCAGAGGAGGGGCCCAGACCATCAGTTGCCAGAAGACAGGGTGTCGGCCATTCTCTGTGCAGTCACCATCACACTGGCCCTCTAGGGTTCTGCAACAATCACACAGCTTAACCCACCACCTAGATACTTAAGAACTACATAGGGAAAACTGAGGCACCCACACAGTAGTCAGAGAAAACATTAAGAACATTCCGACTTCATCATACACCTATTCCCAGCTTCTGGGAAACCAAGGCTAGGGACACCATCCCTGCCCATCCTGGCTAATAGTCACTGATGGACCTATCGTCCTTGAAGTTATCTAGTTTTGTTGAACCCTGTTATAATCTTGGCCTTCACAGCATCCTCTGGTAAGGAGTTCCACAGGTTGACTGTGTTGTGTGAAAAAATAATTCCTTTTGTTTGTTTTAAACCTGCTGCCTATTAAACTAAGAGCTGTGACTAAAACCCAGGAGTCCTTACTCCAAATGCCCTGCTCCTCCCATAGGAAAAATATATATCTATCTCAACATTATAAAATAGAGAGAGTTTAAGGCCCTGATTCTGGTTTAATTACACTTGTGAAAGTCTGGAGCAGCTCTATAGAAGTCAATTGAGTTATGCTGGAATATAATCATAGTAGTGAGAGAAGAATTAAGCCCTAAGGACAAGGCCCAGTAAATGTTCTTTGCACCACTCTGCCTCAGTCACAATGCCTTTTCCTCCACACAAACTGGAGGAGAAGAGGCAGGGTTGGATCTGGGAGAACTAGTAGGGGAAAATGAAGGCAACTCCTAGAAAATGAAGAAACCTGGACAGTTGGTGCAACTTCTACAAGCATTAAATATGTATGGCCCCTGGCTCATGGCTTCAAACGAGATGTAAAGTGAATGGAGGTTATCTTCTAGGTAATTAATAAAAAAGGGTGATGGAAAGGACTATTTATGGGAAGCCATAAACCTGTGGCAACTAGGCACTCTGGTGCTGCTGCTGAGGCTGACATGTGACGCAGGGGAAACAGCGGAATAGCAGGATGTACAGTGGCTTTATGAAGCTCTGCGATACCTCAGAGCTGGGCAGGGGGGAAGAAGGGGGGTTTGAACTGAATGGCCTGGCTGCAGATCATGGCTGTTTGAGATCACTGCCTGACAGGCTGGGGACAGGCTGTCCCCAGTTGGCCTCACCATCCTGGTTCCTTGTGTGTGTCTGGAATGCTTAAAGGAAACCCAACTATAAATATGTCAGGCTAATTATGACTTTGTTTAGACAATGGCAGACAAGAAAAGAGGCACCCATGTCCCGAGAGCTCGCTGCAAGGCAGTGGAATAATGGGGCAAATGGAGACAGCTGGAAGGTGGCCTCAGAGGAGCAGGACCATGGCTGGGGGGCTACCACTTGCAGAAGCCATTGTCAGTACGGTTGCCAACTTTGGTTGGATGAATTCCTGGAGGTTTCCTCAAATGACATGATCTTTAATTAAAGATTTATTTTTAATTCCTGTAGACTCCAGGACAATCTTGGAGGCTTGGCAACCCTAATTTCCAGGGAAGGCTAGAAGCTAAGGCCTATTGCCTCTGGGTGGGAATTTCAGCAAGCCTAGAGATGAGGCCCACAATATATATAGAACCCATCTAGAGTCAGTCTTTACCCATCTCTAGTGGTTGGGCTACTTGAGAGGTTTATAAGTGTCTACTGCCCCAAAAGTTAACAAGCCTAGTACGTTAGCTCAGTACATGCTCCTGCTTTGAGATCCAGGGTTCAGTCCACACAGACTACCAGGGTTGTTGTCAAAAACAGAAGCCCCATGTGAGAATAGGAGTACTTGTGGCACCTTAGATACTAACAAGTTTATTAGAGCATAAGCTTTCGTGAGCTACAGCTCACTTCATCGGATGCATACAGTGGAAAATATTTTAGATGGAAGGCATGAGCAGGCCTGATGGTTAGAGCAGGTGAATGAAGAGTCACGACTCCTGGGTTCTGATTTGCCAAAAACAGCAACTTTGTAGAAAGGCCAAGTGACTCCCAGGACAAGACTAACCAAGCAGGATATGGAATTGGGGCTTTTAGGAGGAGTGCAATAGGGCCGGAGTTGTAAATCCTTCTAGAGAAAGTCCATAGCTACAGGATTTGGATCTGGATCCAGATCTTGGACCTTTCCAGTGGTATTTTATCCCAGGGCTTCAATTCAAGTCAGATCACATTCCAGGCTCAACATTTAGAGCCAGATCCATGTTCGAGTTCTGGAAACACCTCCACTCACCCAGAGCATGGGATCTTGGCTGGAAGGCACCCACCTCTTTGATAGTTCACGATGATTCCAGTGTTCAGCAAAGTCAACAGCCCACAAATTACTTTCAATAACAATCCCCTTCCATCCCTGCACAGAATCAGGAACACCCAGCTCCTCCACCAGGCTCTAACTCAGCCTATGAACGTCAGTTCCGCTGGAAAGCTGTCCCTGTGCAAATTAATCCTTCCGGGAGCGGAAGCCGCCCAGGCTGTGGGCCTCCGAGTGCGAGAGACATGTGCAAAAGGTCCAGCATTCACAATCAGACCTGCCTTTCATTCCCAGCTCATGCTCTTTGTGGGGCTGCGAAACCTAGGGTGCAGCTGAGTGTGTAGGTATCCAGCCAGAGAACGGGAGCAGAATCCTGGGCTGGGCGAGTGACAGGCCGCGAGAGCGGTGGAAGTTATTGGGACGTGTCGACATGAGATTTCTCTTGATGCCCCCGCACATTGGTGCAATCGTTTGCACCAGAGCAGAGCACTATTCCAAGGACTGCCAGTGCAAATCAACAGCCTTTTGCCCTGGTGCAAATGACTGCACGGGGTGCAAGGCAATGGAGAATGAGGTCCCGTGTCTGAGAAAGAACGGATGGAGTGAGCGCTAAAAGCACCCCGGGCTAGATCCTCAGCTGGTGTAAACCAGTGTGTCTGCACAGGAGTTAGTGATTCACAACAGCTGAGGATTCTCACAGCTTTCTGTTCTCCATTTCCTGCAGCTTTCTCACTGCCTCTCTCTTGCTCTATTTCCAGTCTCTCCCAGTCTTTCTTTCCCTTCCCTCTCCAGTCTCTACACAACCCTCCCCACGTCAGTTCTGTTTCAGCATCAATTGGAGTCAATAGAGATGCTTTTATTTTTCAGTTTGTGGGTGAAGTCCCTGCACTGCGATGCAAGCCCGTCCCAGAGTCTGGCCTCCGTCTGGCTGCATGATGGGGCCCATGCTTTGGCCAATATTATGCTTTTCATTGTTTTGTTCCAATGCTTAACCACAAAGCGTGCCCCTTCTATACCTATCCCATGCTGAAGGATCTCAAAGCATTGTAGAAATTCAAACAGGTTATTGGGCTCACACTACAGGAGTAACGAGATGAAATTATCTGGCCACAGGATGTCAGACTAGGTCCCTTCTGGCTTTAAAAATTATTAAATCTATGAATCTATTAGATCACCTAGTCTGATCTCCTGGGGCCAGAGAATTGCACCTAGTTAGTATGAGCCCAATAACCTGTGCTGGAATTTCTAAAGTGCTTTGAGACCCTTCTGGATGAGAGGGGTCGCATAAAGAGAAGGTCAAGGGGTGACTTGATTACAGTCTGTAAGTAACTACATGGGGAACAAATATTTAATAATAGGTCTTTGATCTAGCAGAGAAAGGTCTAACATGATGCACAAATTCAGACTAGAAATAAGGCCATGTTTTTGACAGTGAGGGTAATTAACCATTGAAACAATTTACCGAGGGTCATGGTGGATTCTCCATCACTGAGCTTTTAAATCTAGATTGGATGTTTTTTCTAGAAGATCTGCTCTAGGAATTATTTCAGGGAAGTTCTATGGCCTGTGTTCTACAGGAGGTCAGACGACATGATCACATTGGTCCCTTCTGGCCTTGGACTCTATGAATATATTAAATTAATCACCCATCCCCGCTGCCTTTACTCATGAAAATATCCCCCGGGCTGGAATGGGCCTGCTCACGTGAGTGAAAGCTACATGATCAAGTCTTCACAGCCTCCCCAGGGGGTGGGGAAGTAGCTTCACCATTTTACAGGTGGGGAAAATGGAGCCGCCAGGCAAGGAAGTGACTCATTCAAAACCCCACACACAGCAAGGCAGTGGCAGAGTAGGGAACAGAAACAGCAACACCAGGTACCCTGCTCTAACCACTAGACTTACTGCCAAAGCAAGCTGAACTGGGAAAGAGCGTCTAGTTACTTATGTTTGCAAGAGAGCCTATTTCTACTGCAATCACAGACAACGGCCCCGATCCTGTAGTAAGATCTCTGTGGGCACAGGGGTCCACCTACATGCATCTCATTCCAGGACTGAGGTCTCTACAAGCAGGAGCTAGGACCTTGGCCCAGCATAGTGCATCCCACGTTCCTAGTGTGTTCTGAAGGCAGACTGATGGGCCCTTTCAGACTCATTCACTCTCTGACTTCAGCCAAAGCCTGAACTACAAAAGTCATTTGCCGAGCTATGTCCACCAGACCAGCTGGGGGATCAATAGCAGATCCATGCTTTCCCCCCACCATCAGCTGCCTGCCCCTTATTAGGCTGGAGCTCTGAACGTGCACAGAATATTAGAGGCACGCCAGAGGGCCCCCAAGAACTTTGCTTTTCCTTGGTGCTGTCAAACAATGAATGAACAATAAAGTTAAACAAGAGGATTGATTTTTATATTATTCTACAGTGCTTCATGCTGTATTGCTTTGGAGAGGGGAGCCAGCCCTGGCTACTCAGTCAGGAGTAATTTAACCACACCTTGTCTGTAAGCTTCTAGGCGAAAAGCAAGGAACTCTTCGGGGTCATGGAAAGAAAAAGACGACGTGGTGCCAGCTGGAGTGGTGCAGTGTATGGGCTGGTGCTTTGAAAGATTATTCTACAGAGCTCTGGTAATTTCTGCTCTGCAGAACCCCCTGGTACTCCAGTGCTGGGCTCCCCACCAATACCTCTGCCAATGAGCCCCAAGCCTAACCTCACACTCTTGCTTTTCCAGCGCTGGGCTCCCCAGTGACGCACCCCAATCCAGACTGGATGCACTCCCTACTATGGCCGTGCTGGGCTCCCCCACCCATGGCTCTGCTGTTCCCCTGTTCTAGTGCAGCTGTCCCCACCAGCAGCTCTGGTGATGCATAGTGGTCTTGACCTACCTCCTCCCCAGCTGTTCCAGGACTGGGATCATCACATGCAACAGCTTTGCCATGCAATGGCAGGTGAGCCCCAGACTTGAATAGCAGAGGACTTTGTTGCAAGACCCAGTGCTAACCCAGTCCAGAATGCTCCCATACCATGTTACTAATGCACCCCAAACCTTTGACTGACAAGGCACCTCCGTTTCAGCCCTCCTGCACCCCTTCTGTCTTCACGGTACAGAGAAGGAATCAGGGATACATCCTGCAGCAGCAAGCTCTGCTCTGCAAAGCAGATAGAAAACTTGCTTGAGCGAGAAGCAGGATGGCTGTCTCCCTGCCCCCATCCCTGGGGGATGCTAGTGGAAGACAATGCAGCTTCAGGATGATTGTGTGACCTTTTCCCTGCTTATGCACACACACGCCTCTCCCCCGGTGCATTAATATTTATTTATTTAATAATTCAGCAGATGGCAAACCTCTTTCAAACAAACCAACCACCATCTCGGGGGCCCTGACACCATTATCTTTCCTTTCAAGAGGTTGGCACCTGCAACAGGTGTTTGCACCGAATCTTCCTATATGGAAAGTGGCATTTTCATAGAAACTGCCAGACAATCAGATCAGGGATCCATCTAGCCCAGTGCCCAGCCCTGCTGCAGAGAACCCTGCAGTGAGGTAGTTAGGGGATAACTTTGCCCATCATTCATTTGCAGATGAGAGCAGGTTCCTTTGCCTTTAAGAGCTGTAGTTTTGATGACGGGATTTGCATTTTGGCCCTGATCTCTCTCAGCCTGTAATGGTCTCGCAGTTGAAATTCACAGTTTTCAGTCCCAGTGATTACAGGGATGGGGTAGGGTCAGAGGATGGGCAGGGGAGGGAGAGACTTTAATAGTTTGTCAGCAGAATTAGCAAGACAGTAATTTTGAAAGACAATGACTTTGCCCTTGGCAATGA
Organism: Eretmochelys imbricata; assembly: GCF_965152235.1. Classification (NCBI taxonomy): domain Eukaryota; kingdom Metazoa; phylum Chordata; order Testudines; family Cheloniidae; genus Eretmochelys; species Eretmochelys imbricata. The sequence goes on from NC_135597.1 coordinate 5,036,619, forward strand.
GGGCCACTGCATACAAATTGCCTGGGATAAATCATTCTGCCGCTGCGCCTGCTGGTTAGCGTACAAAACGCAGCATGGAGGAGTGCCGCTTCCCCTGGCTTTGGTACATTAGACAGAGAAGCAGCTATGACAGGTCAGCTCGCTGCAGGGCACCTGTCTGAGACCCTCAAGCACCAGAGACCCTATTGCGGCCATCAGGAAGGGGTCGGTACTGGATTGCCAGTTCTGGTGATGTTGCCATGCTGGTGTAAGTGCAAGGGACAAATGAGAACCAATGGGAGCAGGGGCTTGCTCCCCACACACAGCTCTGCCAGTGCCCCTCAGTCCCCACCGGCACCCTCTTCTGTTATTAAGGTCTTGACCTCCCCACAAATGCCACTGAACCCCAATCCCAGCCCAGTGTTAGTCCCTGGCACCCAGCTCTTCCACTGCATCTCCATTCCACCTGCAGCTAAAGGCGGCTGCTGCCCTGTCACTCCATTGAAATTCAAGTGGGACATGGTGGTGCAGGCCAGGCTGGGGGTGCATTTTACTTGGCACACCTGGCCCATCATGCAGCAGCAGAGCGGCCAATGTCTATGGTGCTCCCCCCTCAAGAGCTAGTGGGCTGCCAGACACAGCATGCATGGCATTGAGTTTGTCATGGCTGTGGACTCCCAAGAGTTTCCAGCACCCCTGTGGGTCTGCAGTGACTAGAGCCAAGGATACAGGTCTTGTCACATTAGACTACCTGCGACTTTAACGGCTCTCCTGGGGAACAAGTAAATACCCCCTCTACAGTCCAGCTTGAATGCCCTCAGATGCCCTTCTCCAAGGTGCCCGGACACTGATGCTCAGCACCCAGGATCAGGGTGTTTTCAGCCATTCAGTTAGGCTGAAAGGGCTGTTGAGGGAAATTCGCTTTGAGCTCCATGGCTGGGTAGTAAATTGGGGACCTGGGCATGGGGTGGGGTGGCTGCAAGTGGCTTATTCCCCAGGGGGAAGGGCTCTTGGAGACTGGGAGAGGGCAGGCCTTCCGGGTGCAGGTTAGAAGGTTGCTAAACATCGCAGAGGTGGTGTTGGGGAGAGATAGAGAGAGAAAGGGAAGGCAAGTGGATGGGGGAATGGGAGAGAGGGAGAACAGGCGGAGCAAGATTAACAAAAAATCCATCAGTGCAGGCTACAAAACAAATTAAAGTTGTTATGGCAACTGGCGTATGTGGGCAGCAATACACATCTCCTGAACATACAGAATTAAAGCACTCGTGGTGTTCGGCAGCTAATTAAATATTGCCTTTCAAATCCATTTAGTCCTCTAGCTAGCGCTCATCTCTTGGGCAGGACGGCTCGGGTTTGGGCAGGACGGCTCGGGTTTGGGCAGGACGGCTCCATTGATCTGCTCTTGCAGGAGTGGGGTGATTAAGGTGCAAATTCTGTTCCCCAGTCCCATGAAAAGAAAGAAGGGAGAGATCTGGGTTTCCTGTTGTCTGTCATTATTTCTCTATTATGTTTGTGCTAGTGGCGTGGGGTGGAGTTCTTTTGCCTAAGGGCCTGATTCTCTGAAGTGCTGGGGAACAATAATAGCCAAGATTTTCGAGAGTCACTGATCCTTTTTGGGTGCCTTAAAGGAACCTAATTTTCAGAGGGCAGGTGCTCAGAACCTTTGTGAAAACTCACCCACCCCCCTTTCAGGTGTCAAGTTGGACACCCAAAATCACTACACTCTTTGGCAAAGCTTGGCCCAAAGAAAGACAAAGACGACGAAGAATCAGGATTCCTTTCCTTCACCCTTTATCAGTCTCATCTACATGGATTGCAAACTCTTTGGGGCAGGGACTATTTTTCACTGTGTGTCTATACAGCACCTAGCACAATGGGGCCCTGATCTCAGCTCGGAGCTCTTGGTACAATAAATAGTTGTTCTTATTTTTATAATGCAACCTGGGATGCGTTCACCCCTTTATGCATGTGTATTTAAATCCAAATAAATGTTACTCTAATTATCACAGATATTTACTTGTTGCATTACATCAGTATCTAGGAGCCCCAATGACTGTTCTGTTGTGCAAGGAGCTGTACAGCCAGCAAGTGGGGTTTTTCCTTCCATGCCCATGGCAGAGGTCAGTATTGGAAGGTGGCAGCAGGCAGTTCTAGTCCCAGCTCTCCAGAAGCATGCACTTTGTTCAAGGGACTGCATCTATCGTGTGTAGCGTTTAGATTTGCTATGCCCAACCCCACCACTGACTCACTGCCTGACCACAGGCAAGTTACCCAACCTCCTGGTGCCTCTGTCAGTGCAGCCGGGTATACAAAACTAAAGCAAGGAACTTCAAAAGAAATTGGACGAGGCACGTTAGCCACACTTCCCTGGGGAAATAAACTACACAACGCTGCACACAAAACAAGATGCTGGCTACACTGGAGCCGAGTTTTCTCCAGGGAAATAAATTCATATATATATATATATATATATATATATATATATATATATATATATATATATGTTTAAAGGTTAAGCTGAAAAGAATGCAGTAAGCCAAGTTTCTTTGATTGTTCCCATCTCTTTAAATTAAAGAGAGATAGTTTAGGTGCATACAGCAGAGGGCAAAGGGGACATGTGAAAGGAACCAGGCATAAAGCAATAAAATGTGAGCTCCATAAACTGGAGCTCACAACCCTAGCTGGAAAAACCTATAGTGTGTGCAAATGATGCGGCTGTATCAGATGGAGGCCAGGAAAATATGAATGAGGATGGTTATTCTGCAAGACATGGGGATTTGAGATAGGAGCATCCATTGTAGGCATGCCAAATAATCCAATTCAAGGTTGGACAGGGATGGTCCAATGCCTACTTGGGACTGACTATAGGGTGCAGAAGAATTTGAGCTGGATTTCTGTGCACACCTGAAATGGGTCCTGGCTCTCCCATGAAAAGATTAAGTCAGATCATCTGCTTTTAACATTTTGGAAGGAATTCTCAACAATGGGAGAATCAAGGCTCGATTCCATTCTGATGAAGTGCCCCAAATAGAACAGATGCATCTCTAGACATTGAGTCTGGGAAATGAGTCTGGGAAACTGATGGGAACAGGCTGGTTTTAGGTGCCAGGAAGAGCAAAAATCAGAACAGAAAGGAGGAGAGTGGAGGAAGAAGGTTCAGGACTCTGCTTGCATTGGTTTTACATGACCTGGCTTCCTATCCTTCAGGAATTACCAAGCCACTGGGTGGATGTGGGGGACAGGGAGGGAGAAATCCTGGAACCCAGAATATCCTGCCCAGCTCAAACCAAACCAAAAAAGATTCAGTCACCCCACTGAGAAGGATCCGGCTACCATTCATTTAACCACTCCCCAGCCTTCCTGGGGGCATAGAGCAGAGTTATCCTAGCAGAGACTGTTACACAAGACTTTGTTCATCTCTAACACCTTTCACCGTAATATCCCAAAGCATCTCACTCCGGTACTGGACCTATCGCACATATGGGGCAGTTGAACCCAGGAGTGCTCGAGCCAGTAAGCCATACTCACCGTGAGCAACTGGGAATCCTGACTCCCAGTGCCCTGTTCTTTATTCAGTATGGTCTGTATGACTGTAATGCCTAGGAGCCCTACTCATAGGCCAGGATCCACCTAGGAACAAATCTGAGGAGTCCCAAGTCCCACCCATTGCTTAAAATACTGCAAATCATCACTAACTACACAAGATAAGACACATGCCAAGTGTATTCTCAGTCCCACAGACAGACCCGGGGTGATCTTGGAAACCTATTTCAGGCTCTGCCACCTGCAGCTATTCCCAGCCCATGAGAGGAACTGACATATCCATTGCGAGTCCCTGAGTGCTGGTGCTTTGAATATTAACCATGAGGAATTGGTTTGATTCCCACCAGTTCATAGGAGCCCCACCGGAACCCAGCATGAATGAATGGCGCTTGTTACCAAGAGTTTCTATGCCACATCCACAGGCTAATCTAGACAAATCATTGCTTGTAAAAGCATGAACCATTCCCAGCAATCACAGACCTCACCACCTTCTGCTCCAGGTGGATGGCACACCCTTTCCTGACCTGGGCTTCTGTAAAATAACAGAGAGCCATATGGACATTTACAACAAAACAAAGCCCTACCAAAACAACCCCCACTGCACACACAATGCTTTTTAAAGCATCAGACTACAATCTAAAGCACCCCCTTGTAGCCAGTCAGGGCACCACTCACCCAGCTGAAGGTCTCTGCTGGTAGGCTGCTTTCTCCTGTGAAGTCCAAAGTAGCAGTGTTTTAGCTCTCTGACCCAAGAAAACAGCAGTCCTACCCCTGCCAGGGTGTTCAGGTCCAGAAGAAATCAGGAACAAAACTCCCACAACTCACAGAGCATCATCCAAGGAATCTCCAGCCTTCGAGTTGAGGCTCTTCTTCAAATAGTCCATGCATCAGCCAGTCCACCAAGCTCTGATTGTTCCTTTTCAGCAAGGGGCTCAGCCTGCTGCTGAGCTGCAGCCAGATTTCTCTGTTCTCCTACCCAGGCAGCCCTGGGCTGGGCTAGGTCTCCTCCTTGTAATGTCCCATTCCACACCTGATATCTCCTGCAGCTGTAGCAGGGCATTGCCAATTAGATCCACAGGCTCTCATTAACCCTGTCATTGCCAGTGTGGGGCCTCTCTGCCCCAATGCAGGGGGGTCACAGGTGGAGCAGTAGACCCAAATGTTGCCTGATCACAGACTGGGAGCATAGCATCAGTGTCACAGCCCTGGTTTGCAAGGGATGGAAAATTATGACTGACAGAATATTGGAGACACACCACTTTAGGACGACAAGACCCGCAACTGGATTTCTGTGCTCACCTGGAATGGACTCTGTGTGCAGCCCCTGGGAGGCCGAGGGAAGTAAATAACTTGGACTGCATCTGTGTAGGCAGGTATGGGAGTTCTGCATGTGTAATGCCGATGGGTGGGACTGAACCTGGGACCTCTGGAGCTAAATGCATGAGCTAAAAGCCAACTGGCTGTAGAGCAAACTTATTTTCCCTTTCCTCTGTAAGTAGTCTCGGTGCCACTAGATGGGACAAAACATCACACCCAGAAGGTGTGTGGGTTACTCTTGCAGACTCTGGGAGGAAGAGAACCAGGAATGGATTCCTGTGCTGATCTAGAATGGGCTCTGCATGGAACCACCTTGGAGGAGAAGAACTAGAACTGGGTTTTTGTGCCCACCTGGACTGGGGTCTGGATACAGGCCCTGGAAGCGGCCAGGGGACCGTGAATTTGCAGCCTGTGTGTATTTGTGAGGGGCAGAGGACAGGCACACCATGTGTGTGGGCGGTGTGTGGTCCCTGGGAAGGATGGCAGGAGATGCATCAGGAACTTCCCCCCGTCAGTGCTCAAAGATGCCACTGGCACAGTCTCCGCCAGCTGGCATGCACCGCAGAAAGAGGGATTGTGGAGCCAGGGCCAACTCCCAGCCTTTCCCCTTTGCCCGCTTTATTCTCATATACATTAGCTTTGTGTCATCAAAAGATGATTGTGCAAGGTCAGGGAAAGATGCCCAAGGCCATGAGGCCAGAATGGAACATTAAGCCCCTTGTTCCTTCCCAGTACTGTAAATAGAGGGCCCTGGCCTCTCCAGGGGGGAAGAATTGGCCCCATTGTGCTGTGGAACAGGCTGGGGTCAGCTTCCTTGCAAAACGCCCTCTTTATAAAAGGAGCCCTGGGAATTAAGCTGTCCTGGGCCGGAGGAATCCCACCCCACCATATGCCAAGCAAAACAAGGGCTGGAGTGGAGACCATCCCTGGAAACTTTAACCCCTTTACGGCTGCACAGAAGTTTGCATGGCACCAGCCACACCAAACCCAGGGAGTGTCAGGAAAGCCTTCAGAGCACAGTAGCAAGAACGGCACCGTGTCTAACAATGTCGGCCAGAGGGATTGGTTGTATTCATCTGGAATGTGCTGCTCTGTCCATTACAGTGATGTGAATGGGGCAAAGCACTCCCCACTCTGTGCCACAGTTTTCCCCAGCAGCAGAATGGGAAGGACGACACGCACCTACCACCAGGTAGTGTAAGACTTAACGTCTGCACTCAGTCTCTAAGGTGCCCCAAATCCTCCTTTTCTTTTTGCGGATACAGACTAACACGGCTGCTACTCTGAAACCTAGCCCCTACTAGTGGTGGCCACAGAGATTAATGAGCCTGGTGCAGCCATCACTGAAAGAGCTGGGCCTTTAACTCAGGCAATAGCAGCTTGTGCACTAAAAGTCAGAGGTTCAAGCCCTTCTGCTGGCAACCCAGGGTTGCCCTTACAAAGCACAAGCTAGTTTTGTGTGTGTGTAACCCACACACCTCCTGGGTGGGGTGCTCTGTCCCATCTAGTGGCACCAAGACCACTTAGAGAGAGAGAGAAAATGAATTTTCTTTACAGCCTTAGCTAACAGCCAATTGGCTTTTAGCTCATGCACTAAGCTCCAGAGGTCCCCGGTTCAATCGTGCCTGTCGACAACTGGGGTCTGTCAGCGTTACATGAGGTTTTCAAGAAGGTGACTGAGCCTTTGAAGGGTAAGAGCGTGTGGGGAGTAGGATGTTCTTTGCTTTCAATTAAAATACAGTTTTCAATGCCCCGTGCACCACCGCCCACATTTTTTTTAGCAAAGAAGAGTGACTGGGGAGACCTGGGCTCTATTCTTGTCTCCGCCACTGTCCTACTGTACGGCCTTGGCCAAGTCACTTCCTCCGTTCTCCGTGGCTGCTCTGGTTCCTCCTCCCACTCTTTGTCTGCCTTGTCTCATAAAATCATAAACTGTCCGGAGCAGGGACTAGCTCTGACTAGATACCTAGCTGGCATTCACAAACTCCTGTTAGAAGAGGACTATGTTCACACAAAGTGCATCCCTGTTAGCTCACGTCAGCAGTGTCCACATGGAGTAGTTACAGCACAGCATGCTAATGCACGCACCATTCACACCGCACTGCAGGGCCGTGGAGAGGCCCTTAGTCTGAGCAGCACCTAGCACGAAAAGGCCCTGGTTTTGGTTAGGGCCTCTAGGTGCTACAGGAATATAAATAATAGTAAAAGCCAAGGGAGAGGGGTGGGTGAGAACACAATAATTCTTCTTCATCTCTATATTCGCTGGCCAGACTCAGCACTGATTTACATCCCGTGCAACCTTTTAAAGTCCAGGAGTGGCTGCATGAGATGATAGTGCTGAATCTGACCCCACGTTGGCAGCATCCTATCCCGCTCTAGCGCCCACTCACAGCAAACTCAAGAACAGCAGCCCCAGACCAATTCCCGGCATTCAGCACCAGCCAATTAATCACACAGAATTGCAATGCAGATTCTCGAGCTGCCAGCATGCCTTGCACACAGCAGCAGCTCCGAACACTGGAGGGATTGGGAGAGGGGAACAGGGGAACCTTCATCTTGCACCAAAGATAAAAAAGGAAGCATTCACACCACCAGTGTAACCTTGCGGTGAGCGACGGGCGCCCCAGTAGCTGAAGAGGAGCTGCCTAGCCTGGGCTGCACAGCTAAGCCTCACGTCCCATCCCCCTTTCCCAATACTCAGAGCTGTATGAGCCACAGAACAAGGGGCTGTGTCCTTGTGAATTAGTCTTCAGTGCCTGCACAATGCCACATTTTGCATACTTTAATTAGACTCAGTGGGTAAAATAAAACAGAGGGAAGACTCTTGTAATTCCCTGTCTGTGTATTCATTACAGAAGCAGCAGCAACTGGGATGTCAAGGAGGATTAAACAGAGGTGGAAAAGTTACAGGTTGTTGTTATGGAATGAAATGCAAATATTCTCTCTCTTTGACACACACACACACCCCCTACCTGTTTGACAAGCAGCTCTCTAGCAGTGGCACTTGGGATCAGCTTTAGACATTTCCAACACAATCACCAAATGGCTCAATGGATTAATATTCACAGCTGTTCTCCATCCCGAGTTTTTTAAGACCAGACAAGACCATTGTAGCCATCTACTCTGACCTCCGGCATAGCACATGCTGGAGAATTCCAGCCGGGGATAGAATTATTCTTGCCGACTGTGTAGGAGAATGCTATCAAGCCCAATAACTCGTAGCTGAATTGGAGGGTATTTTATTGAAACCCATCCAGTCTTAAAGACTCCAAGTGATTAACTGAATGATGGAGATACGCCTGTCCCTTTAAATACAGAGTCCCCTTAAAATTCCCGGTGCAATCTATAGGAACCCGCCTGCTGGAGAGGGGATTGGATTGTTGCGGCCAGAGAGTGAGGCAGGACTGGATGACAGTGACATACCTACGGGGAATCAGAGCCCCCTATGCAGTGCTGGCTGGGGTAAACTGGAGAGCCAGCACATCAGGCGGCATTGTATGGCACAGCTGATTTCTGATGGGCTGGGGCTGGGCGGAATTGAAATGCCCATCAGAGGATTGGGGTCTGAGAGGGACAGTGTCTTTCTGGGTGACTTCAATTTGGGTGACGCTAAGGACTTTTTCCTACACTGAAAACTTTCTGAAGTTCACGCACGCTGGGCCTCGCTGCAGGGCTGCTCATCTGGGCCAGCAAGAGGAAGAGTGCTGGCATAGCTCAGTTTTACTCCTGGGTCAGCTAGAGCTGTTTTGAGCAGGTTACGATGACACACCAGCCAAAATACGAGCAGTCACTCTACTCTTGCCTCCCACCCTTGCTAGCACAGACGATGCTGCACCAGTGCTGGGCCAACAGCAGGAGAATTTCAGAAAAGCCTCAGAGGAGGCCTGGATTGTGTCTGCACAAAGCGACTCTCCAGCACTCAGGACCTTAATGAAAGCAAGCCAGAAAGCTCTGAGGAATGACCAAGGGCTAAGCAGCCTAGCAGAGCACAAAGGAACACTTGTCACTGTGGAGCACAGAGCAGCTGCCATCTGAAAGGAAACCTGGAGGGCTACACCCTTCTCTCCTTGGCACTGGTATAAATCCAGAACAATTCTACCCCCTTTTCAGGAGCTAGTCTGGGCAAGAAGCAGCCTATGCAGATGAGCTGTGGGTGGAATCGGTGTGGTGCAGACACAACTGGGGCTTGACCCTTCCTTGAGGAAGGCTGCTCCTCCATAGGCTAGGACCCTCACCTGAGATGTGGGTTCAATTCCTGTCTCTTGCACAGGAGCCCTGTGTTTGGGGCAAGTCATTTAATGTCTGTGCCTCAATTCCCATCTGTACAATGGGGATAATGGCATTTCCCTGCCTCCTGGGGAGGTTGTGAGGAGAAATACATTAACGATTATGAGGCACTCAGATACTGTGATGATGGGGGACTGTGTAAGTATAGACAAATCCTGCTTTATACCTTTACGGCTGTGGAAAGTAAATGTAAAATGCAACAAAGTCAAAATTCTTCACTGGTAGCAGGGGTACTTTCTTGGGTGACAAACCAGAAACCCCCAGAACTATCTGAGTCTCCGTCGCTTAAGCTAAAGAGCCAGACTCTGTAATCTGGAACAGACTTCTTGGAATTCCGCAGAGTAGCACACGGGACCACAGCCCAAATGCTCCACCTTTACTCCATTGAGGCCCTGCTCAATGCCACATCTGCTGCTGCTCTCATTTGCACCTGACGCTACTGCAGCAAGAGATATCATTGCCTCTTTTTCTGGGGCGGGGGCGGGTAGGCTGGAAAATATTTACAATGCTAATATGGCCTTTGGCAGAAATCGCAAGTAGGGCCGTGAGCCCTTTGCAGCCATGGCGGAAAGTCAGCATGTCATTTGTTGCGATTGGTGGAGGATGGGTTAATGCTTTGCAGAAATCAGTGGGACATCAGTAATTGGCAGAAGGTTGGTGATCCAGTCTTCTCTCTCATAACAGCTGTTATAGATCAGTCATTTGGGGGTCTCTCTGTGCATCTCCCCTTCCCTCTGGGTGTTGAGACGCCGGCGGTTGGGGAATCCCATGGAATAGCTCATCCAGGAAGTGGTGTGATAACACATTTACCCAAATTGTAACTTCAACTGTAAAAAGTGAGTAAGTTCCTAAGATGTCCCAAATGAGCTAGAACAACACATGCTGATGGGAAAAGGCACCAAAAAGAGACAAACGCGGAATTAGTCCAAACCAAAAGACCTCCTGATACAACTCAAGAACTGTGTGTAGATCATGCCTGGTAAAAGACAGAAGTGTGGAATCAGAAATCAGTGAACCAAAATTGGTGGGTTGGGAACTAGGCCTAAACTGGTGGACAAAATAATGAGGGGATGGGTTATTCTGTCCATCACTGCCTTTTGGGGTCCTTATAGAAAGAGACTTTGAGGGGAAAAATTGGCTATTGACGTGAGATTCATCATCCTGGCTGGCACCCTCATCTCGTGGGACCTTGATCCGTCCTCACACTGATCCTTAGTGATGTCCTGACCAGACCAGGGTGGGAAGAGAGACCCAGAGGAGATCACCACCTCTACCAGCTCCAGCTGAATCTCAAACAGGATCAGACTTTAACCAACAGCCACAGCTGCTCCAGCCCATCTCAACTAACTTCTTCTCTTTTCTCCAAACAGACAGTTATTGCCCTCTTTGATACCATCTAACAGTCTGTCAAACACATTTTTTCCTTCTAAAAACTGTCTCCAACTAAAAGGAGAGGGAACAAAGGGTCTTGTTAAAATGAAAGCCCTAAGACTTCACATTTCTAATGCTTTAACTTTTTTCCCTTCTTTTTTTTTAAATAAAAGGCTAAAAGGATTTTGAATGATGGGTTTGCCAAGGTATGAAGCAGGCTGAGGTTTCTGTATGCCTAACCCTGAATCTTCTTTAATACTGGTTGATGCTGGGCAGTGAGTGGGTTATGTTAACATGCTTAGCCCTCATGTTCCATGTAAATAGATACAACAGAACGGCTCCCGTGGAATAAACACAGCAGGGGTGTGCAGCGCCCTAAAGGAGCTGACCATGCACTGGCGTTGATTTAGGACCAGGTACGACCTCTCTGTCCTCTGTCCCTTGTGGCTTCTCTAAAGGGAGACTATCCACTGCCCCTTGAGGAAATCTGCCTAGTGTAACCGGGTAGGGAACAGCTGTGGCTCCCTCGTGGGCACCAGGGAGGGTTAAATCCCATCCCCTCCTGCCCGTTATGTGTTAGCACTGGTAGCGTGTATTTTTAGCAGGAACAAAATCCTCCCCTGGCTCCTGTGGCCACCCCTGAATTATCTGTCTCCCGCGAGTGGCAGGCTCTTTCCACTTCACTTAACCCACCTATTACAAACTAATGACATTTTAAATCTGTGTTACCTGTAAATGAAGGGAAAATCTAAGGAACTCTGGGTATTAAGCTTGATTAACTGGATGGACCTCTCTCTCTCACTGCAGTTGAGCATTACGGCTAGCATCCCACCCTCCCTCCTGACATCCAGCTCCCCTTGACTTGGCGGTCGCTCAGCTCTTCTGGAAATCAGGCCTGTAACCCCCTGAAGGCTTGTGCACTTCATGAAGGGGTCTTTGCCTGGTCCTGACCCTGGATTGCTTGTCCTCTCACTGGACCAGCTGGATCTATACTCATTTTAACTCTCCTGCACATAGGCTGCAAACCATCCCATCCCTTTGCCCCCATTTCCATGAGCAAGTGAAGTGAATGGGAGTTTTGCCCACAGGACCTGTCCCTGCGCCCATTGACATCAATGGGGGTCTTTCCACTGATAACAACGGGAATGGGATCAGGACCACAGTGTGGGAGTCCAATTACCCACTCCCTCATGACATGAAGGATGGTCTTGTGGTTAAGACACTGCACTGGGAGTGTAAATTCATTTCTCTGCTCTGCTGCAGACTTCCTGTGTGACCTTGAACAAGTCTCTTAATCTGTCTGTGCCTCAGTTCCCCCATCTGTACAAGGAGGGTAATCTTTTCTTTCTGTCTCATCTACTTTGATTGCCAGCTCTTTTGACAGGGGCTGTCTCGTACACTGTGCATGTGCAGCACCTAGCACAATAGAGCCTTCGTCTCTATTGGGCAGGACTGCTGTAACAACATCAAGCCAGCTGACCAACCGGCTTGGTCTGCTCCCTGCACTCCACATGGCTCTCCAGTGTCCATCTGGCTTTAATGGAGTAATGGGCACAGAGCAGGAGACGTAGAAACACAGGGCTGACTCCAATATGACCGATGCAAAGTAGACTCAGCGCTGTCTGGAACGGGAGTTCTTGCAGCTGTAGACTAATGACGGGAGCTCCCCAGTGGGCCAGCCAGTCATTTTTGGATGCAGTCAGTTTTAATTCCTCAAGGAACAAAATATAGCCTGCAATAGAGTTTGACTAATTGGTGTGATTTATCGCTTCTCATCCAACAGGAAAGTGAAAGGAACCCAAACTAACAGGCCTGTGGAAGATGGATTCTCTCCTCGTGCCAGGCAGGGACACCCAGGAAGTCAGCTTGGAAGCATTTCTGTTCTGGCTTGCCTATGGCTCCTTGCGAGGAGCAGCCCAGCCACATCTCAGGAATGAATTGGGAGGCTCATCTTAGAAGAGACCCAATCTGTCCTACAAGCCCATATTCCAGAGATGAAGACCCCAGCCTCACCCCTATGCAAGGGGTGATGTGATGGGCACTGACAGCTGCATAGTGTGTGGCAATCAGGAGGGAGAACAACAAAAGTGGGATGAAGGCCAGACCCACATTAGCATTGTTACTGGCGAAGGCAAGAGAAAGGCTGCTCACATTCATTCTTATGAGGCGCACTCCTAAAGACTCAGCAGGGGAGGATGCCATGGGGATCTGACCTCTGTCCCTCTTTACCTGCTCAGAGAGAGCTGGCGGCCAAGGCAGATGCCATGAAACTGCTGATGGCCGCAGCGCTGCTGGGCGGGTCACTGCTGGCGTTGGTGCTGCCGGCCACCTCACAGGCCAAGGGGAGCAAGAAGGGGCCCAAGGTCACCGCCCCCGCCCCCCATCTTTCAAATTGGCTTTATCCTCCCGGGGTTCATAAATTCGACTTCCGTAGCGGTGGGCCTGAGCTAGAGGCTTGGAAACATGGCCCCGTGCTTAGAGTGCTACCCTGGGATTGGAGAGACTGGGGTTGCTTCCCTTCTCCATCACAAGTTTCCTGTGTGACCTTGGGCAAGTCTCTTACTTTCTCTGTGCCACAGTTCCCCATCTGAACAATGGTGTAATAACACTGCCCCATCTCATAGGGCTGTAGGGAGAATAAATACATTGAAGTCTGCGATATGCTCCGACATTATGGTGATGGGCACCGTATAAGCACTTAAGATAGGAATGGGCAGGGCTAGGCCTAACGGTCTTTGAGTATTACCTACCATATCTTACAGGGGCTTTTTGGTGTCGGAAGAAGGCTGGTTCAAAGTGGTTTGTGAATCCCTGCAGTCATGACATCCTCAATGGATTAGCTTGCTAGGCATACACTATGGAGATGTCTACACAGCACGCTAAGCCTGGGCTTTGACTCAGGCTGGAGCCGAACCCCGCTTCCATACACACAGAAATCAGTCTGACTCAGGTCAGCAAGGACTTCGGACCCGGGTCCTAGGACCCAGCTAGGGGAATGGGTCAGAGTCTGTGTCCTGCTGTGACTCAGGTCCACTCCCTGTCATTGTGCAGTGTGGACACAGCACACACCGCACAACACCTGCATAGTGTAGCATGGACACGTTTGCATGGGTCCAGCAACTATAAACCCTGGTTTACAATGCAGTGTGGACGCTCAAGTGCAGGTTTGGAAACACAGCCTCGGGTCCCACAGAGCCAGGTTCAGTGAGCATTGTAGACACAAAGGTTTCAATCCAGGGAGGAGCTGAACAGCACCTGCTGGGTGTTGGCTGGTCAACCGGTGAGAGTTAAGCATTACCAGCACCTTGTAAGGGATGGGTCCAATGCTGGTCTAATTTCCTATATAAAATGGCTTTTCACTCAAAATGCATATTTTTGTTTCACTCAAATTTTTCCATGTTTTCTGATGAAAATGTTCAGTTTGTCAAAAAAAATGATTTTTTGAACACTTTCTACCCCGTACCACCCTACATGCTCCCACACACACACAGGGAAAATTTGGAATTAAACAATTTTTAAAAAAATCCCATGAAAAACAATTGCCACTTTTCATAGCTCTCGTCAGGCCCCAAGTTACCCTGAGAACATTTGAATATAAGATGTGCGGGGGGTAGGGGTGGGGGAAATGACCAAGAACTGCACAGAATGAAATTAAACAAGAACACTTAACTTGCTGAGCACTGGTCACTTTCTTTAAAAGAATAAAAAGGCCTATTGCAGAGACGGTGAGAGGAGAAGCAGCTAAGCAGAGCCTGGGAACATAGCTCAATAGACAAGCTAGGTTTGAGGTGACCTGGTTGAAGCAGACAGAACCCTGCAGGGACTGGCTAGCAGAGGTTATATAAGAATTCTCGAGCAAGGGTCAAATACAGAACCTGGGGGGCATGAACTCCAACGCAGGAAAGGGCAGTCCCTGCAGGAATTTTAAACCAAATATCTTTATGACAGAAGTCACTTTATGAAATAGAAGGCGGGGGGGGCGGGGGGGCGGGAAGGAGCAACTAATGCAAATAGCTTAAACATAAAGGAGGCAGGCAAGTACCTGGGGAGAAAGATACCATTGCTGACTAGAACAGACTGGAAGGTCTCAGAGGTAGATGAGCAGCCTGCTGCCTAGATCATTCCTTATGTTCCTATCAGCATCTGGAAAAGATCTTTCATTTCCCAGCTGGTCCACCTCCCCCTGGGGCCAATGTAGAACTGATCCCTATTGTACCATTATTACTTGTATTCTGGTAGCACATAGTAGCTCCTTCTGAAATGGCAGCCTCCTTGTGCTAGCACAATGAGACACAGACCCCGCCCTGAAGAGATTACAGTCTAAATAGATAAGGCAGACAAAGAGGGGATGTTTCCCCCATTTTACCGGTTAGGAGTCTAAGGCACAGAGAGATGAAGGGACATCTTGAAGCCACACAGGGAGCCTGGGGTGGAGCTGGGAACTGAACCCAGAGTTCTTGAACCCTGGGCTTCAACCACATGACTAGCTTTCCTCTCATCTCCTGAATCACAGCCCAGTGCTGTACCCACCAGGCCTCCTTTCCTTCCTGAAGTCTATTCTCCAGCCGAAGTTTAAATGATTCAGGTTTCCACTGAAATCTATTCCATATCTAGCCCCCTACTCCCAGTCATCCCCCATGTATTACACAGCATTCTTCTTCCTTGCTTTGGGCATGCTTGAAAGCCGTGCCCACGCTATTTGTAGACTGCTCGCTGGCTCCCCATTACTCGTAATTTAGCCAAGCTCTTGAGGGCTCGGGTTTCTACATTTTTCTTCATACATTGACCCCCCCAGGCCATTCCTCCTTTTAATTGCCCTTCTCCCAATTCCTCCCAGTTTGTTTCCATTTCCTCCAGGCACGGAGATGCCCAGAACTGAACTCAGCGATCCCTATGAGCCTCCACCCCATCCTCAAATGCAGCAATGCTGCTTGCTGAGCTGGACTTTAACCTGTGAGGCTGAAAGGTGGCACTAATGGAATGAGTGGATTGTGGTTACCCGTGTAGATGGCTATCAAGCAGTGCCGTGGGCCCTCCGACTTCCCTTACCACCTAGAAGGCCTGCTGCGTATCTTTTGGCTTAGTGCATTCAGCTCATATCACTGCTGGCATCAGACTGCCCTCTCATCACATCCTGGTGGGCATAAATGAAGTGTCAGGCCAAGTTGAATACCAGCAGCTCACCTCATGCGCCACTTACCTTTGGGAAATGTCATTCTCTGTCCCTTGCTATATGCCAAGGCTGAAGGCTTAGCTTGAGTCTCCCCTGCCACATCTGGAGAACTCACAGGTAGCCATTAAGAAGGAGGCGGGTGCATTGCTGCGTTTCTTTACAGTCCCTGGGCCGATCAGACACATCAGCGTTTACTCTGCATCGAGCTTTCACATGCCACCTCTTCAACAGAATGACAGAGGTCAGAGATAAGACAAGATACCCATTAACTGGTCCATGGCAGTAGCCAGAATGCATGGATGGGTAGGAAGAGCATTAGAAAGACATATGCCCCTTCTGCCCACTGGGAATGGCCGGATGGACAGGAGGTCTTTGCCTAACAGTACCGTTGAGAAGAGATAAGGGCTGGTGATGCTTCTGCTTGCAGTGAGCTGGGATACAGTATATCCTATATGGGTTACATGAGCAAGAAGAATATCTTGAAACCCATGATTCATCTAGTCCAGTATCCTGTCTCTGCTAGTAGCCAGCACCAGCTGCTTGAGAAGAAGGTGGAAAAAACCCTGCAGTAGGCATTGCAAAATAACCTGCCCTTAGGGAAACTTTCCTCCTAAACCACATTATTTAGAGTTTGGCTTATGCCCTGAAGCATGAGGGTTTATATCCTGGACATAATTCTTGGCTTGTTTTTTTAAATCTTTGCTATTGTAACAGGATGTTCTTGTTATCCATAGAAACATGCAATCCTTTTTTGGATCCTACTTCTCACTTGCATTCAATATTATATTGTGGCAATAAGTTCCACCGGCTAACTATGGATGAATGAGAAAATTATTTCCTTTTCTTGTGTTTAAATAGTCAGCCTGTCATTTTCATTGAATGGCTTCTTGATCTCATAATTCTGGGACTGGAAGTCAGAACCTAGGTTCTACTCTCGGCTTTGCCACAGGCCAGGTGGGTGACCTTGGGCAAGTCACTTCACCTCTGTTTGCCCTCACACCCTTTGTCTGTCTTACCTATTTACTCTTTGAGGCAAGGACTGTGTCTCTGTGTTTGTACAGCATGTAGCACAATAGAGCTCTGATCTGATTAAAGTGTCTAGGGTGCTGGTGTAATAGAGATAATTAGAGCTGGTCTAAAACACGGGAGAATTGTTTGTAAAGATTTTCATAAAAATATTGTCCCTTTCTTTTATCCAAAAAAATTCAAAATTTGAATTGTTGTACCAGAAAATAATTAACAATATTCTGTAGAGTTGGTCCAAAAAAAAAGTTGAAAAGTAATTTTGATGAAAAATATCTTGGTCAAAAACTAATTTCTTTCTATGAAAATCTTCATTTCAATGGCATTTCCTGGATTTTTTAAATAAAAAGATGACATTTTTTGAGCAAAAAACAAGCAAAAATGACCAAAGAGTTTTGAAAATCATTTTTTTTTAAAAAGGGTCTTCAAAAATGTACTTATAAAAATTGTGTAAGTTTCTATAAAACCAAAAGAAACATTCTTAACATTTCCTATGGATAATAGGTGGCATTTTTCAACTAGCTCTAATAATCTCGCTGGAATAAACAGTCCCAAATAAAGAGGCCTCTTCTCAGCATTGGTGCTGAGCACAGCTAATCTTAACTTGATTGCCCTAAAAACAGCACAACATTTCTCCTCACAAGGGAATAGAAAAAGAAGAAATGATTGTTTGACCTTGAAAATCTTTGCTCATTAGAACAAGCTCCTTTTCTACCTCTGTCCCCTATCCCATCCCAATTCTGCCTCCTTGCTTTTCAGGTTTCTTCTTAGGGCATCAAACTGTTGGCCGCTCCTTTGATGGCTGGGAGCAAAGAGCTTGGAAATTTATGCACAACATTAAGTGAGATGCCTTGGTCTCCAACTAGGTTAAATTGCTTTCTATATTTAAATTGCCTGCTAGCTGGTTAGATGTGAGCAGCACAGCTGTGAAATGGATAGTTCCATCCAGTAAACAGAAGAATGTAAATCCTAATGGATTAATCTGTTATAATTAGATGATTTGCCATGACTTTGACACACATTCCACAAACCTGTTTGGTAGGGGCAGCAGAACTGTAGTCCGAGGAGCCGCAAGGTGGTAGCTGGTGGGGGGCAGAGATGCCTGGTGCTGGCTCTGAATGTCAAATTGCTTTGGAAAAGCAGCAGCATCCCTCAGAGTTAGAAGCTCACGCACACAAACAAAATTCTCAAATTAAAGATAAGAAAGAAAGAAATTGCTGGTAACAATGAACTTGTTTTTTGTTGGCATTAGCTGGAGATTTCTGCTTGATATCATTCCTGAAGCACTTTGTTGGAATCCCATTAGCTTCCGTTCAGTCCTTTTTATCTAAAGGGCATTACCCTTGATAGCTGCAACACCTTGGAACGATGAGAACTTCCAAATAAAACTTTGTATGTTTGCCTTTCGTATTCCCCTTGCTCCAAGCCCCCCTTTCCTTTCTTCATGCCATTCAGATCCAGTTCAACAACTCCTTGTCTCCAACATGATCCAGAAGAGATGATGGAAATATCTGGGAGGATGTTGAGAATGAAACCAGAGTGTCTTCCTTAGTAGGCATATCATTGGGTAGCCTGGGGCAACAAGCAGAGGGGATGATCAGAAGAATCCCTCTGCTGAATACTATTAGGAGAGGACAGGCAGAGAGTGGCTCAGGATAGACTGGGATGGCAATGGAGGTCACTGCATGCTCGGTCAAGAATTATATGGTGCCCAATGCCAATCTCTCTTTGAAACACAGAGCAGTTTGTGGGCAGTTCAGGCTAGACCTACCCTACTAGACTTTGTGGCCCTTTGCCTGCAGCCCAGTAGTCTGACAACCCTGATGCATCCCCAAAATTCATTTCCCCTGGGACGCAGCTGGATCTTTCCACTGATCGTGCTCTCAGCCCCTAGGGTAGGACACAGATCAGGGGCATGGCCAGAGTGCATTGCACATGGCTTTTCCCTACTTTCCAGGGTCCATAGGGGATCCTGGGAAGCAGAGCAGCCTTGTGGCTGCTCTACCTTTACATGGGGGCCAGACAGGACCCCCCAAAGGCCCCAGAACGCAAGGGGGCTTATCACCACACCTACCCCATGCATGAGAGCACAGTACCTGAGACATAGAGAACTGAGTGCCTGTGTCTTCCTAGCCCAGTGTGGGTGCTACTGTAACGCACATAATAAGAAGCCACTCTCCCCTTATAGTAATTGCCTGTTGCTAAACCTGCTGCTAAATGAGAAAAGCTGATGGAGTACACTAAAGCCAAAGCCTTGCTCTTTTCACAGCAGGAGCCGGGCACTGCATTCCCTACTCCTGCTCCCGGGGGCAGCGGCACAAAGGGCACCAGCAGTGCTACGTCCCCTCTCGGCTGGGAGCAGTGGGCCCTGTACGGTCTGCACGTGCCCTGTTCTGGACCCCACGGTATACGTCTAGCTACCTAACAACTGCAATCGAATTGCATTCCCCTTCTGAGCCAGCTACAGGGCCGTTCCCAGGGAATTACACACTACTTTGGGGTGCGGGTGGGGGGTTAATGCTGCTAATAGAAAGCTGTGCAAGACCCTCACCTTCTCGCTTTAATTCCTTGCAAACCTCTGTTTATTGAGTTGACTCACATATTTGAACATGACTCAAGAGAGGCTTCTCCCAGACACTGTATATCTGAAAATAATTCCCCTTACACTAAGGTATGCATGAAATTCAGGGCAGGCAAGTCCCTGTCCCCCTTAAAGTTACCTACAAAGCTAGGGGAAAGATATAAAATATTCTATGGTTAGTTCACATGTGCACACAGACTATGTCACCTCACCAGATACACCCCACAGGATCCCAAAAGGCAGGCAGGGGGGTTATGTGTGCGCAAACACACACAAGTACACAGAGAATCAGAGTCAGACCCGGTGTGAGCAGTTGCAATTCCACTCTTCTTAGCAGGGATGCATGCCCTTAGGTCTGACTCCATTCACCTGAATGGAGAAACACCCATTGAGTTCAGTGGACTTTGGATCAAGCTCGCATGCCTCCACTGAGCACCTACAGTCTCACGCAGCAGTTGCAGGCTGTCACGTACACACCTGCAGATCGATGTGCAGTCACACCCCACCACATTCCCACCACAGCCTCGATACCACGGTGATGGGTGCCCCATGAGCAGCCCAGATAGCATGTGGATATCTACGCTCACCCACAGCTTCTGAATGCAAACGTGTCAAATAATTGCAAGGAAGGCTATGCTGAGTATATTTCTAACCCAGCCAGAGTAGAGGAGTCTCTTCTCATGGGATCTACAGCCAAAGGAGGTCTTAGAAAGATTCTGGGAAGTGTCTGAACTTTCAGGTCCAAAGCTCCTGAGGTTTCCCCCATCATCTATTAGCTCCTGACACCCAGACAGGCTGGTATTTTCAGCAGCACCTTAATGGGCTGGGTCTTGTCACCACCCAAAAATGGCACCAATTTAATTAAACCAGTTTAGAGACCAGTTCAGTGAAATGGGTGCAACCCCTCAGTATAGATACTGCAGTTTAACTTGTTATAGCAGTTTAGCTCGTGCCTAGAAGTGCACAAGCTAAATCAAGATAAAGCTCTCAGAAACTGATTTATATCTGTTTACACAAGGGGTTGTGCCCATTTCAATAACCTGCTTTAGTTAAATCAGTGCAAAACTTGGGCATAGGCCAGGCCTTAGGCATCCAACATTTATTGAATTTCAGGTACCTAACTCCCTTCATCTCCTTTAAAATCCCAACCTCAAACCTGGCACCCTCTGTACCAGCCCAGTCCTCCCCACTGATACTCTGGGGAGACCTCAGTGGGGGGAAAGAGCAGCTGTCTTCCTATTTGCTGGGGTTTAAAAACTGAAGAGCCTCTGCTCAAATTAAGAGCAAGAGTCAAACAAGCGAGGTTCTTAATGAATGCCAAAGAGGAGAGGCGTTCACATGCCTCTCAGAATTCAAAGTGGTTTTATTAATCTGAAGGGTCCTCCAAGAACTCATCAGTGCGAGAAGCACAACAACTTGGGTCTTACAGTCAGATCTCATGAATCCCCTTCCCAATGTGAGGTTTGGGCATGACGATTAAAACAGAGCTCTGAGCTGGTGAGAAAGAGGAGGTTTTTTTCTCTGATGGTGGCATGAGGGAATCAAGGCAAAAGGCATTCCATTGAGTCAGAAATTGAAGGTTTTGTGTGAGCCCCAGGGAAGGAACAGCCTATGAAGAAGAGTAAGTGGTAAGAAAAACTGGGACTCGGGGTTCAGTAACAAGCCCTGCATTACACTCCGTGTGTAACCTTAGAAGAAAGTGTATAACTTTTCTCCTCTAAAGCTAGAACTCAGCTTTCTAAAAATTACCATAATACATAAAGCCAGTGATGCCATAACGGACAGACTGTGCATATATAAAATTCCCCCCATATGGATTTAATTATGTACAGTAATAAGCATTGGAAAGCTTTAATGCATTGTGTGATATACTCTGTGTGTGTGTGTGTGTACAACTGGACATACAGGCAGCTACAGTGCTTAAAAGTGTTCTCTGGCGCCCTAGGGTCCTCCTGTGTTTCATAACAGCATAAAGCTTTTTCGAACCACACAGGTAGAATATTCTCTACCAATCTGGATGGCTGTGTGTCCCTCATCACAATGGTATCTGTTCATTAAGAGAACTTAGGGCTAGACCCCTGCATGGGGCTAGTGTAGAGCCCTGCATCAGGACTGGGATCCCATGGGTCCTGCTACCACCATAATAGCTGGAGAGGGACGGGAGCGGGATTAAAAACAGGTCCGCACAGGACTCTATTTAGGACTACCAAATTATATATATATATATGTATATATATATATATATATATAGCAGACTGCCATGCCAGAGCTAAATTCATGACGTCACCCCCATTGGAGTCACTAGGAAATCTCTGCCATGATTCTTGGTCTGTCTCAATGCATTTTGGCCTTTCCCCTCAGCCTCTTATTCCAAGCTGATTTCATAGCCTTTCCCCTTGGGATCGTCCCTTTCCCATATTTGAACGGGAAGGAAAGGAGCCCTGAACTAGCTGTGAGAAATACCTCCCACTAGACACTCATGGTCCTGACCTTTTGCAGTTGTACACAATTTTATCCCCCCCTCCCTTGATTTAATTCATTGTTAATTGGCTGTGGTAATTATATTAGGAAGCTGTAACGCAGGACACGGTAGTCCTGTGAACATCGCTAACTGTTACTGGAACGACGCCAGCCAAGAAGTTAATTGAGAGAAATGCAGCAGCTTCTACAGACCAGAGGAGAAAGAGGGGCCTTCTGGGGAAAAGACCTACACTGAGGAAAGTTTTTGCAATTACCTACACAACAACCTGCACTGCGCCAGCTACAGCCCAGAACTCATTAGCTGCTTCCCTAATTGGATGCAGAGATGTAGGGGTACAGTTCAGATTCCCTGAGTAAATCCTGGATTTGGGAGTTAGTTAAGATTAGGCAAATGGTCACAATTACTAAGCTGCAGTGTTGCCCAATCTCGATTTCTGGAGTTTCTTTTAATTCCTCAGTTCCTGTAGTCGTGTCATAACAGGACAATCTCAGGTCACTTTGAAACACAAAGAATGTTTCTCAGAGAGCTGGTCAAAGAAAATTTGACAACAGTCTGCCATTAAATAACGCAGTTCCATCAGAACTGAAAATGGTTCAGAGGAATGTTGATTTCCATGAAGTTTTCAAGGGGAAAAAACTGAAAAAAATCATTTCACTTTTCTTCTTTCATGTTGAGAATGTTAAAACATTTTGTGTCAATAAGATAAAGATGTTTCATTTTGACTTGATTGTTTCAAAATATTTCATTTTGACTTTTAAACTAAAATATTTATTTTATATTATATTACATTTCAGATAGAAATGTATACCTTTAATATAGCGATGCGATGGAAAGATGGTCATGAGAAGTGTGAAGAGCAAAGGTCGGGAGCTCCAGGATGTACAAACACACGCTATGGAACCTCTGACCCCATCTCAATGAGAAAAGGAGTCAATAAATGAAATGAGGTGATATTGCCATTTAATATATATGAAATATGATAAAGAAAGTGAAATTAATTGAAATGCTAGTCGAAACATTTTGACTTTTAGAAATGAAATGTTTTGATGTCATCAAATAAAACTATTCTATATGATCAACACAAAGCATTTTGATGAGGTTCTGAATCAAAACTTCTGGAATTTTTGTTTTGTGGAAGAATTTGAGACATTCAGCTTGTTCCAATTCAGAACCAAAAAAACAACAACAGCTAGTCATTTTCCTCGGAAACTGAAATGCTGATGTCCGACCAACTCTGGTTTCTAGCCAGAGTTGCATAGAAAAACTGGAAAAGTGACAAGAAGGCACACTGGGGGTTGACTCATGTTTTTTGAACATTTGGGGTTGGCCATACTGAAGGCACAATGAATATTGCACCAAAGGGCACAGTTAGAATCATAGAACTGGAAAGGACCTCGAGAGGTCATCTAGTCCAGTCTCCTGCACCCAAGGCAGGACTAAGTATTATGCCCAGTTGGACTGGGGGTGCAGTTAGGATGGCGCCTATCCTAAGCTTTACATACGTGATTGGGTAATATCTGTGACTTGTACTACAGTAGTGCCAGCTGAGATGAGGGTACCATTGTGCTAGGGAATCTAAGAGGCTGAACACAAGTGCTCTACAAGCCACATATGAGGTGTGTCCACACTACAAGCAGGGAGTGTAAATGCAGCACATATAGACATACCTGAGTTAGCTTTAATCTAGCTAGCTTGTGCACGGATGCTACACTAACATGGGCTTCAGCAGCATGGATTGCAGCATGGGCTAAGCCCTTCTGTAACTACTCAGGCTTACGCAGCCCATGCTGCCATGGCTTCACTGCTATTGGTACTGGCTCTAGCTCGATTAAAGCTAGTTCTGGGAAGCCGGCACCCCCTGCAGTCACACACCACAATTGCAGTGTGCATATATCCACAGAGAGGCAGGTCCTCCCCCGTGAGCTTATAGTCTAAATATACAAAGGGTAGGAAGGGAAACAAACACAGGGAGGGAAGTGGCTTGACCAAGGTCACACATCAGAGCCAGGAATAGGCCCCAGTTGTTCCGATTCCAAGCCCAGTGCACCATCCATTGGGCCACCTCTTATTCTCAGGTGCACCTGCTAAAGTGAGCGAGTTAACACCACTGCTTGGAGCTGGGAATGGAGAGGACAAGCCCTTTGCTAGCATCTTGCATACACAGCTTATTCACTGCCAGAGCTGCTGTGGGGATGGCTCACCTAACCCTGTGCTTTGCTCCAGCCTGTGCTACCATCCCAATAAAAAAAACTAATTCAACCCACCTTTCAAAACTCAAGCTAATAACACCAGAACTGCACACTCAGCTCTCCCCAAATCCTTTAAATCCCTGGGCCTCCGGAGTCCTTGGGACCTGTACTAGTCCTCTGAGCTCTATTCCTAATATTAAAGATAAGCAAAGAAATCGATTCCACCTCCCCCGAGACCTCATCAGACAAATGATGGCTTCACCCAGGCATTATCCCCTGGGATTATCCAGAATAGACTCCAGTTAACCTGGCATTAGAGAGACTCCTTCCCCCTAATAAAGTGCCTGCTACGTGCCACCACGCTTAATTCCACAGGCCCTGCTCTGAGCTATAAGCTGCTGCTTTTCCCTTTCGTGACCTGTTTGCTGCATAAAGGCCCCGTTCCCATTGTGCCACTGACTAAATCCACCCAGCTCCCCGCAATTACATTAAGCAGTGGCCATTATGTCCATGGAGCTATATGTGCCCTATTCCTTCCTCTGGTTACAGCTGACTTATGGGTGCAAAGCAATTGTGGAACCGGGGGGGGGGGGGGCTTTCCCTTAATAAGACAATGCGATGGAGCCTCTTGTTATTTCCTTCCTCCTCTCCCAGAGTTTACTTTCCCATTGGCCTTTCATCCCATTCAATGGCTCCTGCTTCATGCATCTCCAGATGGGCATGTGGAACAGCCCGTTTCCTGGTGAAATCTTGGCTGGGTTACTTTGCCCCCAGGGCCTGAAAAAAAAAATCACGCAGGTAGAGAAGAGGCAGGACTTGGCTGTGATGACTAAAGAGAGGATGCTGTTGGATTCAAACACACCATATGGTTCCTTCTGGCTTTCTAGCTCCCAGCCTGACTCAGGCAGCCCATGCCACCAAGGGCTAATTCTCAGTGCTAGCCCATCTCCATTCCAGTACAGGAAATGGGGCATGCAGAAGTGGCATGTTTGTGCCTTCCCACATCCTGGAAGTGGCTGGGGGGGTCTCGCCACCGCCTGACTCAAGTTAGAGCATCCTCACAGCAGCTGTAGCTTACACTCAACTGACCACCATGATAAGGCACCATTCCAGCAGACAAAAATAGCCAGAGCACAAAGGAGTTGCTGTCCTGTGCCCATTGTCCAGCCATGCCTCTTACATCGGGGACTGTGAGGGACACCACACAGGTGCTATGATTCAAAGGAGACTCCTCCCTGCTGGGGGCATTCCTTAGTGTCTGATCCACCAACTTGCAGGCTGCTGGCACAGCACCCAGGAGCCATAGGTCAGTGGTGAATTGGGTCCAGGCTCTCCATTAGAGCTGGTCTACACAAAGCAGTAGTCTACACTGCTGCTGTTCCCCCTGCGGTGTGAACACCCAGACACTCCATCGCGCACAGCCAACCAAGTCCTGCAAGTGGCACCGACTCCGCAAATCCCTGGGAGCTCTCTGACCCCAATTCTGCTCCCAACCAACGTGCTGCACCCGATTGCCGAAGGGGTGCGTGGAGCCCAGTTGGTGTCTCTGCATCGTGCCTTTACACCTTTCGCTGCCTCATGTGGGAGCGTGTTCACATGGCCGGAGGGCACAGCCTGTACAACCTCCCTAGGGGTGTAGCGCTGGCTGGCACAGGCCCAAGGAGTGCAACCCAAATAAGGCGACTGGGGACTTAGCAGTTGCAGCACACCTGTCTCTTTGTGGGAATGCAAGTTGGCCAGTGCCAAGCAGGGCTGGCCACCAGATGCAGGCGGATCATGGAAAAGAAGTTATCAGTTAATATCTGAGCTAGCCACAGCTGGAGACGTGTGCAAGAGATCCAGGAAAAAAGGGAATGGGCTTGCTGTGGACATCAGTTGTCCAGGTGCAGCCATGATGTGAAATATCGTTCATACCAGCCCCAGGAGATGGAGCTGCTCTTCCACCTTGTAACTAAAAGATCTCAGGGAAGCACTGCAGATCACTGAAGTGTGGGCTACATTGGAGAGAGGTTGGCCTGGAAGTTAAGGTACACGGCTGGAACTCAGGAGATCTGAGTCCAGTTCCCAGCTCTGCCACAGCTTCCCTGTGACACCTTGGGCAAGTCATTTAATCTCTCCCTTCCCCACCTCTCTGTAAAATGAGGATAACAATTCTTCCCTTCTCTCACCCTTTGTCTCATCTATTTAAATTATAAAGCTCTTTGGGGCAGGGCCTGCCTTTTACTGTGTGTCCATGCAGCACCAAGCACAATGGGGCCCTGTTGCTGGTTGAAGTCTCTGGGTGCTACTGTAACAAATAATAGCATAAGTAAGAGTGACAGAATTTGCCCCTACATAAGTTCTACTTATTCTATATGCCATACCCATCATCATGGCATCTGCGCGGAGCTGCTGTTTACAAATAGCCATGAGTCTTGCTTTCTCTTTAAATCTCTTCAAGGTTTGCCATCTCTCCCTTCCTTTCCCACTGCTTCCCCTCCTGCCCACAGATGGTGGAGGCTGAGAGACAATTACCATAAGGGAAGCAGTTTGGTGCAATAAGCTATTTTATGAAGTTCTGTTTGTTCTCTGCGCACGTTAGAATCCTTCAGTTTCATCGTCCTCCCGAGATTGGATCTATTTCCTTCCTCATTTGGAGAGGCAGCTGTTGAGCTCACGTGTAATGGGCATGGTGATTTCTAACAAGCACTGCAGCCCGGCCTGTGAAGCCCTTTTGCGATTACCTACCTAAAGAAGTGAGCACTGTTTTTTTTAATTTTCCTCTTAAACAAAATGATCTACTTCTTCCATTTGGTCTCTTTAACCCTGCTGCTGCTGGACTTACACAGGGAACATAAAGTAAGCTGCAAGCATATGAGACCGAGGATGGTTTTGTAATTCAGGAGCTGGACTGGGGCTCAGGAGAGCTGGGTTCTGCTCCCAGATCTGCCATCAGTTCTCTGCACTAGTGTGGCCAGATCAAGTGGAGTCATGTCCCCACTTCCCCCTGCCAAAAAGAGCTCAGCTGTAGGACTGATGGAAACGCCTCCCTCACAAATTCTTCAATGGATTTTTTTTTTTTTTTTTTTTTTTTTTGGACAAAATGACCAGTTCCAGTGAAAGGGCCTGTTTGCCTGAAAGTTTCTGGTTATTCACTGTAAAACCAAAACAGGACAAGAATGTGCGGGGTGATGTTTTCAGTCAAAAAGATATTGGATTTATTTTATTTTATTTTATTTTTGGTGGGGGGAAAGAGGTGATGAAAAGTTAGAAATTGCTGGTGAAATTTTCTGCGGGGAAAAACCCCATTTCCTGACCAGCTCTGCTCAGTTCCCAGTGTGCGGAACAACTGGAAATCAGGCTCTTGCGGGGGTTCTTATTCCTGGGAGGCTAACCAGCACTTTGCAGAATCAAGCCCACAATTCTGTGCCTCAGTTTCTTGTGCATAAAAATGGGGAGAACAGTCTGTCCTCCCCACCCCCTTTGTCTCTTCTGTATATAGACAACGAGTTTCCCAGGGCAAGGACTGTCTCTTACTGCAGCACCTGGCTGAACAGGTCTCTGATCTTGGCTGAGGCCTCCAGCTACCATTGCAAGGCAAGCAATGCCAGCGGCGTGTGTCCCAGCCCCCTTTTGAAGGGCCTGGGCCCAACTAGGCTCAGCTCTGCCTAGTCACTTCAGCTCAGGTTGCCTCCCAGGAACTCCCTCTGAAAGCCCATTCAACACCCTGAAATCCCCATGTCCATCCCTGGGCTCTCTCCAGTGGGCACCAGAATCCCGTGTCAGCCAAAGAAATAGATATGACATATGCTTATTGGGCATCACCCTCAAAGGCCTTTGGGAATTCCATCTCTGCGGTACCTGGCACTAGCCCGTGCCACCATGTTGAGACCTGTGAGTTAGGATTCATGGCTTAGAGCCCCAACTCTATCATTGGCTTGCTGCACAGCTTGGGCCAGTTACTTCCCCTTCTGTAGGCCTCAGTTTCTCCCCTTCTGGAACATTAGTGGTATTTCTCTTTCTGCAAAGCAGTCTGAGGCCTGGGGCTGGAGAAACATCATGCCCAGGCAAAAGGCTATTATTGTGTCTTTAAAATTAAACACAGCACAATGGAAACCAGTTCCTGTGAAGTGAAGCAGCTTGGAATTGTTAATGAGGCAAAAGTATCTGCTCACAGGAACTCTGGAAGTGTCAAGAGAGCCCCGAGGTGATAACTTATTTAATAGAGAATTAAGAACAGGGGGGAAAGAGGGCACCTGCCTCAGCATGCTGGCTCTGGGGTGCTTATTAAAGTCTAAATGATAACATCAAGTTAATTAGAAGGGGGCAAAGGTGCCATTCCATCTATTTTAAGTACCTCTGCATGTTGCAAAGGTCGTCGGCTGTCACCGGCATTGCCCTCACTGTCTGAGTCAGGCCAACGCTAAGCGCTCTCCATGGCGGATGAAATAATCACTGGTTGGATTTTGTTTATTTGATCGAAGGACCTGCCTTCGTTTGCAGGAAGAGGAATTGATATTTCCCCTTCTCACCTGCAAGAGCAGCTGCATCCAGGGCAGCCATAACAAAGGGATAGCAGAGCCCATTGAAAAGAAGGGGTGTTGGCCCCTGGTACTACAGCGATGGGTGTGATATGGCCACCAAAAGAGACAACAGACTGTTCGGTGTGTCAGGCTTTCCATGGGCACTCAAGAAACCTGGGCACAGGCAAGTCACATGCATCAGATTTTGAAGAACTCAAGGTCCAGATGTCAAAGGCTCAGAACCCACATTTGGAGCTGTGTTTTCAGAGGAGCACAGTTCCCATTTAGGTACCTAAATAAGGACCAGATTTTTAGAAACATTCAGCACCTGGCAGCTCCCATGGTGACCTTTATGGCCAGATTCTCCATAAAGCCCAGCACCTGATGGGTACACATGTCAAACTTTTTGGAAGGGCTGGCCATCTTTTTCAAGTGCCAAAATGATATGTGATCTCTCCCTGTGGCCTCAGTTCTCCAGCTGTGAAATGGGGCTAATAATGCTTCCTCCCACCCTTTGTCTTGTCTATTTCGATTATAAACTGTTCAGAGCAGGGACTATGTCTTCTAATGTGTCTGTGCAGTATCCAGCACAATGGGGCCCAGATCTCAGTTGTGGTGTATAGGTGCTACTGGAATACAAATGCATAACGATAAGCATTGGGGTGGAAATGCATGCTGTGCTCATAAAGAAGACTAGAAGAGAAGACTTCTGTTCTCTCTCTTTTCCCTGCCTTTTAAGAGTTGTATCCAAACATGAATGGTGAAGGAAGGTTTCTGTTCTTCTAGCTGAGCTGAAGCTGAAACTGGCTGAAAAACACCAGAGCATTTTCCCTTCCCTTTGAGGATTTCTCTGAACTGCAGGGCCTGGCTCAAGCTGTGACAATTTGAATATGAGAGAAAGAGTGAGAGAAATTATGAGGGAGATTCTCAGTAGACCATCACCAGAGGGAGAGATTTTAAAAGCTGCCTAAACATTAGCCCAAGATGTGGGAGTCTTATCATAGAATCATAGGGTCAGAAGGGACCCCCAAGTGTCATCTAATCTAACCCCCATTTAGTCTTCTTCCAGTTCCCTAGGAGATGAGTCTTGGCCAGGGCTCAGGTGGAAGGGAGAGCTGCTCCACACACCTTGAATTCCTTCCAACAGAAAGGACTGTTCCAGAAAATGTTATGCAAATACAATTATTTTGTCCATCAGATAAGGCGTCTTCAGTGTAGCTGGAGTACCTGTGATTTACAGGTGTGTGTCAGTTATTCAGAACAATTTCCCACCTCCTTTTTCCTTCCTGAGACAGGTCAACTTCCCATCCCTTCATGTGACATACAGTCCAACCTCATTCTTCCTTGCAACATCACTTCCCTTCTTAATATGCTGGCTGATATCACTGCCTTTCCTGTAACATCACTTGTCTTCCTGTGACATGGGAGCAGACATCCCTTCCCCTCACATCACATGCTCTTTATCCGATCAATCTAATGAAATCAGTGCTGCCAATTAAAAGAAAATAATCTAACTGTGATAAGATCCATACTCTGTAAAACCTTGTAACCTTCACATCACCAAAGGAAGGGGCTGTGGTTGCACCTACCAAACACCAAAACATACATCAGGAATTTATTGCAAGAGTTTGGCTTAAGACTCACCATCTTTGCCAGGATGGCTTCACGGTGTTCCATGAATAGCTGAAATACAGCCACTAAAGTGTTCTTCTAAGGGGACTGATAAGCATATGTCCCTTGCCCAAACTCCATCTTACTGCCTCCATATGATCTGATGTCTTTGTCATTGAGATAAAGCAGTGTTGAAGTCCCATGGCAGCATGACATCCACACAGTAAAAAAATCACTTACTTTGTCTCCTGTTGCATCAGGGGTGGCGAAGGACAGAGGAGGGGGTGTTATATTTCCCCCCTTCTTTTAACAAAAGGGAAACTGCAAAGTTTCACAAAGGGGGTTATGATGGTCAAGTTGTCACCAGGCTTATTACACAAGACAAGGGGTCACTGAATGAAATTAAAAGGTGGCATACCCAAAACAGATTTGAAAAACACACTTTTTCCACACAGTGCATTAAACTGTGGAACTCACTGCCACAAGAAGTCACTGAAGCCAATAACTTAAGAGTCAAAGAGGAATTGGACATTTCTGTGGAAAAGAATATCCAGAGTTATCATGATTGATAACAAAAATGTCAGCAAGGATATTAAAACTCATGCTTCAGGGCTGAAGCCAACTTCTAACTATGAGAGATCACTATGAGACCTCTGTGGGGGCAGATTACCCCACATCTGCTTTGTTTCTTGTATGTGGCTGCTGTCAGAGACAGGACACTGGACTAGATGGGCCAGGGGTCTGACCCTATATTCCAATGCTTCCCTGGCAGCTAGAATGGGTGCCTTCCAACCCTGCTCTTTGTGACATCAGTGGGGCACTCCCTTCCTTCCGTTTATCTCAGCTGCATCAGGCAGTCAGCATTTTGTTCCTCATGCCGACTCCCTGCTTTGACAAAAAGCAGTTTAAGAGGAGAGGTTTAGCAAGGCTTCGGGGGATATTGCCAGGATTTTTCATCCTAAACTTGCTGCCGTCAGCCCCACAACAAATATGTTTCGCCTAGAAGCTACAATGCATTCAGCAGCACAGTAGGTGTGAGCTACCTGAGTGGAACCGGCACATTCATCAGTACAGCAGATCAGTCTTATCTTGGATATAAATATTTAGCAGCGCCTGTACAACCTGCGTGGCTGGAACTGACTCAGAGAAGGTATAATTACACCTACACGCACTGGGGGCGTTCAGATGCACAAGAGACACACTCAACCTGGCTGAATGGGGAATGTTTGGCAGCACTGCTGGTGGATAGTATCTAGTGGTACCTGGAATAGCCAGCAGCACAGAGGGGGTGCATGACTTCAATACCCTAGAAGGTTTGACATCACAGAGGTGTCTCCCAACTGGAGCATTCAGACAGCACAGTGGGTACAAGCCACTTGGTGTTGGAACTATTAATATTAGAAAATATTAAGATGGGAGGCCAGACACTAATGTAACCATAAATTCCTTTAAGTCCAAAGGCTTGTTATACAGCAGCTCTAAACACACCTAACGGCTTAAAATAAGCAGTCACTGCACCCAGTACAGGGATACAGTGTTCCTAAGCGTGTGATCAGTATACTTACAAATAGGCCAGACCTGGGGAAAAACTGATCACCCTGGTGTGCGGCAGTATGATCAGATAGGGTTTGACAAAGCACCCTCAAATTCATAACTCATTATGGCCTTTAACAAATGAATGATGTCATTGCTAATTACTGACTTCAGCTGCAAACCAATTTAAGACAATTCACCCCTAGTTTCCATCTTAATCCAGATAAAAACCACAGCCTCCTTCCTTCACAAGGCCTTTCCTCCCCTCCTTGTTGCTGTCCAACAGGGTTTCCGTTGTACTTGGGTTCACATAGGCTTTACTTTTAAGAGAACGTTGGTAGGTGGGGTGGGAAGGTCCATGTTGGCTCCTTTAGTCTTACTTAAAAAGACCTAAAGACACCGCAGAGACCTTCTTTTTCAAAACTTCCCCTTATCTCAATTATGTGAGCCAGGCATCCTCCCTACTCCATCCCTTCTGGCTTGATCACTCATTATTTTTAAGGCCTTCCTTCACTTGCTAATCAGGGTCTTTATTTACAACACATAGCACCAAACTTAAGCTAATCAATTCTTTAATGCCATATTTCTCCTGCGCTCGGGCACATGGAATGTTTGCAGCAGCCAGTCAGTCAAGACTAAAAACCCAGGGACATTGGCTTCCTTGGCCTCGTGTCTTTCTTTTGGAACAATGAAGATTTTAACATCTTGCCTGGTGCTTTGAAAGGATAGGGTGGTATCTAATGTTATGAGAGTTGCAGGGATATCTGAAGGGGGCACATCCTTTTTTGTTCAGAAAGCTGCATAAAACCTTTGACATTCATCTGGAAGGACAAAAGGGAAGGGGAAAGCCTCACCATGGCTCAGTCGGGCAGCCCCTTGTGAGAGGAGTTGAACAGCTGTATGGATGGTCCATAACGTCAACACCAGTTTACTTCCTTGGCTTCCCTTCCACACTAGCTGCAAGTACTGCCTTTGATGTGCTATACAAAAACCCCAGCACGTTGTGCCTTTGAGTTACAAGCACGTTCCAACATGGCACCTACCAACCCCTGCCGGGAAGCTACTGCCATGCTGCCAGAGTAATTGAAATAGTGCAGCTCAGAGAGTTGCTAACGGGGGGCCGTGGGAGTCACTATGTTGAGGAGGAACCTGCCAAGTACAGGAGATGTGTTTGCCAGATCTCAGGGGCTGCACTCTGAGCTGGGCTCTAACACAAGGAGGGCAGCGCCACTCAGACAATTAGCACCCTGGCTTGATATCTTTGTTTAGCAACCTAAGGCCGTGCTCTCTGTTTAGAAAAAAACTCGGTGAGTTTGCAATCTCCTGAACTACTTTGAAGTGAGAAATACAGCCCTGTGGGAACAAGCCTCTCTCTGCAGCAATGCTGTCTCAGGAGAAAACAAACCCAAGATCACTTTATCCCTGGGTGCATGAGAAAGGAGAGGAGCCAAGTACTGCAGTGTCCAATGACCTCACTGAAAATCAAGGGTGTTCATCGCCTGTTGGAAGTGGGGTCAGAGTTCCCAGGAACACTGCCTCAGCCCAAGTGATTGCAATCTCTTGGGGCAGGAACCATCCCTTCGCTCTGAGGTTGTACAGCACCTGGTTCATGACTGGGGCTCCAAGGTTCTACCACTGTCTATAAAATAAGATTCCAGGATGTCTCTCTGAAGCCTAGACAAGCTGCTGAATCAGCGTGAGGCATAACTGGGAGCTTTTTATTGTTTAAAATATGACTAGGCTCAATCATCACTGTGCCCCAGAAGAACTAGATGGAACAGAGACTAGAGGTTCTGGGGTGGTTGGAATGTGACCGCTGAGCAGAGGAAGTGGGGTCCAGAGAAGTCATGATTTGTGCCTTTTGTACTTCTTCATGTTGGATGGAGAAGGCCACACAAAGTCAGGGATGGGTCTGGGTTTTTTCTATTAGAAAACAAGACTCTATGGAGGACCAAATTCGATAGGGTTATAACATCAGAGAAGCCATGCAAGTGAAATTCAATTAACCGAGAGAGGGAGTGATTTTTGACTCCGGGTCCTTTAAACCTTGCGTTTCCTGGTAATTATCTCTTTAACGCTGATGCCTGAGAGACTCATAGGGGAAAGATATCCTTGTTAAAGATGTGGATGGGGTTGAGAGAGCTCTCAGTCCATATTTCCATGTTTTCAGCTAAGACCCCCCGCAAAAGATAGCATAGGAGAGTGCTCTCGCTGCTGGCACGCTCCCTTGTGGCGGGGCATGGGTGTAGTAGGCTTTTCTCCATCTGGCTCCCTCTGCTGACAACCTCTCCTGACCTGCAGTGGTCTCTCTTCCCGTAACTCAGCCCTCTGGCAGAGTCACGATTCAATCCCACCCCAAGGCTCACAACTAAAAGTCCAAATGTTCCTTTTAAAATGGGCTTCAGCCCTGATTCTGGGCCCCACGGCCATCACACCCTCCTCTCAGGGCTCTGAGTCATCTTTTCCCTCCTCCCAGGGCCCCACACCACCAGCTAATAGGGGAACCCAGCCCCCAGCCCCTCCACTGGGCTCCAATCCAAGGACCCCAAGACAGGCAGCCAAGGTTCATGCCACCAGACTTCTTCCTACCAGGCTTTTCTCAAGCCCTCTCCACCACAACCGCTCTAGGTTCATCCAACTGTCAGCATTGGGACTCACAGAGTCATCCCCTGGAATCTCCCAATAAAATCACAAACCAATAAGTGTATTTAAACCTACTGCCACCCTCCTTGCACTTGACCTTGCATCCTTCTCTAGCTTCCCTCCTCTATTCCCCAGTTAAAAACCTGCTGGGATTCTCCCTAGCAGATCCGCTCCTGCTCTCCTTTCAGGAAAAAATCACCAGAGCCTGCTCCACCCTAGCATCATTTCAGAAAAATTTGGGGGTGGGGGTGGGGGGGGCACAGGGGCAGGGCACAGATCAAAGTTGCATTAGCATAGAGAATATTATATGTGATTATATTGTATCTTACAAGGTCAGGTG
The DNA here is from genome assembly GCF_965152235.1 of Eretmochelys imbricata. NCBI lineage: Eukaryota > Metazoa > Chordata > Testudines > Cheloniidae > Eretmochelys > Eretmochelys imbricata. The sequence continues at coordinate 5,071,193 of NC_135597.1, forward strand.
GGGGACACCCAAAATATGGAAGACATAATGGAGTAGATAGCCCTATGAAAAGTCTGGGTTGGGCAACTGCCCCCCTTGTTCCATCGTAAATGACACCACTACACCCTGGCTGCTTTCCAGCCTTCTCTACTCCAGCAAGGACCCCGTGACTAGCTAGCTCTCCGTCTGTCTCCCAGTGTTTCTCCTTGACCCACTCTAATCCCCAACAGTGCTTGCAAGGTTCCTCTCTCTTTCCCTCCAACCCCATTTCTGGGCCACTCTTTCTCTCAGCCCCTTCCCAACTGGGCTTCATCTTCAATTAAGCAGCTGTGTGTTAGTTGGCCTCTCAGGCTCACTTTAACCCTTTCATCACCTGGATAGGGAATACACCCCACCACAGATCGAGATTACCATACTGGCTCAGACCAAGAAGGTGCAAGCAGCTCTGCAGTAGGCAGATATGGCATATGGGGGGGAGGGATAGCTCAGTGGTTTGAGCATTGGCCTGCTAAACCCAGGGTTGTGAGCTCAGTCCTTGAGGGGGCCATTTAGGGATCTGGGGCAAAAACTGGGGATTGGTCCTGCTTTGAGCAGGGGGTTGGACTAGATGACCTCCTGAGGTCCCTTCCAACTCTGATATTCTATGAACCTGCCTCTAATAGAAGTTTCTTCCTGACCCTCACCTCCATTAGGGGTGACGGGTTTCAGAGGGGTAGCCATGTTAGTCTGTATCAGCAAAAACAACGAGGAGTCTTTGTGGCACCTTAGAGATTAATAAATTCATGTCCGGAAGCAGCAGGGTTGATATTCCCTTCCAAAATTTGAATATTATTTTGAACAAGGTTTGACATTCCTGATATTTCTAGGGTTAAAAAAAAACAAGCAGAGAAAAAATGCAGACCCCCCTCCCTCCCCCCCAAAAAGAAGACCCAGTCCAAGTTGTTTTTCCTTTTGAAAATCAGCTTTAAGGGCAAAATCCTTCAGTCCTTTCTGAGGCCCGAGATCAGCTGATTTCTTTGGCATTTAGCCAGCATAAGGCACACAAACTTTGGCCCTAAATACCCCACATGCCAGGCATCCAGTTACTCCCTCTGCCCCGTCCTCTGGAGTCCTGGATAGCTGTTGATATTTTTCAGCACCAAACTGCTTTGCACATCTGGCTTTCTGTTTACAGTGCCTGTCATTCCCTTAGCTGTTATAGGAGTGAATGTATTAAAGAGCAGTCTGGGTTTGCAAAGTGACTCCTGCAAGAGACGTGACATATTTATCTTCCCCTTGGCAACTTCCACATCAAATCTGTTTAGTTTTACAAATTTCAACAGGGACATTTATTTCTCCCCACTAAATTTTCTGGCTCCAACTCACTCCTGGAAAACTGAGCTGTGCTCTTCTTGCTCTGCTCTCTGCATCATCCCTGATCATGAAGATGAGGGTGGGGGAAGAGAATCAGAATTTAGCAGGTAACTGGGTTAATGCAACTGAATCCTGCTTCCTCTGCTGGGCTGAGAGTAGTAGCTACTGGTTTTGTCAGTAAAAGAAGCATATGTGACACATACGGCTCAAACGGCAAGAGGGTGCAGTCCAAAGAGTTGGGCACTGGTCGGAGAGTCAGAAATAAAGATCTGTTTCTGGCTCCGCCGCTGGCTTGTTGCATGACCTTGGGTGAGTCGTTTTATTCCCCCCCCCCCCCCCCCGCACACACACACACACTTTGTTTTGTTTATTTAGACTGTAAGTGCTTTGGGGGCAGGCAGTGCTTTCTCTTACTATAGAGGTGCATCTATGCTGCAGCTGGAGGTGTAATTCCTAGTTTGGGTAGATGCACATGCTTTAGCTCTGCTCAGGTTAGCATGCTAACAATAGCAACCTGGCAGTGGCTGCTCAGGCCATCTACTGGAGTACGTACCTAGGATTCCAGATGGGCTTTTACTCTGGCAGCTTGCTTGAGCTGCCATCTGTGCCAACGTGGCCAGGCGGCTGAGTTGGCATGTCGCCATGTACCCGAGCTGGGATTACACCTCCCTGCTGTAGTGCAGGGATACCATGTGTATGTGCATCTCCCAGCACAGGGGAGCCCTGATCTGTAACATTGGTACTGGCACCCAAGAAATTAACAGTTTCACTTTTTGTTTCTCGGAGGAGGGGCCGTGCAGTGCTTGATGGTTACTGTTCACAAGAGGATCCTGCCACCTGGCTTCATTCCATGCAGAGCATCAAACCCAGCATTCGGTGTTGAGGAACTGATGCTGAGCAGCTGCAATGTCCCTTGAAGTCAACTTGCAATGCAGGTGCTCAAGGCATTGTAAGGGGTGAAATTCACTCTGTGCGGAGGGCCAGTGCAAAGCCCGGGCATCAGCAAAGTCCCATTTCGTAGCGTGATGCTGGTCCTATACCCCAGAATGAATTTCACCCTCCCACTCCTGCAATGGGAGCTCTGAGCACAGAGCTGAGAGCAGCCATTTGCTCCTTGTCACAGAGTCCTAGGGTTTAAGGCCAGACGGGACCACCGGATCACCTACTCTGACTGTCTATCAAGCCACTAAACACCATCGCTACACCAAGCCCAACAGCCAGAATTAGACGAAGTATCACAGTCCTCAAAAGAATAAACTGTACTGTGCCACATGCAGAGAACTAGAGGGACCAAGGTGCATGCCTCTGCAATGGAGGTGAATTACTTCAGTGAGCTATACCCAGATGATCCCTGCAGGCGAACACCAGCCCACACTGCAGAGCAAGACAAAAAAACTCCAAGGCCACCGACAAGCTGACCTGCGGTGAAATTCCTTCCTGACCCTGAATCTGGTGATCAGTTGGACTCTGAGCCTGTGAGCTAGAATCAGCCAGCAAAGCACCTGAGAAAGAGAATCTCAGTACCACCTCAGAGCACCACTCCACCCCATCCATCCAGTGTCCAGTCCCATCTATGTGTACAAGAGATCCCCTGTCTTAACAGCAACTTTGCTTATGAGAAAGCTCGATCAGTTGAGCCTCCCTTGGCCCTTAAGGAGTTATGGAAAGCAGGAGTGCAGCCCAAATTGGTCTCAGAGGATGTACAACATGGTGATGAAAAGAAGACTGTGGAATTGTGATTGTGCAGGACTCCAATTCCTGCAGGAGGCTGAGGACTTGTGGCTAAACAACACGGCATCTGGTGTTCAGTGCAGGCTCTGAGAGGGCTTATCTCACCGCTCTTCACAAAACTCCTCCCCTGGCAAATTTCAAGTAGCCTTGGGGACAACCTTGGGGATTCTCCTCTTTGAGGGCCTTTGTCGAATGTGTCCGTGCCGAGGGTGGGGGCTTGCATGTGTGTGGCAGGATTCGGGGAAGATTTCTGTGATTTTCTGCCCCACTCCATTGAATCACACAGTTCTGTGTTTCATAAGGAAGGAGCTGTTTCCCCTCCGGTGAAGGGGGCCCACTTCTGCGGAGTAAAGAGCACACATGGCCATAGCAGGGCTCTTCCTCCCATAATGCAACTCTCTCATTCTGCAGGGAGCCTTCTCTCTCAGAGCTGTAAGGTAGCAGGGGGAGGCCCAAAGCAGAAGGAGGTTCAGTCTTGCCTCACCCTGCAAACTCCAAGGGAATTTGATAAACAGGGCACAGATCTGGCTTTGGAAAAAAACCTCAGATCTGATCAACTGTGTTATGCAAGCCCCAAACCATGCTTCATTCTGCCGAATCTGTATCACACAGCTCCACTGAGTCAAGCCCAGCGGTTGAAGAGAGCAGGCACCGAGCTCTCTCCCTAAGACAGGCACTGCTGAGGGTAATGTTAATGCCATTAGTAAAAGGTGTCGTTTCCAGAGCACGCTAGGGATCCTTCATGTACAGCAAATAAATAGGCAGGTGTGCGAGTAGCTCATCATCCCCAGTGGGAAACACCTGAAGCTACTCACACAGGCATTGAGAAGCATCTCTAAACAGTAAACACAAAGAGATGCAGGGAGAGGAGCTTGACGGATATACAAGCCAACTGTGCAGGAGTAGTTCTACAGGGGAGGTCCACAAGGAAAGCCCAGACCCCTCCAAACAACGAATCCTGATGGGGAACCTCGAGGAGTGGGGTGGGATTCCAGAATGGATGGGCCAGTATAGCTGAAGGTTATAGGAAAGGATGGGGCAGCATTTAGGCGACAGGACTCAGGAGACCTGGATTCACTTCCCTGCTCTGTCACAGATAACCTGACGAAGTCACTGGGGGCCAGATTTTTAAAGGTGTTTAGGTGCCTATGGATGCAGCTAGCACCTACTCAGTGGGAGTTGGACACCTTTGAAAATCCCATGAGGCGCCTAGCTGCTTCATTGAAGGCCTAGATCTCTTTAAAAATCTGGCCCTAGGTACCTAACAGCCTTAGGAGCCCATGTCTCATTTGCAGAAGGGACTCGGGCACTTTGGAGCCTAACCACATTGAAAGCCAATAGAACTAAGGCTCTCGGTACCTCAGTCAGGTTTGAACATGAGACAGACTCCTGAGTCACTTAGATGTGTTTGAAAATCTCCCCCTTAGCCTCTCTGGGCCTCAGTTCCCAGGGACAACAGCAGTGCCCCGCCTTATAGGGGTGTGGTGAGAATAAATGCATAGACTCTGTGAGGTGCACAGACACTGTGGTAATGGGGCCATATAAGTACCTAAAATAGAGAGATTACCTGATCTCACATGGAACGTAAGATACCTGACTACCCAGTGTGGACAAATGCCTTCTCCCAGCCCAGTCATCCCTCTGCTTCCAGTTTCCATGGACTGGGTCAAAAATGACCGTTTAGAAGCCACACACTTTGACTGCTGCTGCACTTGGCGGGGGCACTGTCCACGCCAGCACGAGGACATCAACAGAGCAGCAGGGACCAGGCGCTTTGAACTAAACAGGACGCCATTTGCTTCCTATGATGTTTATTTTAGCCATTGGTTAAACTTATTGGTCGCTCTCCTGTTCCCAAAGCCCTATCAGTGGCTGGGAGAATTAAGGTTTTGTTTTTGTTCTTGGTTTTATTTTATTTTTTCCATTATAGACATTATTAAAAAAAATAAATTTTACAATAATACATTTTGTTGTTGTTGTTGGTTGATCATTTTAAAAAAAGGAAAGAAAGGAATTACAAAAAAAAGCCACACAGTATATGTATATGGTTATGTATATACATACATATATGTTGATATAGGTGGTCTCTATATACATACACTATATATGTATATATAAAACAAAAGAAAACGGAAAGAGAATAACATACAGAGGCCCCCCATCCATGGGTGGCCTCTCCCGTCCAACCCAAACCCAACAGGATAAAGGAAAAGATCCCCATCGAAAGAGCAATTTGGAAACATCGAGACAACCTTTTAACGGTGGAGGTTTTTGTCTTTGATTTTAAAATTTTCACCAATCCCAGGAAAGGAAAAGATTTAAAGAGACGCCCACCCCACCTTGGAACTGGCAAAAGAATCCCCGGGGTTCCGAGCAGCCTGCATCCTGATCCAGTGTTTGCCCATCCAGTCAGGGATGCAGCCTCAAAGGGGAGATTGGGGTCCGCATGTGAAACGTTCATTGTTCCCCCCCACACACACCTTCCCCACCGTGGTTTGAGTGGGGGGACGTAAAACACTAGCATGTGGATTTCCCAGGATACAGAATACCAGACTTCATCTGGGGTGGGAATTAAACATACAGAATTCTCAAGCAGCAAAGAGAAACTGAACATGGGAAGGAAAAAAAGTCTCTGTCCTTCGCTCCATCCTCCCACCAGCCTCCTGCAAACAGCTATAGTGATCCTGGCACTGCCAGAGTCCATCCAGGAAGTGGCAGGTCATTCTCTGTCCCTTGGCCTTCACCAAAGCTTCAGTAGGTCACTGCCTGTTCCCCCTAGTTCTGTTCACAGCTTTGGATCCATTGTTTGTGTGTGCACACGTGTAAGTTTGTTGTGAGTCTCAGGCTCTTGCTTCAGAAAGGAAAAAAAACATAAGTACCTATAAAAGAAAACGGTCAAAGTTCATCCGCTGGGATGCATGTCCACGCAGAGGTCGGTGCTCCCAGGGCCGGCGTTAACTCTATTCTTGCACATTAAGTGTCTGACACAAGGATTCTCTTTTATTTAATTTCTCAAAAGCAGAAACCCTGGGAGAAAACAAGTTGAGAGAGAGAGAATTCTTGCAAGAGTTTTTGGGTGTGTGTGCGCGCGAGTGTGGGTTTAGTTGGTATTTCCTTCACAATGCGGTTCCTCTCTCCTTTATAACGCCAGTTTCACAAGAAGGAATGGGAGACCAGAGAGGATACCCCTGGCTGAATGTCGGCTGCCAGATGCCTTCTGGTCCACAAAAGTCTTCTGGTCTGGCATAATGTCTGTGGTCAGCAGTGTCTGTGAGCAGAGGAAGGGAAAACAGGAGTTTAGTACAGTGGCAGAGCTCTGTGTTTGCATAAGGGAAAGCATCTGATCTTATCTTGGAATAATGTATCTGCTGTAATAAACACTGTTTCTACCTGCTCATAGATTTTAAGACCAGGAGGGACCAATACATCTTCTAGTTTGACTCCTGCATAACTCAGGCCAGAGAATAACAGCCAGTTATCTCTGTACTGTGCCCAGTAACTTGTGTCTGTCTACAGCATATCTTCCAGCAAGGGATCCAATATTGACTTGAAGACATCAAGAGATGGATAATCTACCACTTCCCTTGGTAGCTTGTTTCAGTGGCTTTTTCCCTCAGCGTTGAAAAATCATGCTACCAACTCTAGCCAGATCTGGTTGGCTACTAGGGTAGGGTGGGGATCTTTGGGAAACAGCTTTTATTTTCCTTCTGAATTTGGGAAGGGATTTAAAGAAATCAAAGAGCTTGCATTTTTCTCAGATATCGGAATTTTTTTTCCACATTTTTGATTATTTTCAAAACTGAATTTTTCATTTCAAAATTTTGATTTTTTTTGAAAATGTCAAGCCTGCTCTGTCATTTGTTAAAAAAACAGGTGAATTTTTTGTGTGTGAAAATTTCATCCAAAATCTCCCCTTTTTTGGTATTTAAAAATGTCGTTAACATTTCAAGAGCTGAAGAAAAAAAACATCATGTCAACCAGCTCCTCACAAAGCTGCTGGGTCACAGCTGTGCCAAGCCAACTCTGCTACAGCAGATGTAAACAGAACACTTTGAGTCTCAGTCGTATGGTGCCAGTATGAACACATCTAGCTGAACAGTAATGCTATGCCTCCCACTATCCTACGGTGCACCAGTGGCCTTGTGAAATCTCCCAGAATGCACTGCATATAGAAGCTGAGCTGAGTACTGTGGGAGAGATACCCAGAGGGCATTGCAAATGAATTGCTTTAGTGCGGATGAGAAGCAAACCTTCAAGGGGTCCTTAAACCGATTCAGCCTGGCTAATGTGGACATACTAAACGGTTTGTGCTTAATCCAGCTGAATAGAAATGGTTCCGTTCTCTCATGGAGACAAGGCCTAAGATGCTAAGCACTCTCTGGCAAGATGATTGGCCCCTTCAGCTTCCCATTGCTTCATTGCCTGGACAACGCCTAGATTCCAAGGTGATAGGGGCTATAGATAGGTCTACACAGCAATTAAGCACCAGTGGCTGACCTGGGTCAGCTGACTTGGGCTCGCAGGCTGTAAAATTGCAGCGTAGACACTCAGGCTCAGGCTGGAGCCCTATAGGAACACTTAAGATTGAACACATAGAACATTGCAGAATCGGGCCGTAATTAGGGTTAGCACATATTCTAGAGCCAGCAAAACACAACAAGGGTGAGTAGGTGTTAGGGATACACACATACAGTACCACTGAGATGTGGAAACGGAGTAGGAACAGGCTCATGGGATTTTAAAAGCCTGGCTTTTTTCTTTAATTCCTTAAAGGGTAGCCCTGTAGATACAGCAGTTGAAGACCAGCTCAGCTTAGAGAAACCTTACAGTCCCAGTAGATATGCTGAGCCTCATTTGTAACTGAATCTGGCTCCATCTCTTGCCTCTATTGGCATGTATGCATGGCACAAAGCACCCCTATGCTCACACTTCCATGCTCTCCAGCCTGCACCTTTCTCTCTTCCCAGGAGATGCCCCTGACACATACCTCCGAGAAGCAGAGACTGTGCTCTTTGGATTTGTTTAGCTTCGGTCCACGTTCCTGTGGAGGAGAGAGAACAAGCCAGGAGGTCTTGCCAAAGGTCTTAGGGTTTCATGCAACCTGAAATCAGACCTGGTAGCCAACTATCATTACCCCCATTTTATAGATGGGGAAACAGAGGCAGAAAGAGCTAAAGTGACTTGCCCAGGATCACACATGAAGTTTGTGGCAGAGGGGAACAGAGCGCAGGAGCCCTAACTCCCAGCCACCTTCTCTAGCCACTATATTACATTCCTTCACGGAGCTGGGAACAGAACCCAGGAGTCCTGACTCCCAGGCACTTGCTTTAAGTAATAGGCCATCCATGCTGCATCGTGGACAGACTGTGCTTGGTCAGAGATTAACACCCGTAACGACTATGGAACATCACTGGTCACTCCTCACAGTCTGCGACAGACTAAAGGTGGTGCAAGGAAGCATCTTTGTCGGGCAATTCCAGACCAGGCTTCCTCCTTCCTGTCACTTCTCTTTAATCTCCAAAAAAAGCAGTAAGATCTACCTCCGGTGTTATGTTGCGGATGAGACAAATCATTCCCTTTAGCTGGTAAGAAAGGAATGTGCTGGCTGTTCCGTGCCCTCGGTTCTAAAGGCCTGACTCATTCCACCAGCCCTGCTCAAACACGCTCTCCCTCCGGAGCACACTAAGCCCAATTTCATGGGAGCTGAACTTTTGTCATTTTCCACTGTCCTTGCAGAGCCAGCCTGCAAGGGCATCCCAAACTGTTTTTATTCTGATCACAGGCCTGCAATTACCAGGCTTCCACATTTGCATGGGGCATTTGAAGGCAGTTCAGAGTGTGTGTCTGGTGTTGAAACATTAAGTCTCTCGGTGTGCTCTGCGTACGCTGGGGCTGCCAGAAAAGCTTTGAGAAGGAGAGAAGAAAGAAAATTCTCATCCCTCACTCCCTGGGCTGCTTAGCCTCTCTGCTGGACTCCTGCCTAGATCTGGGCAGATAGTGCAAACAAAATAAATCTGCAAATATCCATTCAACTTCTGCAAACTCCGACTGACTACATTCACATCTCTCGTGTTCCTTGCCTGAAAGTCTTCCAGCAGATGAATCCAGATATCATTCTTATTTTTTATATAGCAATACTGCTCGCAGGCCCCACCCAGGTTGGCGGCCCCACTGCATTCAGTGCCATACAAACATATAGCAAGAGACAGTCCCTGCTCTGAGGAACTCACGGCACAAACACTCACAATGTAAAATTTCACATGCAGAGTACGTCCACACTGCAATTAAAAACCTGCGCCTGGCCTGTGCCAGCTGACAGGTTTGCAAGACTCAGGCTATGGGTCTGTTTAATTGCAGTGTAGATGTCCAGGCTCGGGATGGGGCTCGGGCTCTAGGACCCTGCAAGGTGGCAGCGTCACAGAGCTCAGCTGCAGCCCACGCTGAATCATCTACACCTCAATTAAACAGACCCCCACACCAAGCCCTGCAAGCCCGAGTCAGCTGGCACAGGCCAGCCGTGGGTCTAACTGCAGTGTAGACATAACCTTTGAGAGGAAATTCTGAATCTGCATCAGGATGGGCTTGTTATCTAAGGCCCTGTCTTCCCAGCAGTGTTATCTTGAGGTATAACTCAAGTGTTTCCCCTAAACCAATTTCCTTCCACACACACACATCTCTAGCTTAAGATAAGTAGTGCTTTCAACTGAGGCTAGCTGGCTTGTTGGGTGGGGGCCGGAGGTCAAGCACGGCAGATGCAGTGGGGATACGGCGACTCTGTGCAACTCGAGCGTTGTTTGCTGTGCGGCCACTCGCACGCGAGAGGCGTTAACTCAAGTGTCAATAACTCACACTAACCCTGCTGTGAAGACAAACCTGGAAAGCTTGCCTTCACTGGAATGCCAGGTTGTGTTAGAACACATCCTTGACGAGTTATGTTAACTGACATGCTGTCAAACACGACTTTGCTGGGACTGTTGCTTTGAGCATTGCGTTGTAGGCAAACCCTTTTGGATCTATATATAGGCTCAACCCCTGGCATGGTATTAAACACGGAGGCCCCTGTGGACCCTGACACAAGATGTGATTTTTAACATTGTGTTGCTTAACAGGACTCCTGATGGCTGTGTTCTAACATCACCTACATTTCTAGGGAAGACAAGCCCCACATCAGAATCCAGCCAGGGAGCAGAAGCAGTTCAATGTAGCTTAGGCAGCAAATGGCGCTTGTTGCGTGCTGAAGTGGAGGGACCGTGGGGATGAGGAAACAGCCCTGAGAAGAGTTCAGAGTCTGTATCAGGTGGAAAGAAAAGGAGTACTTGTGGCACCTTAGAGACTAACCAATTTATTTGAGCATGAGCTTTCATGAGCTACAGCTCACTTCATCGGATGCATACTGTGGAAACTGCAGAAGACATTATATATACACAGAGACCATGAAACAATACCTCCTCCCACCCCACTCTCCTGCTGGTAATAGCTTATCTAAAGTGATCACTCTCCTTACAATGTGTATGAAAATCAAGGTGGGCCATTTCCAGCACAAATCCAGGTTTTCTCACCCCCCCCCCCCAAACCACATACACACAAACTCACTCTCCTGCTGGTAATAACTTATCCAAAGTGACCACTCTCCCTACAATGTGCATGATAACCAAGGTGGGCCATTTCCAGTACAAATCCAGGTCTTCTCATCCCCCCTCCCCCCCGCCCCACACACAAACTCACTCTCCTGCTGGTAATAGCTCATCCAAACTGACCACTCTCCTTACAATGTGTATGATAATCAAGGTGGGCCATTTCCAGCATAAATCCAAGTTTAACCAGAACGTCGGGGGGCGGGGGGGTAGGAAAAAACAAGGGGAAATAGGCTACCTTGCATAATGACTTAGCCACTCCCAGTCTCTATTTAAGCCTAAATTAATAGTATCCAATTTGCAAATGAATTCCAATTCAGCAGTTTCTCGCTGGAGTCTGGATTTGAAGTTTTTTTGTTGTAAGATAGTGACCTTCATGTCTATAATTGCGTGACCAGAGAGATTGAAGTGTTCTCCGACTGGTTTATGAATGTTATAATTCTTGACATCTGATTTGTGTCCATTTATTCTTTTACGTAGAGACTGTCCAGTTTGACCAATGTACACGGCAGAGGGGCATTGCTGGCACATGATGGCATATATCACATTGGTGGATGTGCAGGTGAACGAGCCTCTGATAGTGTGGCTGATGTGATTAGGCCCTGTGATGGTGTCCCCTGAATAGATATGTGGGCACAGTTGGCAACGGGCTTTGTTGCAAGGATAGGTTCCTGGGTTAGTGGTTCTGGGTTAGTGGTTCTGTTGTGTGGTATGTGGTTGTTGGTGAGTATTTGCTTCAGGTTGGGGGGCTGTCTGTAGGCAAGGACTGGCCTGTCTCCCAAGATTTGTGAGAGTGTTGGGTCATCTTTCAGGATAGGTTGTAGATCCTTAATAATGCGTTGGAGGGGTTTTAGTTGGGGGCTAAAGGTGACGGCTAGTGGCGTTCTGTTATTTTCTTTGTTAGGCCTGTCCTGTAGTATCCCCGATAATGTCACGGCTAACCTGGTGGCGGAACTTTGTGACTTTGTCCTTACCCATAACTATTTTACATTTGGGGACAATGTATAGCTTCAGATCAGCGGCACTGCTATGGGTACCCGCATGGCCCCACAGTATGCCAACATTTTTATGGCTGATTTAGAACAACGCTTCCTCAGCTCTCGTCCCCTAACGCCCCTACTCTACTTGCGCTATATTGATGACATCTTCATCATCTGGACCCATGGAAAAGAAGCCGTTGAGGAATTCCACCATGATTTCAACAATTTCCATCCCACCATCAACCTCAGCCTGGTCCAGTCCACACAAGAGATCCACTTCCTGGACACTACAGTGCTAATAAACAATGGTCACATAAACACCACCCTATACCGGAAACCTACTGACCGCTATTCCTACCTACATGCCTCCAACTTTCACCCTGACCACACCACACGATCCATCGTCTACAGCCAAGCTCTGCCATACAACCGCATTTGCTCCAACCCCTCAGACAGAGACAAACACCTACAAGATCTCTATCAAGCATTCTTACAGCTACAATACCCACCTGCAGAAGTGAAGAAACAGATTGATAGAGCCAGAAGAGTTCCCAGAAGTCACCTGCTACAGGACAGACCTAACAAAGAAAATAACAGAACGCCACTAGCCGTCACCTTCAGCCCCCAACTAAAACCCCTCCAACGCATTATTAAGGATCTACAACCTATCCTGAAGGATGACCCAACACTCTCACAAATCTTGGGAGACAGGCCAGTCCTTGCCTACAGACAGCCCCCCAACCTGAAGCAAATACTCACCAACAACCACATACCACACAACAGAACCACTAACCCAGGAACCTATCCTTGCAACAAAGCCCGTTGCCAACTGTGCCCACATATCTATTCAGGGGACACCATCACAGGGCCTAATCACATCAGCCACACTATCAGAGGCTCGTTCACCTGCACATCCACCAATGTGATATATGCCATCATGTGCCAGCAATGCCCCTCTGCCATTTACATTGGTCAAACTGGACAGTCTCTACGTAAAAGAATAAATGGACACAAATCAGATGTCAAGAATTATAACATTCATAAACCAGTCAGAGAACACTCCAATCTCTCTGGTCACGCAATCACAGACATGAAGGTCACTATCTTACAACAAAAAAACTTCAAATCCAAACTCCAACGAGAAACTGTTGAATTGGAATTCATTTGCAAATTGGATACTATTAATTTAGGCTCAAATAGAGACTGGGAGTGGCTAAGTCATTATGCAAGGTAGCCTATTTCCCCTTGTTTTTTCCTACCCCCCCCCCCCCCCCGACGTTCTGGTTAAACTTGGATTTATGCTGGAAATGGCCCACCTTGATTATCATACACATTGTAAGGAGAGTGGTCAGTTTGGATGAGCTATTACCAGCAGGAGAGTGAGTTTGTGTGTGTATGGGGGTGGGAAGGTGAGAAAACCTGGATTTGTGCTGGAAATGGCCCACCTTGATTATCGTGCACATTGTGGGGAGAGTGGTCGCTTTGGATGGGCTGTTACCAGCAGGAGAGTGAGTTTGTGTGTGTATGGGGGTGGGAGGGTGAGAAAACCTGGATTTGTGCTGGAAATGGCCCACCTTGATTATCATGCACATTGTAGGGAGAGTGGTCACTTTGGATAAGCTATTACCAGCAGGAGAGTGAGTTTGTGTGTGTGGTTTTTGGAAGGGGGGGGTGAGAAAACCTGGATTTGTGCTGGAAATGGCCCACCTTGATTATCATACACATTGTAAAGAGAGTGGTCACTTTGGATGGGCTATTAGCAGCAGGAAAGTGAGTTTGTGTGTGGGGGGGCGGAGGGTAAGAAAACCTGGATTTGTGCTGGAAATGGCCCAACTTGATTATCATACACATTGTAAGGAGAGTGATCACTTTAGATAAGCTATTACCAGCAGGAGAGTGGGGTGGGAGGAGGTATTGTTTCATGGTCTCTGTGTATATAATGTCTTCTGCAGTTTCCACAGTATGCATCCGATGAAGTGAGCTGTAGCTCACGAAAGCTTATGCTCAAATAAATTGGTTAGTCTCTAAGGTGCCACTAGTACTCCTTTTCTTTTTGCGAATACAGACTAACACGGCTGTTACTCTGAAACCTGTATCAGGTGGGTTGCCCCTACAGACAATTTTGTGACTTGTCTCCCACCAGTAACAGCCATATGGGCCAGCACAAGCATAGACAAGGGCAAGCCAGGGTTTGCATGAACTGAGCTAGCTGGAGGTGATTCCACTTACAAGTTTCCATGGCTTCTGAGGGCTGAGCTAAAAACTGGAGCACAAGTGCCGAGGGGCCACAGACGCTGCTTGTGCTGCATTTGGGTTTGGCAGCGGGGCAGCTACTCCGACTTCGGGCCATCAGGGCTACTCCGGAGTGTACACGAGCCTAAATATCCTTTCACTGTGTGTCAGTCTGAAAGGGACTGTGGGGTTTGCCCCATTCCAACCACTGGTTCTAAGCCAGCGGACTGGCCAGTCATACCCAAGCCATGCTCTCCCATGAAACCCTTGTGAGAGAGAGCTGAGAAAGGCAAGCTGAGGGAGGGGAATAAGTCTCTGAAAGGAGCAGGTACAGTTCAAGAACAAAAGCACTAACAAGAGGCTCTCCCAGTCTCACTGCAATAGGGCTTTTAGTGCCGGAGATGGCCATAAAAGCACTGAAGTCTCTCTCTGTGAAGTGAGATGGGGCCATTAGACTTATCTCTTCCTTTCATCCTTTTGCGGTTCCAACAGTTAAAGGGGAAATGGGTAGACTCAGGAAAGTGGGATTTACACTGACTGAGAGAGTTGCTGGGGCACGGGATTTTCATTCACACTTCAGAGCCCACAGTGCACCCGGGGAGGCCACAGATGCACAACGGTCAAGTGCACGCACACACACAAATACACACGTGGACACACACATGGGGCTATTGCTGCTCTTCCAAGAAAAACATTTACGGAAGTTCAAAAAATACAAGCTAACTTTTTCTTTTCATTTTCTTGCCCAACGTCAGATAGTGAGTCAGAAGCAGACCGAGACGTGAATCCCAGGAGTGTTTTCTAGTCCCCTGGCTCTCACCGACAGAGCACACCCTTAATTCTTGACAAAGGGGTACAAACTGAAAAGCTAAGTGCATAGTTCTCTTCTCAGCGGCCCTGGTGTAAATGTGAGTAACCCCACTAAGGTCAATGTTGGTGTCACTGCACTGGGCTTAGTTCTTCTCTCACTTGCATTAGTGTAAATCTGCAGTAGCTCTGGTGAGGTCAATGGAGTCACACCAGTGCACATGATAGGAGACCGGGCCGGCTCCAGGCCCCAGCGTTCCAAGCAGGTGCGTGGGGCGGCGGTTAGAAAGGAGCAGCAGTGTTTCCGCCGCCGCGGCAATTTGGCGGCAGCTTCTCCCTTTTGCTGTCCACGGCAGTTTTTTTCACTGCTTGGGGCGGCAAAAACTAGCTGGCCCTGATAGGAGAATTAGGCCTAATGACGTTAATGGAGATACTCCTGATTTACACTATTCCTGATGTACCCAGTGGATCAGTGCTCACTCGGGGTCAGATTCTGATCTCACACAAGTGTACATCAGGAGCAACTCCACTGACTTTCATGGAGTTATTCCTGATTTACAAAGGAGCGACTGAGCCTGATTTTTGAGTAAATCCAGTGTCACACCACTGAAGTCAGTGGAGTAACACAGGCCAAGTCCTCTGTTGGTATATTTGGGGCAGCTTGGCTAAAGCCAATGGAGCTGTGCCTGTTTTCACAAGTAGAGAACACAACCCTCCTCACTGTATAGAGGATCAGAATCAGGCCCTGTGTGTTACTCAGGTATCACTCCTATTAGAGTTGGGCTAATAATGGGTGTTTTGGTTCTCTGGCAATTCTGAAAAAATCAGGGAAAAATTGTTCCAGGGCAAACCGAAAATGACTTTTTTTTAAAAAAATGTCAGCATGTCGAAAACCAAAAAGAAAGAAATAAATGTCAGGTCGAATTAAATGTTTTGTCTTGACAAAATCACAATGTTTGGGGTTCTGGACCATTTTAAAATATCTGGAGGCTTTTTCCAATAAAATTACAGGACATTTCAAAGCACAAAGTTGTTCTTAACACACCCCACCCCCCCAAAAAAATCGAAACATTTTGTTTCATAAAATGTCAAAATGAAACGTTTTGATTTTTTCCGATTTTTAAGGTGTTTTTCAACCAAAACTTGGTTGGATCTGACTCCAATTCCCAACCAAATCTGCATTCCTCACTGAACAAGAGTTATGGCGAAAATATTTTACGCAGCTCTCTTCCCACTGAGTTCTTCTTGAGTAGCAACTGAGCTCAGGGTCTGACCTAGTGGAGTTCACTGGGTTTACTACAAGCAAAACTAGTCCACTAGTAATTGACTCGAGCAATATACCGCCACAGCACCACCACCAGCCCTTCCGTCATCGGGTGGCAAATGGAGCAGAAGATGCAGTAACGCTGATAACAGCGTTGTTTTTCCCTTTCTTCCCACTTAGAAGGAGAACAATTCTGCCAAGCGTGTCTCACAATGAAAACTGAGCCGAGTGCCCACCAAGGCAGCGTCGGGGCCCTGATGTGCCGCAATTCTAGCATGAAATTGAGCTGCTGATTGTCTCACGGATTGGTAACTAGAAAACATAAGATGTAATTACTCAAGCATGCCGGATCTAATTAGAGGCTGCCCAAGGGTGACATTGCTGCCTTCACATGTGCTCGACAGCCTGAAGGAGAAGACGAGACTTACTTTGTTTCTGCAGAGGTGGATGGAGAATCATCCTCCGGTTGGGACTGTGAGTAGGAGATGCCCGTCTATCTAGCTAGCTCTTTGGGGCAGGGACTGTGTCTTTCTATGTGTTTGTACACTTCCTAGAGCAGATCAGGGCCTCTGGGCATTACCATCTGATAAACATTAAAAGACGGGGGGCCTGCAGAGCGATTCCATTATCTCTCTGTACATCACCCCAATAGGTGTGGTAGCTTGATGCTTCCCCTGCCTTCAGCAATGCAGCTTCAGGTGCAGGGATGAGGGGAGCAGTAATTTCCATATGGGTCTGAGGCTTCATCTAGACTAGGATTGAAGGTTATTGGACTGAGTTAGCTATCTCGATTCCAACACCTTCTAAAACTCTAGACCAGATGAGGTAAATTGTACTAAAGCACGTCCTAAACTAGCTGAGTTAAAGCCTTGCTATAGTGCAACTTGCCTTGTCTTCACTAGAGTTTTAGAAAGCGTTGTATCGAGCTAGCTAACAACACATCTTTCAGTCCTAGGTATAGCTATACTAGAATCATTGGGCAGAGTAGACCTACTCGAGCTGGCTTTAAACTAGCGAGCTCAAGTACCTGAATAGTGCAGCAGCACCCAAGTTGGACAAGTCCACCTGGGTGGGTAGCCCCTGCTGAAGCACATGCTGCTGCCATTTCACTGCTCTCAGTACCCGCGTCAGCTAGATTAAAGCTAGCCCAGGTGTGTCTCCACAAGCTGCAATCACACCCCGTGACCACCGTGTAAACAGATCACTCCTCTAGGCAAAGCTGTGAAGGAGAATGCCAAATGGGCGTGGCCAGCTCCTGCTGCAGGATGAGAATAATTCCCAAGCAACTGGAAGTCTGCAGGGCCAGAGGAATTTGAGGAGGCCAAGGATGGAGCCGTGAACTGTGGTTTGAGGTTTAAATTCTAAGACCCTTACCAGCCCATCTGGGTTTGTTGTTGCTTCTGGATTCGATTCAAAAGCAGAAGGGACCTTATTTTCCAGTTCTGGTTCCTGTTTGATTATGGCTGAAATCTCAGGAGGGCAGCTCAGAAGGTAAATCCCACAAAATCAGCTATAGTCCTAAGAGATTAGCTATTTGGGGTCAACATCTTAACAGAACCACTTGCCAAGGTTTCAGTGCCCTGGAACCTGAGGACTGGCCCTGATTCAGCCTCTGACATAACCTTAATCTTGATCCAGATCCAACCACCTCCTCCCCAGCCCATCACCAGCAGGATTACATAGCAGTGTATGCACAAAGGAGCGTACATGCGTGCCGTAAATCCATGGACTGAGGGGCACTTTCAGCTCCCAGTGCTCAAGACTAGCCTGTGTGTAAAGCCAACCTGGGCAAAAACTGGTAGCCAGTGGGCCACTGCATGGGAAAGCATTAGCCTATGAGATATCCAGCCCAAGCAAGAGAAGGCTAAAAGAAATCAAACCATCTCATACACATAACAGTGAGCACAGCACTGGGGCTGTTCAGGAGCCCTGGGGGATTCTGGGTAATAGACATGTATCGGGGTGGGCAGAGCCCAGGGAGATTCTGGGTAACAGAGAATACAGTACTGAGCAGGGGTCAAGAGGATTCTGGGTAACAGAGAATTTGGCGCTGTAGTAACTCAAGAGGTACACTTGCAAACAGCAGCCTTCAATAGACAACCCTCACTTTCCAAGGCCGTAGGCTAAGCCCCGGCAGGCACATCGATGTGTGGAAGGCTTTGGCCAAGGTAGGTCCATGCATCCAATTAACATGCGTCTTCTGTAAAGAGGGAGCAGGAGCTGGAGCTGAGGTCCTACCTGAACAGAGGTGCAAGTTGTGATCACACTTGTGTCATAGATGGTGTTGCTGTCATTGATGTCATCTGGCAAAGCAGGGCTCTTTTCTGTCTCAGGTGGCAGGGTGACAGGCAATGAGGGGTTTTTGGGGGACAGGTTGACATCCGTACCATTGCCGAAAGCCTGAATGGCATTTCCTGCGAGTAGGAAGAGAGACAGTGAAACCACATCCCCAAAGCCCTATCAGCTTCTATGAAGACAACTCACAGGGCACACAACAATAAATACTGAACATGCTGTGCTTCCCCATGGATCTGAAAACACTTTACAAACATAGGAATGGATTAACGCTCACAAACTCCCCCTCCTCATGAGACAGGTCAGCATAATCCCCATTTTATAGATGGGGAAACTGAGGCACACAGAGGGGCTGCAGCTTGCCCGAGGCCACACAGCAAATGGGTGGTAGAGCCCAGCTCAGAGGCCATGGTGGACGTGACATCCAATCACTATACAACATTACTTCCTTAGACTGGGAATGGAACCCAGGAGTCCTGACTCCCAGGCCACTGTGCTAATCACTAGACCATAATCCCTTCCCAAGGCAAGGAGTAGAACCCAGGAGTCCTGACAGCCAATTCCCTGCTCTAACCACTAGAAATATTGCTTGCTGTGTTTTAGGGTTGCTCCCAGCTGGTTGTATCAAGCTTCATGGTCATCAGGGATCGGGGCCAGAAACTGACTTAGATAATGACTGAGAGGCAGCCAGTACCACCTCATGCCCAGACTCTCACACCAGCAAACTGTGAGAGGAGACAGTTGCTGGGGCTCTGTTGGACCAGCCGGACAGCCTCTTCCTCGGGAAGGGGTCTGCTTGCTTCGAGGCAGCTGCAGAAGCAAAAGCCCTCAAGCTTTAGTTGCACACATCCCACTTTGAGAAGCATGCCATGGCAGAGAAAGCCAGGAGCCCCGAGCTGGCAGTGGGATGCCAGGGCCGGGGGTGGGAGTGAGCTGGCATCAAACAATGTGGGCAAGTTATTTCTCTTCCTGTCAGGCTGTCATCACTCATTCATATGCTTCTTTCTTCCTGGCCTCGCACCTTCTCTCTCTCACACACGCTCTCTATCCACCTATTCTTCCAATTCCCTGCTCCTCTCTCCCGCTTCTAATTCCAGCCCTCCTTCCTGCCCAGACCTCATTGCTCTGGGGCCTGTTGCTTTGAGGTTCTGCTTCATTAGTTCTGACACAGCCCCTGCAGATCAAAGTGTTTTCCTCTCCTTAACCCCTTCTCCCCCCCAGCCCCAAGCCCGTTTCTCAACTATCACTAAATCCCACCACAGAGGGGATATGTCTTACGAACTCTCATCTTTAGCAGGGACCCCACCCCCTCCCTGAGCCCACGGAAGGGGGTTGAGGGCAGCAGTGCTGGAACTAGGGGTGTTCCCACACCCCCTGGCTTGAAGCAGTAATAACAAACACCAAATGCATGGTTTCCATCATCAGCACCATCACCCCTGATCAAGGGGACTCTGTGTCGAGCATTTACACTTCCCACGGATCCCCCAGGACGGTCCTGGAGTCCTCCCCACTCCAGCCCGTTGCTGTGCAGAGGTTGTCAAGTGGCTCTCCCATGCAGAAGATTGGGCTGGCAGCAGTTCTGCTGCTCCATTGTAGCTCCTCCTTCCCCGTCTCTCTGTCTCTCACACACACGCACACGAGGCCCTAGCCTGTTTCAAGGTGGCAGCTTGGGGCAATTCTACCCAACGGTACAAGAAAAGCTTCCAAAGGGGGTCGGCAGGGGAAGGGGCAACTAGGCCCCGTGCCCAGCGCAGAGATAAATGCTCAGGTGCACTGCCTCCAGCCCCGCTCCCCCCTGCGGCGCCATCACAGAGCATATGGCAAATGCTGACGAAAGTGGCACCAATTACGTCTTTTCCATTGAGCCCCCGATTCCTCTCCAGGTCTGCATGCAGGAGAGGCATCTCGGGGGTGCGGCGGCAGCGTTTAGGGAAGGCAGAGAAAAGGAGAGAGCGATGGGATGGGAGTGATTGGAAAGCAGAACTAAAAATACCGTCTGGTAGAGGATCTTCCACCTCCACCTCCACCCTCTCCCTATCTTCCTTCCCCATCACCTCCCATCCTCCTCTACCTCCTTCTCATCCTTCATCCCTCTCTGCCCCTTGCTACACTCACCCTCATCCCCCAATTTCAGCATCCCTGCTCCCTTCACTAGGCTTCTCTTCCCGCCCATAGGCATTCTCATCGGCCCTAGATGCACCATGGGCAAAGCACACCAGAGGCAAAGGTTTCCAGCTCCCCCAGACAGGGACAATGCACAGGAGCCAGAAAGCTGGAAGAGATCAGCTGCCAACCACATGGTTCAAAGCCACTGAGTTCAAGGTGCTGCCCTTCCCCCCGACACACCTTAATCTTTCCTCTCTCCACCTTCTGCGCCCTGAGACCCCTATTGCTCATTGCAAAGGAAAAAGAAACACCAAATGAGCAAGGGGGTAGAAGAGTTAGGTAGCATTGCCAGGGTATATGGTTTGATTGTGAGTTTCATGATAGTCTGTGTTTTACTTAGAACCCAGTATCTAATGTAAGTGACTGCATGAGAATCTCAGTTCTTTTGAAATGAAAGCTAAGATTCCAGCCTTCCTGGTGTGACAATCACTAGTCAGCCCAACAAGATACATATAACATTTATAAAGTTAGTGTAGTAGTCTTTGAATATTCCATGTATCTACAGCATCTGTCACACCTGGTTACAGAGAAAAGCTTAAAAACATGACCCAAGTGTTCCTTAAAGGTTCAGAAACTAGAAGGCAAAGAAAAAAAAGCCCCAAAGTTGTGGGAGTATGGGGGTTAATCTTATGCATATTAAACTTATTTCATTATATTGCGGCCCTGACTCGGGGGTTGGGGTTGGCAGTACTGATAATAGGAGAAATTGAGAAGAGCTGAGGAACTCATAAATGATTTGGAGGATGGTGTAGATTGCACTCTCAGCAAATTTGCGGATGATACTAAACTGGGAGGAGTGGTAGATACGCTGGAGGGGAGGGATAGGATACAGAAGGACCTAGACAAATTGGAGGATTGGGCCAAAAGAAATCTGATGAGGTTCAATAAGGATAAGTGCAGGGTCCTGCACTTAGGACGGAAAAATCCAATGCACTGCTACAGACTAGGGGCCGAATGGCTAGGCAGCAGTTCTGCGGAAAAGGACCTAGGGGTGACAGTGGATGAGAAGCTGGATATGAGTCAGCAGTGTGCCCTTGTTGCCAAGAAGGCCAATGGCATTTTGGGATGTATAAGTAGGGGCATAGCGAGCAGATCGAGGGACGTGATCGTTCCCCTTTATTCGACATTGGTGAGGCCTCATCTGGAGTACTGTGTCCAGTTTTGGGCCCCACACTACAAGAAGGATGTGGATAAATTGGAGAGAGTCCAGCGAAGGGCAACAAAAATGATTAGGGGTCTAGAACACATGACTTATGAGGAGAGGCTGAGGGAGCTGGGATTGTTTAGTCTGCAGAAGAGAAGAATGAGGGGGGATTTGATAGCTGCTTTCAACTACCTGAAAGGGGGTTCCAAAGAGGATGGCTCTAGACTGTTCTCAATGGTAGCAGATGACAGAACGAGGAGTAATGGTCTCAAGTTGCAGTGGGGGAGGTTTAGATTGGATATTAGGAAAAACTTTTTCACTATGAGGGTGGTGAAACACTGGAATGCGTTACCTAGGGAGGTGGTAGAATCTCCTTCCTTAGAGGTTTTTAAGGTCAGGCTTGACAAAGCCCTGGCTGGGATGATTTAACTGGGAATTAGTCCTGCTTCGAGCAGGGGGTTGGACTAGATGACCTTCTGGGGTCCCTTCCAACCCTGATATTCTATGATTCTATGATTCTAACTCGGAGTTCACAAACCTGGAAGGAATTATACTTGGAGTGGAGACAGGGATTGGGGCTTAAGGACACAGGGTACAGGAAGGCTAGCAAGTTAAAGAAGTATGGACTGGATGAATGGACTATAAAGTGAATAGAAAGCTGGCGAGATCATCGGGCTCAATGGGTATTGATCAACAGCTCAATGTCTAGCTGGCAGCTGGTATCAAGTGGAGTGCCCCAGGGGTTGGTCCTGGGGCCCATTTTGTTCAACATCTTCATTAATGATTTGGATAATGGGATGGATTGCATCCTCAGCAAGTTTGTGGATGACACTAAGCTGAGGGGAGAGGTAGATATCCTGGAGGGTAGGGATAGAGTCCAGAGTGATCTAGACAAATTGGAGGATTGGGCCAAAAGAAATCTGATGAGGTTCAACAAGGACAAGTGCAGAGTCCTGCACTCAGGATGGAAGAATCCCATGCACTGCTACAGGCTGGGGACCGACTGGCTAAGCAGCAGTTCTACAGAAAAGGACCTGGGGGTTACAGTGGATGAGAAGCTGGATATGAGTCAACAGTGTGCCCTTGTAGACAAGAAGGCTAAGGGCATATTGGGCTGTATTGGTAGGAGCATTGCCAGCAGATCGAGGGAAGTGATTATTCCCCTCTATTCAGCACTGGTGATGCCATATCTGGAGTATTGTGCCCAGTTTTGGGCCCCCCACCATAGAAGGGATGTGGACAAATTGGAAAGAGTCCAGTGGAGGGCAACAAAAATTATTAGGGGTCTGTGGCACATGATTTATGAGGCAAGGCTGAAGGAACTGGGCTTATTTAGTCTGCAGAAGAGAAAAGTGAGGGAGGATTTGATAGCAGCCTTCAACTACCTGAAGGGGGGTTCCACAGAGGATGGAGCTAGGCTGTTCTCAGTGGTGGCAGATGACAGAACAAGGAGCAATGGTCTCAATTTGCAGTGGGGGAGGTCTAGGTTGGATATTAGGAAAAACTATTTCCCTAGTCGGGTGGTGAAGTACTGGAATGGGTTACCTAGGGAGGTGGTGGAATCTCCATCCTTAGACGTTTTTAAGGCACGGCTTGACAAAGCCCTGACTGGCATGATTTAGTTGGGGTTGGTCCTGCTTTGAGCAAGAGGTTGGACCAGATGACCTCCTGAGGTCTCTTCCAATCCTAATCTTCTATGATTGTATGTAGGTGGAAACAGACCTGAGTCTATCTAGCATATCAATGGCATGTTGCAACTGCAGTGGCTTAACTGAGCTACATGATGAGGTGGGGAACGGGTGTTGGTGGGACAAGGCAATAACACATTTGTTACCTACCTCTGGACTCCAACATCTCTAGCACTCACAAGTGAAATGAGCTTTGGCAGATCTCAGTCTAAACCCTGGCAGCCATTGAGCCGTACCACAAAACGGACACACGCTTTTGACGGGACTGGTAAGCTCTCCGGAGAACCTGGAGTCTGGAACGGTGGAGGATGAAGCCAGTCCAAAAGTCCCATGCGTCACGCATCTCACACAATGAGATTTGGCAGCTCTCCTGCCTGCCTCCGTAGCTTGTAAAATGCCATGCCACTCTCAGACGTGACGTAGCAAGTGTCATTCACTTGGTGGGTTGGCTGTGGTGTCACCGACCACTAGGCCACACTCTGGTCCCGGGGCTAGGAAGCCTGACACCCAGCATTCCAGTGCTGCCTCACAAAAAGTACTATAACCCGCTGGTGAAGTGTGTCTCCCTGTATGGGCTAGTCCATGTAGAGAATAACAGCCTGCTTAGCGCAACAGCTCGTCTTAGATGGCTGAGGTATATGCTGTGGCACTAAAGGCCCTGGGTTCAAATCCTGATAACTCATGTGGGGAAAAACAGCATGTAGTGGTATAATTAAACACTGGGTCCTAATGAACATGCATAAGGGGGCTGTTTATCTGTTTATTTATCTGCCCAATACCTTTCATCAGCATGAAATCCTCATGATATTTTAAAGGAGAAGTTATAGAGTAAATGCAAACTATCGGTGAATATGCCCATTTGCATAGTATGTCCTACATGGGGCTGTACAAAGTGTGGCAACTGTGCAAATCTGGATGGACTGGTACAGCTGCATAGGGTGAGCAGGCAGGAATAGCAGGAGGGTGGGGTCTGCAGGCCAGGATTATGGGGCAGTGGAAACATTGGAGTGGGGTAGGGAATGGGGCCCCATTACTGGAATAACAGGTGATGTGCTAACGGTCAAGAGTGAGGGGAACTGGCGGAGCTGCATTTGCGGAATCCAGAACTGGAAAAACAGGGGTGCTGCTGGTCAGGTTTGAGGTGCATTAATAATAATAATTATTATATTATTTCTTTATTTACTATTACAGAGTACCAAGGGAACCAGGGCTCCTACTTCCTTCTCTACAGTGCCTCCTGGTGTGAAAGTGTGCTTGGTAACAGCGCCTTCTGTTTCATGAGTGTGCTAGGCTAATCCTGCAGGGCAGGGCTAAACTGCAATGGCAGAATAATCCAGGCCTGCTTGCACCCTGTTGTTATCCCCAAAACAGATGAAATTAGCTTGGCCATTAAGCAGGGATGGGAATGCTGTTAGCACTAAGGCGAGAGAGCTTGACGGTAACATTTTCAGATGATTAAATTGAATAACAACTGATTAAATGGATACCATTATAATAAGTAACGGAGAGAATGACGCTCCCGGAGCTCAGCACACCAGAGCCTCCTTCGTCAAAGGGACCTTGTCAATAGCAATCTGGAAGGTTGTAACTTTTCC
The DNA here is from genome assembly GCF_965152235.1 of Eretmochelys imbricata. Lineage (NCBI taxonomy): Eukaryota > Metazoa > Chordata > Testudines > Cheloniidae > Eretmochelys > Eretmochelys imbricata. The sequence goes on from NC_135597.1 coordinate 5,096,061, forward strand.
CAAAACTCCACAGAAAGCAAGCCCAAGCCAGAAGGAATGTCCTACATCTCCTTCCTGTTCAGAGACATGGAGCAGGAGCTCTGACAAGGTCTCGTGGAGAGGCCAGAATAGCTAGGAGGTTACAGACACCTGCAGCACCACTGCTGAAAGAAGCGTGCAATACAGACGTTGTCAGCTCCCACCAACACAAAAATGAGTGCTTCTGCAGCATAGCATACAGCACTCCTTGTAGTCCTTTGCATCAGTACTCTTAGACTGCTTCCCACAGCTTCTCCTGCTGGGAGAGGCTGGGACTGGAATAGCTGGGAGCTCCCGCACAGCCAGAGCTCCTGCCCTGCTCCCTGGGCAAGGCCAAAGCCCTTGCAGACAAACAAAGAGTGAAGAGCGGTGCCTTACGGAGACATGGATTTTCCGTGAAGTCTCTCAGGAACTTCTCACACTCCTCCTCCATGTTGCCGCTCCCTCTGCAGGAGCACCAGGGTGACACCGTGATGCTGGCGATGCTCGAGTCAATGTAGTTGGGTGTCATATCAAACCCTGCTCAGGAGGAAGGAAAGGGAAAGGGAATCAGGGGCCAGTAGAGCAAAGTCTGACGGAGAGAAACAGCTCTGCGCTCCCTCCTGCCCCGACAGCCTCCCCTCACAGCAGGGTGGGCTTTGCACCAGCTTGGCTCTCGTCTTCCATGCCCAGTGGATTCCCCATGATCCAGGCAGATCTAAAGGGAACTGAAGATGGCCCATTCTGGCCCCCAGCTCTCCCCAACCCAAATGGCTCTGAGAGACCCCCACTACCGGGGACTCTCCCTCCAGCAGCTCACTCAGGAACCAGCTCAGGGTTGGATCCACAGGACAAAAGGGGAAGCAGGTAACTCAGTGGGAGATGAAGGGAGGGTAACAATTTGGTGGTGGGCGAAAGGCTCCGTGTCCCATAACGAGCCCCTGGTATTGTCCTGTCTAAGCAGACACATGGCTCTTGGTCCCTCTGAGCTGGCCTGGTCCCCTGCTCCTTCCTTCTCTCTGTGGGAATCTCGTCTGACTCAGACATGCTGCTTGCCTGCTGAACCTGCCCCTGTGTCTCTCTTCAGACCCAATGAGCAGAGCTGCCCTGACAGCTTCACACGGGGACCGGGCCCACCCATCATCCCCTCTCCGTTCCTGGTGTCAGGATGCCTTTAAGTCCTGGTGTCAGGATCATAACAACACTTCCTGGCTGGCCTCTGTGGCCCCTGCAACACTGCGCATTAATTGTGGGGCGGGAGAGGCACTCCGGGTCAGAGCGAAGCCGAGCAAAGCGAAACCCTGGACTGAAGAGTGAAACTGAGTTGGAGTGACAAGGTGGCCGGATTTGCTATCCCTGAAACTCACAGCTCTCTCTCCTGCAACCTGCACCCTAGGATCTAACCTACTGCCAAAGACCGAGGGAGCACCCCTCTGGGGACAGGCCAATCGGCATGGGCTGAGCGTGGCAAACACCTCTGCCACCTTCAGTTGTTTTCTCCCAGTTGCGCCTCTAGAACCGGATTTGTCTCCAGTAATAATACATCCTCCTTTAGCAACAGAGCTAGCTGTACATAGCAAGGCCAGCATCGCTGTCCCCCGTTAACAGAGGGAACCTTGAGACTTACCCAAGGCCACGCAGTAGGTAGAGCAAGGAATAGAGCCCAGCTCTCCAACCTGAGCATATCTGCTGGGCCACAGCATCTCCATAACCCCACCCCGCAGCCAATGCACAAATGGGTTTGGCGCCTTTGCTCTTGTGAGCAAAGTGGAAGGCTCCTGCAGATACAAGTGGTTGTTCTTGCTGGCTGCAGCAGCTTTGCTAAACTTCCAACATCTGCATCCACTACCACCCCTCCAATACGCCCCAGCACTAACTTATTCTGTCTCTAAAGTGTCAAGTCCCCCAAGTCACGATCCATAAACCAGTCCCCCCAAACCCAGACACTGATTGAGAAAGGCAACCCCACTGTGCTCTGCATGATGAACAAGACAGACTCACCTATCATCCCTGCGTAGGCGCCCAGACACGCCTGGTAATTATCCCCAGGGCAGCTGGTAAGTGACTGGAAAGAGACTTGACAATTTGTGTGAAAATCTGCCAGTCTCGACCTGGTTACAAAACACAAGAGAGAGAACAGGGTTTGGTTGGTTTGTCTGTTTTTTTTTTCTCCCTCAGAACTAGTAAATTCAGTGGTTTTAAAGCAGAGAGAAAAAGAGGTGAAGAGAAAGTATTAGAGAGGAGAGCTACAGGAGAATAATGGCTAGGATCTGCCAGCAATATTTTCAAGTATATGATCTCATTCTGTCATCGATCACACTCATGCAGCATCTACCACGGTATATCAACCATGGCTCAACACCATTCAGGGAGATGGTGTTACTGCATCACCGTAACAGGGCATTTATGTGATTGGGAGACAGATTTGAGTGCAAACACGCACAAATACGTTGACACATGGTGACTTACATCAACCTAACTTTGTAGAGTAGACCAGGGTAGGTTTTGAACATAGCTCACACCCAGAACATGAGGATGCTCTGAGGATCAATTGCCCCCCCACCCCCTTAGACGGGCCAACTTGTGTGAAAAGCACCAGCAGACTCAAGTGAGAGGTTTCTGTGCATGGATGGGACTCTGGTTAGGGGCAACACTTGTGTAGAACTCGAGTTAACTTTGCATTAAAGACACAAGCCCTCAGAAGCAAGAATCAGAATGCACAGAAACCACGAAGGGGACAGGGTGGGCTGAGGTCCCAGGCCTGCCCCTCAAGAACAAGCAGGTTCCCAGATCTCTTTGCTGATTACGGCCATGCTGATCACCGCAACCTTACAAAATTCCACTCCTCACAGGGAGTAAGATTTCCTGAAGGGCGAATGAGCTATTTATAGGGGTTGGGTTGTTTGGGGGGTGGGGAGTGTTGTTTTTCAGGATCATGCCAAAGGTTGGGTGAGTAGATTCAAAGCCTGGGCTAGTACATTTCCATTGGGCTTTTGTAAGGTTGGATTTACAGTGAGGAAATGATATGGCTATACACATATGGAGAGAAAATCAGAGTGCCTAACCCAAGCAAATTTCATATAGCTTCTCATAGGAACATAACAATTGCCATAGCAGATCAGACCTGGCTCTGACAGTGGCCAGCATCAGCTGTTTCAGAGGAAGCAGCGAGAAACCCCAGTGGACAATTAAGGAATAATCTGCACACAGGGGAAGATTCTTCCTGATCCTCATCAGTTAGTGGCTGGTTTGTGCCCTGAAGCAGGAGGATTTATATCCCTCAGCTACTCAGCAGCTCACTGGGGACAGAATGAGACAAAGCCCTTCTTTTTACACACACCCACATTGGGAAACCAAAAGGGAAATATTTCACCTTGTTTCCCCATTGTTGTTTTAAACAGGCTCTCACAAACCCAGGAAAACCCAGGCACAAAGGCCACCACTTCCCCTGCCAGTAAGAGATGCTGGTTTGGAGCAGGAAGGTCTGGGGAAAAGATTCTATGAAACATCAGTGACCCATTCTCTCCTGCTCGGCACCCAGCCACTGTACTATGCACTGCGCACACAGCAAAAACCAGGAGAATTCACATCAGGCCTCTTGCAACCTTGCTCGCAAGGAGAGACACAGATCAAAGCTCTCCTTCATGGCCTACTTTTTCTACAGCTCACTTGGCAGCTGTCCTTGGGGTCTCCCTTCCCTGCTGCTCCTAGGGATGGATGACACACTGCCCTAAGGCCCACTGAAGTCAGCGAGAGCCTGGCATGCTTTTCCTGACAATTGACGGGGTAGGGATTTCTGAGCTGTTTACAGTTTGTTCCTAAGCCAGGTTGGGAACAGGCACTAAGGGACTAATTCTGAGAGGTGCAGAGTGCAATCAGCACACCCCAGCTCTAGAGGGAGCAGAGAGTGCCCAGCACCTCGCAGGATCAAGCCTTAACACTTTCAAAGCCTGAAGGGCTGGACAACCATTGAGGGGGTTGAGTGACAGGCACATCAGAGCCCCTTCCCGCTCCTCTGAGTGCAAACGCTCCCCGCCTGAATGGCTCGTGCTTGCTTGATCTCAGAGAGATGTGGCTTCTGAGCACAGACGAGGCTGATGAGCCTGTCCGGCTCGTTCCGAGTGGCTGGGTCCTGCCATCCCTCCGCCCCCCGCGGGGTGACAGAAACAGAAGGTGTCAGAGCCTCGCCAGCCAGAACAGCAGGAAAAACTCCCCCTCTTCGCTCTCTCAACAGCCTGACCTGCAAGCTCCTCTCTGACCCACTCAGGGGATGGTGAGAGCAGCCCTGTTGCAAGGCGTGGGGCCGACTCTCCCTGTTGCAAGAGCTATCGCTGTGCTCTCACATTGCCACAAGTTTCATGCCATTAGTGTCTGGATCCACGTACACTGAGACATGTTAGCATTACGGATGGGCCGAAGCAATAGCTCCTTCTGGGAACATCCCCGCCCCAGCAGTCACAATTAATGGCTGCAGCCAAAACAAGGGCTCCCATTGTGCCAGGTGCTGTGACCCCATAGAGCGAGAGAAAATCTCTGCCCTGGAGAGCTTACAAACCGAAGCAAATTAGACAAACGAGGGCAGTGCCATCCCCCTGTTTCACAGAGATGCAGAGAGACTAAGGGTCACCCAAGGAAGTTTTCAGAAGCACCAAGAACTGAACTCAGATCTCCTACATCCCTGGCCAATGCCCAAATCACAAGGTTACCCTTTCTTGTGTTTGACGCTTTGGATTCAATAAAACCTGGATCTAAATCACCCTTTGCTGGTTTACACCACACTGCTACAGTCAGCGAGTTACACGGCTAGCTGTGTATGTTACCCTGGGCCATAGTAGCTACACTAGAAATACTAGGAATAGCAAAGCCGTAGCTACACCATTATACAATTACATTGGTATCCATGCGTGTTGCAGTATTATTTACATTGCATGTACTGTGAGTAACCCTATACTTATTGGTCCTTGCTTACTCAGGGTTCTTCCACTAAGGAAGGAGTGGTGAGCTGGGGCCATCATTCATGTTGGTGTCCATGTACTGCACACAGATTCCCAGTTACCCTGTAAATACTATAAGGATGGCATACAAGATACTGCCCTAATATGCTTAGCTAGTTACCAGCAGCAGCTGGTGTGCTGGGACATTGCTCACTCTTTAAGTACTGCCTAAATTCAGAGTGCTCTGTGAATTTCATATCCTTGTTTGGCCACGCTGCTGCCAGCATCGTTACAGGATTGTATAATTTCATTGCTGTATCTTATCGGCCCCTGAAATGTTAGAGGTTGGCGTGCAGTTGAAGTGCCTGGGGTTGGGTTGTTTTTGTGATTTGCCAATGACATTGAAATACAAAGTTGCAGGTTTACAAAGGGAATAAGAAACCAGAGGCTCCGCTTCCCCATATTAGCTCCCCTCTAGGCTCTCATGCTCACCCCAATGCATCACTGGCAGTAGCTCTAAGCTACAGGGTAGGCAGAATGAAGGTGAAAAACAGGCCATAAGAAAGGGAAAGGATGACAGTGGTATCAGGGACTAGGGGCAGTGGGGGAACGGACCAGAACATCCTGCTTCTGAGCATCACATAAAGATGCAAATAAAGCCTCTTCCCTTTCTTCCGTGCCTTTGCTGGGGCTAGTGGCTAAGTCAGTGGATTGAAAGCCAGGCAACTTCAGTTCTATTCCTGGCCCGGCCTCAGACTGCTGGAGAAGTCACTTTGCCTCTGTTTTCCCTCACACCCCTTGTTGTCTTCTCTTGCTTCTCGGTGGCAGGGGAGAGACATCAACCAGAATATTTGTTACGTAATGGGAGGCTCTCAGACTCCAAGGTGATGATGGCCACATGGGAGCATGGCTATTATTATTATGTGTGTTATGGTAGCACCCAGGGACCCCAACTGAGATCATTGCGTGAGGTGCTGTAAAAACACAGAATGAGACAGTCCCTGCCCTATAGATCTTACAAAGACAAAACCAAGGGCTGAGGGGAAGGATGGCACAAACAAGCAGAGCGAACACAGTGATGGTCTGCAAATGCCACGTTAGTGCCACCATTTCAATTGGTGTCTTCCTTCCTTTGGAGGATGGGGTTTTCTTGGGGTCGGCTAAACAGGGAGAGAAAGGGAGGAAGAGGGGACTCTGAAGAGAGGGAGGTGAGAGGAACGAGGATAGATAGATAGATATATAGATAGATAGATAGATTTCCAGAAAGGCCAATAACCAGGAGCTCCATATGGAGTTAAGGAGTTTGCTTACATTACAGCCTTACAGCTGTAAGGCTTGCTGCCGCCAATCGGGATTTTCTTCTCAGTTACATCAAAGCTGCCTTGCAAATCGTATCATTTCAATCTAAAATTGAACTGGCAGCTCTGGGCAGGGAATTTTCTACAGTTGGGAAAGCTGGCCAAGAAAGAAATGGGGTTTCCTCCCAGGAACAGAAGTAATAGTTGAACAAGAGTTGAGTCAACAGAAAAAAACCATAAATCCAAGCATAGAACAGCTTTGGCATCTCTAAATGAATACTCTTCTCGATTCAGTTTAGTCAGTTCCAACCATCGAACCCATGGTGCCTTATCATTATGTATATTGCAGTAGACCTGCATACCCCACTGTGCATACACCTAGTGAGAGACAGTTCCTGCCCCGAAGAGCTTACAGTCTAAACAGACAAGACCAGCAGAGGAAGCAGTCTACGTGACAGACCCACAGTCACAGGCAGAACATGGAATAGAACCTAAGTCTCCTGAGTCCCAGTCCAGTGCCCTAATACCTAGATTATACGGTCTCACCATCATACCTGGAATAGGTGCCCCATATGCACTGTAAAAAACACCACATTGTGGAACTCAGAAACAATAACAGAATCTCCCTCATCAGGGTTTGCAACATATTGAGGACTGAATTGTGACTCAGCCAAACCGGGCCAATGTAGCCAGGTCCCCTGACATCATATTGCTCTGTGTAGAGAAGACCTTGGCTTTTACAGGGGAGTCTCCCCTGAGCGATTTTTTCTTGCCTCTTTCCCATTTTTTTCTTTTTGCTTCCTTGTTAATTAAATGTCAGCTCTCTACAACCAGTGATTGAATTATCCAATACTACCTGCCTACAGCCATCCAAATGGATCAAAATAAAGGGCGGAAATTGTGTTATTTTTTAAATACGAATGATTTGGTTCCACAGGTTTTTGATCATATTAAATGGAGGAACAAACAAAGCCGTGATTGAATGAAGTGGAAGGATCTGCAGTAATACCCTCCATTTATACAATGCTTTTCGTCACAACAGATATCAAAGCCGTCTACAGAATGAGTGACAGATCCTGCCAAAATGCAGCCGCTCCTGGGGTGGAACACAGCAGTTGTTTACGAGCACGTAGCAATAACAATTGAGGGCAGGATGCAAGTGGTTGGAAAACAAGGGTCAGAGGGAAAGTGGTGTAACTTGAGCCAGTCTGGCATTCCATGTGTGTCCAAAACTAAGTGTGGCTGGCTCTGCTGTACATGCCAAAGGATTAGAAGTGAAACATGCAACAGCCACCAGGGAACTGGAAGATAAACAGTCGTCCCATGTGCTGTATCTTATACCCTTCTCCTGCTGCTTATTAAGCCCTTATGTGTAAGTTACAGTCATTTTTGCTCTGAATTAGCACTTACACCAGTTTGCTGACGCACTTACTGCCTATCTACAGACTACATTTTCCAGGGCTATGTTAATGGGATGTGCCAATCTTAATGGGATTGGGGCCTTTAGACACTAGGGTAATATAAATAATTAGCAGTAATAAATAATAACATAATAACAACTGTAATAATAATAATGCAGAGGACACCACCATTTAGTCCACTGATAAATCTGGCCCAGAGACCTGCAGTGGAGCTGCATGTCCTTTAGACAGAGAAGAAAGCTGGTCTTGTGGTTAAGACACTGGGACCTGAGAGAAGGGGGCTCAATTGCTGGCTCTGCCACAGACTCCCTGTGTGACCCTGGGTAAGTCACTTAGGGAACGCCTCTGCTGCAACTGGGAGTGTGCCTCCCAGCCTGGCTAGGGTCAGCCTGAGCTAGTGCCCTAACCACAGCAGTGTGGATGCTGTGGCACTAGTGGAGGCTTGGGCTAGCCACCCCAGCTCAGATCCACCTGAATCCCTAACTCTGAGCTCTGATGGCTTGGCCAAATCTCCACCAGGGCAGCAATATACACACAGCTATTCATAGCACAGTTCTGTCTACCCGGGCTGGGAGGCAGGCTGCCAGCTGCAGGGCAGACGTACCCTTAATCTCTCTGTGCCTCAGATCCCCACTGTGACATGGGGTTACTCATCTTCCTCCTTCCCAATGCTCATCTATTTAGACTGTCAGATCTTCAGGGCAGAGATTGTCTCTCACTGTGTCTGTACAGCACCTAGGTCTGGGCTTTTGCTACTGTAATTACATAACCTGGGCCCAATTTGCCACGTCTCCCATAAACTCATGAACATCTCTATCTGCAGAACACAGGAGACTACAGGACTGGGTATCCTGAACCCCTACTCTTGTGGTTTCCAACGTGCCTGGCACAGATATTCCGTACTGAGAGTAGAGAAGCCCTGACTTCAGCATTAGGCTTAACGATATGCACTACTATCCAGTTGGATCATGAATTCTGGAGTTGCTAAAGCTAAAAGGTCCCAGGGGATTCCTGGATTTGCAGAGCAGCCCTGGTAAAGGGCAATGAAGAAATCTTTCTCCTCCTCTGGATACAACATTCTCTCGCTGGAGTTAGGCAGCGTAAAAACAATAGTTTCCCTCGATTCATTACCAGCCCGGAAACAAACAGCAAGGTATGATACAGCTCACCAGAATTAATGAGCTCAGATATCACTTCCTCCTGCATGTCTCACCCCTGGCGTTTTCAATTCTCCTAAGCAGGCGAGGCGACGCTAAAGGACACGAGTGCTCAGGCAGGAACTTAAAAATGGATCAGTCCTGATTCTCAGTGACGCTAAGGCCCGTTCTGTGCTGCGCGGGAGTGGAAAGGAGACTTAATGTGGGAATAACTGGCCCCATGAGAATAACCTCTGTGCAGAGTGTCTTCCCCGGCTGTTGAATAGCTGGTTTTATCAGGTCCATACATGGAGCCTGCTTCCAGCCCACTTGGGTAGGGACGTGTCCCCAAAGAGCAGTGTATTACAGCTGTTCTCTGCTTCCCAGGGCCTACGGGGGCCAGCAAGCATGGTAAAGAGTTCAGGATGCAAAATTTCAGCTTTGCTTTATTCTGAGACTCAATTGTCCTATGCCCTCTGTCTAGCTAGGTGCCTATATGGCCTTTGCCACCACAGGATCTGAGTGCCTCTCTCCTGTTTGAAGGGATTGCCCAAGAGAAGTATTCTGAATAACCAGCAGCATAACAAATTTGTCTTTAATGAGCAAGGGGGAATGGGCAGCACAGAGGACAGCAGGGGAGAGAGAGAAACAGCAAAGGGAAAGGAGATTCTCTATTACACCTTAGCCACCAATTCCCTGGCTTCCATCTCCTGGCTAACGCCTCCCGACATGCTGCAAGCAGAGACACCAACCGAGGGTATGTCTACACTGCAACTGGGGGTGCGATTGCAGCTTGGGTGGACATACCCACAGTTGCGTAACTAAAACTAGCAGTGGAGATGTGGCGGCATGGGCTTTGCAATGCGAATAAGTACCCAGCGTTCCCGGTGGGCTCGTGCAGCCCACACTGCAGCCTGTGCCGCTACACCTACGTTGCTGTTTTAAGCCATGCTACCGTGTGTAGAGCTAGTGCAGGGATGTCTACCCAAGCAGCAATCACACTTCAGATTGCAGTGTGGACAGACTCTGAGAGAAAGGAGTGCTTGCTGCTTGCGTGGCAGGAGTGTTCTGTTCAGGAGCCACCAATGTGGGTTTTAATTCCCTCTTCTCTTGTGGAAAATGTGAGAACAAAAGCAAATCGGAACGTCCTGGCCCCTGATCCAACTCCCCCACCCTTCAGTATGCAAACTGTACATGTTGTCAGCCCTCAGGAGGGAAGGACGTCAATGCATACATCCGCCCCCCCCTCCTCACCCCCAGTTCAGAGCCAGCTCCCACTCCTTGCTGGAAACAAACCTCTCCTTCCTGTCATGCTCAGCTCTTTTGTTTTAGTGCCACTCATAAATCCAAGGCAAAGCTACCCTGATAGCACTCCACTCCTCCTCACAATGCAGCGGATTAGGCTTCAGTAAACCTGCTTGTTTATTTCCCTGGTCTGTGATATTATGCTCCCAAAGGGAAAGACACTCTTCCACAGCCTGCGGCAGAATCAACACAGTGACAGGCGCCCTGGGCTCCAGCCTACAAGGCTCTGAGCACTCCATCCCATACCCAGTAAAGCACCTACACACCTGTAGAGTCTCAATGACGTCAACTCATGTGTTTAAAGTCAAGCACGTGTTGAAGTGCTTTACTGGAGTGGCTTTGGAGCGCTCAGAACCTTGCAGGATTGAGTACCCCCAGGGTCTTCACTGAGGAGTTAATCCGGGCTCTTACCCATGTTTTAGACTAACTCTCCCTCCCGTCCACACCCAAAAACCGTTTACCCAGGTCTGGAGGTGCTTCAAGCCTGGGCTACCTGGCCCAGCTGGGGGGTGCAGGGTAGAACCCAGGCTACACTTTCACTTGGGCTAGAACCCACCTGCTTCGCAATGAGGATGCAGGCTAAATCACTCGAGTGCTGATAGTCCTGTAATATTTTCCCATAATTCCCTCGGTAAGACAGACAAGTTCTCCCACAATTGACAATTGGCTGGGAAAGAATCAGACTATCTCTGCTCAAAGAACCATCGGTGGGTGCAGAAACAGTGAGGTCACAGTAACTTAGATATGGCTTTGCGCAGCATGGGTACTCACACCCGAGCGAAGGTAACACACGTGTTCAGACAGCCATGCAGATCAACTGGGCTAACTCTGCAGTGAAGACACACCCTAAAAGGGGAAGGAAAGTTGTGCCACCCCTCTGCAAAGATTTCACCCTTTCTGCACATTTTCTAGCAGGAAGGTATTTTCAAGGAAACAGCCAAATTTAGGAGAATATTCATAGGAAGCAAATGTGGAGGGACAGAACCTCCCCGATGTAAACCACTGTAGCTCCATTGATGACGCCAGTTCGCCCCAGATGAGGATAAAGCAAACTGAATTTGCAAACACAGCCATTCATGCTGGAAATCTGATCGTAAGGGTGACACTCCTCCCACCAGGGAATGGGGTTCACACCATGTGACGTAGGGGCGCACAACACTGACTCCAGCTATGGCTACGCTGCGGCTGCAGGTGTCATTTCCAGGTTGGGTGGATGCACATCTACTAACGGTGTGGACAGAGGCATGGACTAACCACCCAAGTAGACACCAAGGGTCTTGGATGGGATTGTACTTGAGCGGCCAGCTGCTGCTTCTGCTGCCTAGCACCATTCCAGCCACACTGCTGTTTTTAGCATGCCAGCTTGACCAAAGCTAGTGTGTGCATCTACCCGAGGTGGAAGTTACCCCTTCAGCTGCAGTGTGGACATACCCTCAGGTTTGAACACGGAATGGTCATGAAGAGCTGCTCACTAACAATCCACAGGCCAAGAATTGTTCTGCAAATAATGTTGAACAAGGGTCTGTTCACAAACACACAAAAAAGTAAGAGGGAAACTCACAAGAAAGAACACAGGGATTGCCAGATTGGATCAGAACTGTGGTCGACCTAGCCCAGTACCCCATTTCTCTCAGTGGCCAAGACCAGCTGCTTCTGAGGCACGGGCAAGAAACCCTGCAGCAGGCAACTATGGGATAATCTTCCCCCGACAAGAAGTTTCTTCCTGACCCCCATTAATTAGAGGTTGGTGAATGCCATGAAGCATGGGGGTTTCTATCCCTCACTGAATACATATTTTGGTACAAATCAATCTGAAAAGGCAGCATCTGTGGAGAAACAGGAGGAAAGGTTTGCTCTTGCTAGGGGTACAACTGGAGATACAACAGCAAGCAGGCTGCAAACAGAAACAGCTCCTGCTGAGAAGTGGCATGTGAAAGGAGAAGGGATGCCAGGATAGATGCTGAAGGGAAAGTTAAGCAACAAAGCCCAGTACCAATGGAATGGAAACCTGTGGATACAGCACCCCAGGGGGGAATGAGAACACCAGTTTGTATCATTCTGATGTGGCTGAGCCACCTTACTGAGCATCTGCTCAACCCCACAGAGTCGAAGACATCGAATGCAACCAGCTGTGAGCTTTGTCAGCTCTGGGTGTGAAGAGCCCTGCCTGCCTTCCCAAGAGAAAGAGCATCGGCAAGGGTGAGGAAAGAATACGGTGCTGCTCAGGAAGCCACTGCTGCTGGCACCTGAGAAGGCCGGGTGCCACTCACCGCTTATATGTGGGACTTACATTTCACAGCTGGAGTGTGCGCTCTGCTAAGTGGGTGCTGTCTAATAAATAAAGCAGGGGGACTGTGACTCAGAGGACTTGTGCTCTATTCCCTGCCCTATGCCACTGATCTGCTGGGTGACCTTGGGCGAGTCATTTCACCTCTCTGCACCTCAATCTGCCCATCTGCAAAATGGGGATACTACTACCTCCTGGCGTGGGATGGGGGGCATTTGTGAGGGTCAATTCATTAATGTGGAGCTCAGGTACTATGGTGATGGGCACCAATGCAAAAGTACAGATAGCATGCTTGCAAGGTGCCTAGAGATCCAGAGAGGGCAGGGACTAGAGAAGGGCAAAGAATTATTATTAGAGATGATCCTGGAAGAGAAATCTAGATCCAAACCAGCCCTACGGGCGTTGTGCAAAATCTGCACCCAGATCTGGATTTCCCAAATGGCCCCTAGCTTCATAATGGGCCAGACCAAATCCCTGAATCCCAGTTGCCACCCAGTTCTGGGCCATTCAGCATCAAGGCAGCTTGAGCCCATCTTTGATGATGCAACATGGGTCGCAGACCATGTGAATTCAGAGCAGGGGAGACCTAGCTCCCACATCTGCCACCTCTCTTCTCGCACCCATTGCCCTTGGTGTTGCTATTACCACCTCCAGACTGACCTCCATGGATGTCCAGCCTGCGCCTCTTCTACTTCTGCCTGACCCCTTTCCTCGGTGCCCATCCCAAACATTCCTGCCCTGCTGCAAAGGAATGAACCACCCTGCAGGAGACAGCCAAAGCTGCAGCTAGACTGCAGGGGACAGAGGGCTGCAGATTCTGACTCTAATGGATGGGCAAAGGGGTGGTGTAAGAAGCTCTAACCCCATTGCCCACCGATGCAGGGAATAGTCCCTGTCCCTGAGCTCCCTGGGGGTCTGATCCTCCTTGCAGATGTGCTGGTGTAAATCAGGAGTGACACCACTGAAGTGGTGCTGCATTGGTGTGGACCCAGTGCAAGCAAGCTTAGAATCAGACTGCATGAATGCAAGCAGCAGAGAGAGTGTTAGTGCAGCCAGGGGTGTGAGATGCTCCAAAGTAGGTGTGCCCCCCCACACTTCTTTTTCACACCAGCTGGTGCAACTGCGCTATGCATTGGAAAGCGTGCTGTTCCCATAAACAGGAGGCCACTTCTGAGCATGCTCCTCCTAGGGCATTCATACCCATTGCAGGTTGTATGTCTCTAGGGGCTGCAGCAATGCCTCCCCATGCACAAGGCAGAGAGAAGGGAGGGAGACTAAGAACGTAGAGTCTAGTCTACCCTAGGAGTCTGGAGTCCTGGGCTAAGGACCTGATCCAGCTCCCACTGAAGTTAATGGGACCCTTTCCACTGACACCAGCGAGGTTAGATCTGGCCTTAAAAGCCCCCATAGTCTCTTGCCAATCTGCAGGCAAGGGGGGACTTGCCCCACTGCAGAAAAACTCTGATGCTTTCTAAACATCCTTGTCCTAAGAAGGTACTTGAGCTCCTTCTTTCCCCCACCCCCACCCCTGCCCTTCCTCAGGAGATAAAGTTCATGACAGCATCTCCCTCTCCCAGAATTAGAGACAAAGTTATGTCAATTCCCTTAAAAAACTGTGGCAAGTTCATCACCAAGCGTGATGGAAATTTGTCAGCCCACTCCCCGGGGCCCTGCTCCTGGCTTGTAGAATCCTCTAAGGCAAATGTTATTCTTTTCATAATACATGACAAGCCAGCTGGTAATCTTTCCATAATATCCAAGCCAGATGTCACTCTTTCCATTATATACAATGAGTTCACAGTCATTGGATGAGATCCTAACTGCCAGGAATAAACCTTATTGGAATAGTTCCATGGCTTCTCAGATTTCTGCCTTTAAGTGCCTCGATGAATAGAGACATAGCCAAGTCCATTTTAGCAGCAACGCGGGGAACTCATGCCAAATTGCTGCTCACAACTCCAGGCAGCAGGTGGGCCCGGCCAGTCTTTGCCTAGAAATCTGAGATCTACTTTGGAGTCAGCTTCCCTGGCAGCTGAGGTCAAATCCCATGAAAGAGGGAGGAGGAGGAGGGAGAGAGAGAGAGAGCGTGCACCAAAAATCTTGGCTGTCAAGTTTTTTTTCCTGAAATCCATCCAAGAAAAAAAGGAACAAAAAAGGATTAAAAGAAAAGAACAAACGAGCCCAACCCAAATGCTGAATTTCAAAGTTAAAATTCTCCGGCTTGTTTCTCCTTTGATGAATTCATCTCGGAAATGTGTTTTCCTTCTGGACGAAAAGGCCAGGACAATTCAATTTGGCCGGGATTCCCTGGCTAAGGTTTCCTTGTGCCCTTTAAAGGAAAACAGGCAGAGTGCTGTTGAATTTGACCACATTAAGTTAGCTAAGTCACCTGCAGCTGTTCCAGTCATGGGAAGTGGGAAGGGTGCAGTGCCAAGATTTTCCAAGTAACTAGTCATTTGGAGTGCCTCCATTGTATTATGACCAACATGGGACAGCTTGAAGGGGCTTGAATGTCAAAGTATGGAGCACTCAGGTCCCTTTAAGACATCTGAACCTGGACACCCAAAATCACTGGTCACTTTGGAAAATCTTGGCCTGCGGTCACTGATATCAGAGACAAGGTAGTAACAACAAACCACTGCCAATCTGACCTGGGAGAAAATTCCCTCCCGACCCCAAATATGGTGATCAATTAGAACCAGAGCATGTGGGCAAGACCCATCAGCCAGACACCTGGGATCATCTACCAGGATGATCAAAGGAATGGGGAATCTACCTTAGGAGAGAAGACTTAAGGAGCTAGGCTTGTTTAACCTAACGAAACAAAGGCTGCGGGGAGATATGATTGTTCTCTATAAATACATCAGAGAGATAAATACCAAGGAGGGGGAAGAGTTATTTAAGATAAGGGCCAATTCTGGCACAAGAACAAATCAATATAAACTGGTCGTCAACAAGTTTAGGCTTGAAATTAGAGGCAGATTTCTAACCATCATGTGTTGGTAATCCATCGCTGACCATAATGTGGAACTGTATCAAAAACTTTACTGAAATCCAGGTAGATTCTATCTACTTCATTTCCTTTGTCTAGAAAATCAATTACCTTCTCAAAGAAAGAGATCAGGTTGGTCTGGCATGATCTACCTTTAGCAAAGCCATGTTGTACTTTATCCCAATTACCATTTACCTCTATGTCTATAATTACTCTCTTTCAAAATTTGTTCTAAGACCTTGCATACAATTGAGGTCAAATTAACAGGTCTGTAGTTTTCACTCTTTTCCCCTTTCTTAAACATAGGTACTTTGTTAGCAATTCTCCAGTCACAGGGTACGACCCCTGAGTTTACAGATTCATTAAAAATCTTTGCTCTTGGGCTTGCAATTTCATAAAACAGTTCCCTTAAGATTGAAGATTTCCCTTAAGAATGAAGATTATCTCCCTGCACCGTTTGGTCCCATTAAGTTGTTTGAATTTGGCTTCCAGCTCGGATATGGTAATTTCTACTTCCATATCCTTGTTCCCATTGGCCACCCTGCCGCACCTCCAACCTCCTAATTACCCCTATTAAAAACTAAGATCCCTCACAATCTTGTAACATATTTATCCTCACAGCACCCCATGAGGCAGGGCAGTGCTATTATCCCAATTGTACAGATGGGGAACTGAGACCTGATAGGGTGGACAGGACGAAAGTGCCAGAAAGAGCAATACCCCCATTGCAGCCAGAGAGCTTCCGCGCTCGGCTCGGCCTCTGGCGCCGCATTCCCCTGCCTTTGTTTGGTTAGGGGGAGGGTGGGCTATGTCAGACCATCCCGGGAGTGTGCACCTCACACAGACAAGCCCCTGCTCACCAAGAGCTTTACAAACCCAACAGGGCACACAGTAAACTCGCAGCTGGTAGGCCGGGCTGAGATTTCAGGAGGGATCTGTAGCGGGAAGAGCAGGAGTGCACGGGAGGCCGAGAGTATTGGGAGCCCTGGGATTCTGCAGCAGCATTTAACGGGCTCCTCAGACGCTGCCCCCTCTGAGCCCTGGGGCCCAATAAGCCATGCCAGGGGAAACCTTCCCATGCAGTATCTATGCAGACACTTACCTTCCCCAGCTCAGCAGCGGCCCCTCTCATTCACTAGCCTGTTCCTTCAGCCTCCTCAAATTGCCACTCAATCCCCTTCCCTTATGTTCATTCTGCCTGCTCCTCAAGCAACCCCTCACCCCTCTGCTCACCCCTCTCCAAGGTCCTCCAGGACACATGCCCATGATGCTCAGTTTGCACCCTGGGTCCACCAGGGTGTGTGCGCAGAGCACAAGTGGGGAGTCAAAGGAAGGGTGACAGATTGGGTAGGGCCCAAGCCCGGGACTTAGACTGGATAAGTAACCATGGGTAAGTCACCTAGCCCCTCTATGCCTCAGTTCCCCCTTTGTAAAACAGGGATAACAGTACTACCCTGCCTCACAGAGGTGTGTTGAGGATAAAGAGTGCAAGGCCCTCAGATAACACTGTAACAGGGTGAGTATAAGTCCCTAGACAGATAGGAACAGAGCTGGGTGGATAACTTACACAAAAATGAAATTTGTAGGGCAAAAAATATGTTTTCCATTGAAAACAGAAGCCACTAGATGGATGATGCAGTTCCATCAGATGACCCTGGCAAAACGTATGACCAATAAGGAGGATGATTCTTTTTGCATTTAATTGTTCAAGTTCAGAAGTGATTTATGTCTGAGATGTTGTTAAGAATGCATGCCCGTGAAAACATGTGTGCGACACAGAAGAGTTTGGTGTTTGTGAGGACTGTGGTTGGTTAGCTAAAGGAGTCCAAAGGAAAAGAGAGGGAAGCAGGGGAAAAATCCACAAGAGGAGCATTTATACATGTTTCCTCATCAATATGTCACTGAAAAAAGTAATATGGAAATTTCACTTGGCCCATGAAGAGCTATTGGCCCAGATTTGGAGACTAAAGTCAGTCATTAAGGTTTCAGAGTGTGACACAGAGGAATCTTAGTCATGCTTTATGTGCAAATCTCAACTGAACCTTAGCTCTGGAATCTGTACCAGGGAATATCTTGTAACAAATGTACACACACCTGCCACTTTATAAAAACCTTCCTGTCATAATGGAAGCTGAAGATGAACAAAAGGAAAGAGGGGGAGGGGAAAGAAGAGGAGCACAAAAACACTAGACCCTGTAAAAGCAGCTAAACCTAGAGGCAGTGAATAGCTGTGTCTTTGATGATAAACTTAAGATAAGTTATTATTTAGAGGACTAAGGATTTTGGGTACATTAGATTAGAGAGAAAAATAAATTAGGTCAGATAGCCAATAGGTCGGCTGCAAAGATAAGTCCACTTCTTCTTTGAATTAGGAAATAAAGTCACTCATATTTTTAAGGACACTCCATTTTGATTCATCACGGATAAGTGCACTTGAAAGATTTTTTTATTCACTCGCCTATGTTCAAAACCTATTATTACCCAGGAAGAGACGGAAAGAATTAAATGCACACATCATTTGATTTTAATTGAAGGAATGTTCTATTTCATTGAACTGCTAACTAAGCTGAACAAGAGATTGTGTTTACATAAGCAAACCCTGAGTCAGTATAGACTGGCTGTCACATTAAGTCAATACTTATGAAGGTTCTCTATTTAATTATTCAGTGAGAATTGACTTATTATTGTGTTAAGAGTGTGGTTAGCCTTAAGCAAGGTAGCCACTGAGCTGAAAGATTTCTTTAAACTTTCTTTGAATGCTGATCTGGTTTCTGCTGAAGATTTGAGGTCTTTTATCATCATCATCTTTCCGACTAGTGCAGCCACCTCTCTTGTGCAAAGGAATGAATTAGCGGGGAGGGGAAGAGGTCTCTGTTATTCCTCTCTCTCACCTCTTCCTTTGGCTCTCTTTATTCCCCTTCAGCATTGCACAGGAGGACAGATCCAACAACCTCCATGCAGAAGTCACTATGTTGGGTGAAGAAGGGACTTTGCATTTTTCTAAAGCATATTTAGGTAAATCATCAATTACTGTGAGTTGGGAGGAGAATTTTCCCCAGGGGCAGGTCATTCCATCACTGCAGGGTTCCTTGCACCTCCCTCTGAAGCAGCTAGAGCTGACCACTACCAGAGACAGGATATTGGTCTAGATGGAGTCCTGCTCTACTCTGCTTTGCTCTGGAGATTCCTAGGTTCCTATTGGAGATTTGCATTTAGGAGTGACTGGCTGGCTCAGAGGAGCATGATGGGCTGTAGAACCATTCACCTCTAGCTCATGAATTCAAACCCAGCCTAGGTCATTACTGGTGCAACTCTGCTGCCATCTGACAGTTGTACAGAAGTGTGCATGTGGTGGGATGCCGTCCTGCTCCCAACACACAGGCATCTGCATTGCAAAAAGCTCTGCAATCATTAGCAGTCTCTGCTGAGACGCCAAGGACTCAGTGCACCATGGCAGAGACCCCTCCAGTGAGACTGAAGTCATTCGTAGGGGCAAAGCATGAAGGAAGCATGTCACATTGTGTCTGTTGTGTGGATGAGCAATGGGTTTTTCCCCCCTCAAGAGCTGTCAACCCAGTGCCAGATTCACCCTACAAGACTGTAAACTGAAAATATAAATTGAGCAATATTTTAACTGGTGACTGGATAAATGACCCCTTGGCCTGTCCCATTTGGGACCAGTTACTTTGGAACAGCAAGGCAAGGAGCAAGGCAATGGAGAATCTGGCCCTCCATGTTTTCCATATACCCATCTGCAGCAGGGAAGGAACAATCCTTGCAGATGGATTGAGTGAGGCCCAAAGGAAGGCTGGAGGTTTCAAGCATAGCAAGCATCCCTTGGTACCAAACCAGGCTGACTAATCAGGGAGTGATGCTGAAGGAAGCTACCATCTAGGCCCCCCTCTCACCCCCAGGGATATCTAAACCTCAGTCTGGGGCCTTAACGGGAAAGGGAGGATTCCTTTATCACACACAGATTTTACACGACAGTCGGAGCATCCTTCATCTAAAGCAGTGCAGGTGTAAAACAGAGCAGGTTGGGTAACAGCCTGAACCCCTTTGGATTCCCTCTTCACAGTCACCCTTTGAGACCTTGATCAAAAGGTACAGCCCACCAGAAAAGCACGTCGGTAGTGGCAATTCCAGTGGGCTTGCTGTCAGCTGGTTTCTACTGGTTTCTACTGATCCCTACTGATGAAGCAGAAGGCCGAGGAACCAGTAGTCTGACCCAAGTATTCTGAACTCTAGTTGCCAACAGGAAATGGCTAACATTTGGCAACTGGAATTTCAGCGACAGTGCAACTAGGCACAACTGAGTGCTAACCTGGTGGCATGACAATGAGCAATGGGGAGTTCCCTCCCCCTTCACCATGCGGATATGAGCATCCAAAGACACTCAGCCAAATGCAAGCCTACCGAGTGGGGAAAGCAACCCAATAAGATCTAGTCAAGCTCAGATGATAACGTTAAACCATGCCATAATCCAGAAAGTCCCCAACAGGCAGTCAGCAGGAATGCCTGCTTCCCATCTCACTAGATAGAGAGATTTATCTATTCTATTCATTTCTTCATTTATTTTTCAGAACACTAGGTAAGTCCATGTACATATTTTTTCCCTTCTTCTTCTTTCCGGGGGAATATCTTGACAGCTAAACAGCAGCACTGAGCCACTCTCATTACATGTTGTAATGAAAAAGTTGAGCTGCTCTGATGCTGTTTATCAAGGAAACATTCATTATAAACGACATTTTGCTTGTACTAGCAAAGGATATGAAGCTGGGGACAAAGGTTAAATACTATATAATCAGTGCCAGAATCGAATAATCACCTTCTCCCCATCCCATAAGTCAATTGTTTTAGGGGGAGAGGATTGGGAAAGGGGAAAGAACCTGAAGAATTAAAAGCCTCCCTGCCTTTGGATGCTGTGGAAATTCAGTTTGTAGAGGATGGGAAATTCTTAAGCACCAGCATCAGTGAAGCATATAAGACCAGATTATTTGTGGTCTTGACTTGCTGATGCAAGATGAAAAATACAGCAAACTGCAGCTGCTGAAATCAGCTTTTTTCCCCCCTCTTTCCTTTCCCCTTAGCTGAGGTTAGTGTTTTGCAAAAGGCTTTTATATTCTGGGAGCTAAAACCTGTCCATTGCAATCAGACACATAGCACAGGGAGTTTGTCAGAATTCTCAGTGGCAGAGGGGAAGGCTTCCTGGCATAAAAAGCCTCGCAAATCATAACGCTCCCTCCTCTCACTCTTCAGCACTCAGAGAACGGGAGAGGGCCAGGGCTTGGGAACTGGAGGGTCTCTCAGGGGCCTTTCAAAAGGCATCATAACATAAATGAGGAGGAGGAGGAGGATTTCATGCTAAGGCACCTAGAGATCTGGCCTCTCCAAACTCCCCTCTCCACATCCCAAATTTCTTTGAATCCAACCATCTGGTGAGGAAGAACAGAGTTTCAATAAGACTGAGCAATGAAGAGGCAGAGTCAATTGAACAGAGTCGATTTACGGAATGGGCTTAGATTGTGCAGCTCACTTCACTGTACCCTGGCCAGCATTTCAAGCCAAGTATCTGGGGGCAAAGTTAGTGTAGTAACCCTAGTGCATGCCCAGGCATTCCAGCTTTGCACTGCTGGTCTCCACACTGCAGCGAGGGATCCAGGACTAGACTAGTAAGGAATGCTGCAGTCTAGGACTGATGTGTCTCATTAGAAGTGAGAGAGAAGCTCAAGACTGGAGGAGCAGAGGTCAGCTCAGGTTGAAAAAGGTGCATTGGCTGAGCTACTGGGACAGGGCAGGAAGACTAGAAAAATCAATAGATGCTAGAAAATGAGAGTAAGGCACATTGAGAGACTGGGTAAGTTGCACCAGGGCTGGAATAGCCAAGGGGGCTGCAGAACACAATTACAGTGCACTGGGAAAGTTAGACGGGTAGAGGCGGTGGTCCCAGATCTGGAATAGCAGCGTGGCTTCAGGTTGGTGTTAAAGTACATTAGCAGAGCTGTGGAAGTGCCCAGGACTAGACTACCAGGGGGTGCTGCAGCTGAGAATCGGTGCAATAGTTTGTGTGCTCAGAACAGGGATTTGGGAGTGTTGGGCCTCAGATAGCACATTGGAGGCAGGTCAGGATTGCACAGCATCAGCAGAACAACAACCCAGGACAGGCGGCAAATCAAGGCTCTGGCAGAGCCAGAGAAGGAGTGAGGGGCCGAGGCCTAGGATGGTGCTACAACTCCAGAGAGAAGGGCATCAGAAATGATAGGTGGAGGGCTTGGGCAGGAAGCTTGCCCAGCACTTATCTACGTTGGCCCAGGTCCCAGTCCTTTATGTTTGTGAGCCCCATACTAAAGAAGAGGTGGTGTGTGAATTACAGAAACTTGGAGACCCAGCTAGCAGAAAGTCCTGCTCCTTTAGGATTTGGCTAGGATTGGTCACAGCTGTTCCGGGTCTTTCATTGGAAGCTGCAGTTTGAAACCGTTCTAGCACATGGCTTAGGGAGACACGTTTGCCTCATTCTCCCCCGCAGAATCCTGGGACTTTAGGATTTCTTTTACCCTACAGCAGGCAGGAGAGTCCCTTGCCCAAACCATTGACAACCCTCAGGAATAACCAATCCGAGAGGTGTTGGCATCAGGTCCTTGCGGCAGAACCAAGGGAGTGCCCAAAAATCATGGCACCTGCTGCCATCCCATTGCTTCCTCTGCTTGTGTGTTACAGCCCCTTCCCCCGCCCTGAGTCTGCCCTGCGTAGTTAGTTTGTCAGCTCTTCAGGGCAGGGGATGTCTGCTCCTCCGTGTCATGCAGCGCCTGGCACAGTGGGGCCCCATTCTTGGCTAGTCCGTAGGCACTACCGTAATAAACAGGATTAATGCTAATAATAATGCCGAGGGCATTTTGCATTTCAGTAGACATCTGCAGCCTGTAAACTAAAAAAACGTAGCACGGCCATTGCACTCCAGGAGACAGGTGACCTGTTTGTATTGCCCCTGTTACAGTGCAAGCAAATAAACATGCTTCAGCTAATTCCAAAGCCTAGGCTTGTACCCAGGGGCCCTGGGAGCTTTCTGCAAACTTCCCTGTCAACATTCACGCAATAGGGTGTTACACAACTAGGACCCCACGTACCTGAGTTGGTGGAGTTCCTGGGAACCTTTCCACTGAGTTCCATGGGCTTTGGATTGGACATGAAGGGGCTGGATTTTTTTTTAAAACGGGCTGAGGACCTGCAGCTGCCAGTGAAGTCAATGGGAGTTTGAGGTGCTTAGCACCTC
Source organism: Eretmochelys imbricata (assembly GCF_965152235.1). Lineage (NCBI taxonomy): Eukaryota > Metazoa > Chordata > Testudines > Cheloniidae > Eretmochelys > Eretmochelys imbricata. Next base: position 5,118,701 of record NC_135597.1, read on the forward strand.
TGAAAATCATGCTGTACATGCAGAAACAGTGTCGGTACCTGGGGGCTGCACTCAGGCCGGTCTACAGGTGTTCGGTGTCCAGAAGTAGCATGAACGGAACCGATTCTCCTTGTTGCTCACCCTAGTGTAAACCAGGCGTAACGCCACTGAAATCCACAGAGTCATATCAGGGTGCAGGCAGCACAGGTGTGGGAGCAGAGTCAGGCCCAGAGAGGCTTCTTGCTTAGATAGAGCCCCAGGAAGCTTTAGCTTAATCCAAACTCATTTTCCAGGTGAGCTGTTCTCTGGGGTGCTAAAGCACATGGTCCAGCAGGCCCTGTGTCTAAAGCCAAGTCCCATATCAGAACTTCCCAGAATGGGGTGGGCTTGGAAATCCAGGCCAGGCTCTGCAGCCTGGGTGCCCTTTCTAAACCCGATCACAGTTAGGTCATTGAGCCGGACCCAGGCAGTGCTCTGTGATGTCAGCGGGGGCTGCAGATGCAGCTCAGCACCTCTTAAGATCAGGCCACCAGGTTGCAATTCACCCCAGCACCAAGACCGTGCACCATGTCAGCCTCCCTGGGCAGCACAACTATAAAATGGGGCTGCTGCATTTGCAGGCCCATTCCAGCTGGCAAACTAAATCAGTTCCAAACCTTCTCCTCCCACCAGGGAACTATACCCAGAGCCAATTCCAGATGGGCACAGAAATCCAGTCCATGTTTCTATTCTCTTTATTCCAGGTGCATGAATCCTCTCTACCTGTAGGAAATGCGTGCTCAGCCTGAGGGCCGCAATGTTTCACTTGCGTCAGTTGCAAGTAAATCCAAGGGTGGATTTTAGTGCCCAAGAGGAATGGATGCTGGTTATGCCTCTGGCGCTGCCTGAGCCCTCAGCCAGGAATCTGTGGCTCTTGTAGAGTGTGTGGCTGTGGCAAGACACCAATGGTAGCGTATGCAAACTCACTGCCGGCGCAGACCTACATCCAGCTGGCTGGTTAGCAGAGCAGTAGAGAGCGCAGCCTACCGCAGCTCTCTGGGGGAAGTGCAGCTGTGAAGGGCAAAGCCATGGAGGGGGAGCTAACTGCCTGGGCAAGGTTTGCGTCAGCTGGCACAGCCTCCGATGGTCTAAGGCAGGGGAATAGCTGATCACGCCATGGTGGGAGTGAACAGCATCCCTATTGCTCTGGCAGTATTTGGCTTCACCAGTGCAGGGATGAAGCCGTTACTGGTTTTGAGGCCCTGCCCTCTTGGCCCTCTACAGTTTGGACTTTTCTAATCCTGCCCTTGCCCATTCGGGGCAGCCTGGGGCATCCACTGAACACAGTGGGTGTCTCTGGGTAACAGCAATCCAGCCCACAATGGAGCAACGTTAGCGGAGACTGGAGGTAAAGTGCAAGCAACACGTTGTTCATTTCACCGCCTTCTCTCATACCCACAAGGCCGTTTATAAGAGCTGCAGCCCTCCAGGCTGGTACACTGCCTGCTAGTTAAAATGCCTCCATCTCCAGCATTCAGAAAATAGCTGTCTACAGTATTGCTTTCAGCTGTAATGGAAAACTGATAGCTTTTATCTCCCCAACTTTATGACTATTGATGGGACAGAGGCCAGTGTCTGACGACCATTTAAAAGCCAGCCCTGTGCAGTCAGAGAGCAGCAGCAAAAAGCAGTGAAATCTCCAGAATGATTGTCTGGCTGAGCATATGGCACCAACATCCAGTAAACAAAGCAACTAAAAAAAGAAAGAAAAGAAAAACTTTCCATCTGGGGGCAGGGGAGGGGAATCAGAAAAAAAATATTCCAGTATTGACTTCTGCAAGCATTACTTCTCCAAGGTCAGTCTCAGTCCCGTGGTGTTAGCCATCCTGCCTGCCCAAGCTTCATAAGGGGAGGATGGGAGTTTAAGAACGTCGGAATTGCTGTACTGAATCAGACCAGTGGCTCACCCAGCTCAGTCTTCAGAGTTGCCCACTTTTGCAGTTTTATTATGAGTCTTGCAGCATTTGATGTTTTTTCTTAAAGCTCCAGTTCCTGGATTCATGTCATTACATGAAAATTTCACTTTATGGTTAAAAAACTAAGTTTCAAGCCTTAGCAGTTGGGAAGAAAATTGGGAAAATGTGAGTGTAACCCTAGGGGGTAAGAAAGCAGACGGCAAAGAAAACAAATCCAAAAGTATTGCTGGGCATAGGTCGGAAGTTCATTTTTCTGCAGGATTTTGAGATTTGGACGTTTAGCTGCATTCTAAATTGGAGTAAAAATTTCAAAGGAAAGAAAATTCCAAACCATTTTTGTTGTTGTTGCTGGTCAATCAAAATGTTTCGATTTTGACATTTTTTAATTTGTATTACAATATATAATGTTAGACACAAATAGTATGTAACACAACATTTAAGAAAACCAGCAAATTGGAGAGACAAGTTTCTGCTGGGAGACAGCCAGTCAGTGCACTAGACTTATCACCTCTAGAAGTCTCAGTGTGGGTCACAAGAACTAATCAGTTTGCTGTTCCCTTGACCTGTTCACCCCCACACGCGCTTCTCACTCCTGATCTATCCTGATGCTCCATTTCAAGGCTCCTCCCACACAGCTCTACCAATGGGTCTCAATCCTGACCCTCAGAATCCTCTGCCATCCCAATGTGATTCTTCCAAACTCTGCCCTCAGTTCCGAAGTACAGCTCTTCCTGGGGTCTGCACACAAGTCTGCCAATGCCCTTCCAGCCTGCCCAGCAACCACATTCCTGGGTCTTTCCTGAGCAGAGCCTGCCTCTCATGCCAGACTGCCTGGTATTTCTGGGATAAGGAACTCCTGGCCACCCATGCTGCAGGCATGCATTCACTATTTTGTAGCAATTGACTCTGAACAGCTTCCGCTGTGATTCCATGCAGCTGCTTTCTCGCTGGTGGCTATGCACCAAACCCTCCGAGAATAGGCAGAAACCTTTTTGTAGCTACAGCGGTGTCCATAACCAGCTCACGGTCACCGCTTGTGTCTGTAATCTAATTCTGTACGCTCCTTCTACTAGCACAGAATTTACACATGCTTCATCTCCTAACACAGGCTACGGCATCCGGCACCGCAGCAAACAGCCCCATCTGCCTTTTGCCACCACAACCCCGTTCAGTCTGCAAACGCCCCTCCTTTCAGGGACTGGGGCCATACATAGCACTAAAACCCAGCCTGTTCCCAAGTGACTAGGGATTGGAGTGAGATTTTCAGAGCTGACTAAGGGATTCAGACGCACAACTTCCATTCATTTCCATGGGACGAGTATCTAAATCCCTGCGACAAACCTCAGAGCTGACTCTTGGCAGCCTGAGCTGTGGTGGAAGATGGGACTGGAACAGAGACCTGCTGTCTGCAGAGACCTGAGTGGCAGTGAAAGATGAAACTAGAGTTCTGAATAGAGAAGCACCAGTGCTTCCCAGGCTACACTGAATAACGGCACTGGGTTCCCAGCTGTTCAGCTCCTGTGTGCCTATTTCTTTGAATGCCGCTAATCCTCTCTCATCAGCTGAGTTGCAGCACTTTCACCAACTGTTGCATCAGGGCCTGCTCCAAACACTGGAGGGTGTTTACCTGCACATCCCACTCTCCTGGCTTGGGGATGTTTTGAACTGGGCCATCCTGAACGTGGGATTCCCTCGCTTGCCATTTTGAATCTCCGAACTCTGATTCTAACTCATCAGAGCTGTAAATTCTGACTGACCTTCGAAACTGAGCTGCCAACTGGAATCTAGCCCAGGCCAGATGTAAATACTGCTTGACAGCAGTTGAGTTGCCTCTGTGATAAGTTGAGGGGTCTCAGCCAGACCAGTTTCAACTTGACAAGTCACAAAACCAAACATTTTAATGGATGCCTTTGTGGGCAGTCTCAGCAGAGGCCAAAGACTGAATGGATCTTGGAGCGGGAACTCCTCCCTTGGCTCTTACCCTAGAAGAAAGTCCCTCCAAGCCCAGGATGAATCTTGCCCTGCTGTTGCCCATGTTAGATTTGTTCTGTAAAAACGTGACATCAGAGCCTGATCTAAAGCCCATTAAAGCCAGTGGGAGACTTTCCACTGATTTCTAGTGGGCTTTAGATCAGACCTCCTGGCCAAGATTTTCAAATCTGATTTGGGGGGGGCCCAACTGGAATTGGCTTAAAGGGGCCGGTTTTCCAAGGCCTGGTGCTCAGCATGAGCTGAAAAAATCAGGTGAGCTGATCATCTTAAAAAACAGAGGTCTCCAAAAGCCCTAGTCACTTGGGAACAGCATCTGTCCAAGAAGGTGAGAGGCTTCCCCAGCATGAAATTCACCAAAGTCTTCCGTGAAAAGCATGTCTCTCCAGGTGGCTCTGCTTTTTTTGGTTTGTTGGGCTTTTTCCTCTTGCACCAACTGCTGTGAGATAACAGGAGATATCTCTGCTTAAAGGTTCTCCAATTACAGTTCATGTTGCCTTGCATTAGCAGTGGAAGTTGGAGGCTTAATTACCTCCCATCCTGGCAGAGAAGCTTTATCTCTTCCTTGTGTAGCTATTAGGTAGCATTGCTGCTCGTTGATTTGCTTCAGAGTGCAATCAGCACTCTTGGCCCCATGTAAAGATTAACAAGATGAGCATCATGCAACGACTCAGGACTGGTAAGTACATGCACAGATCAGATTCTCAGCGGTCCAGTCAATGAACTTACTGTACGTGGCCCAGTTACCCTCCACTTTCAATGGCAGTTGACTGGTTCTAATTCCATTCTGTACAGAAAGTAGTGTTGCACACTACCCTAGCTGGGTCATTTTCACAAGGCGTAAGTGCTCAGTAGCTCCATTTGGACATCTAAATAAAGGTCACGTTCTCCAAAGGGTCCAGCACCCAGCAGTCCCATTGTCGCATTCATGGACAGATTTTCAACCAAACCCAGCACCCAATGTGCTGAGCTCTTGTGAAAATCTGGCCTCAGTTGTGGGTGCTGAGCACTTGGAAATCTGACCCTGAGCTCTGGTCCCAAAAGACAGTGCAACTTTATTTGGTATAACCCAAAGCTTGCACTACTTCCAAAAGGGGATTAGGGAGAGGGACAGAGGCACCTACCCAGACATCACTAGGCCAAGACTGCATCTATTCATAATACTGAAGGAGTATCCACCTTACAGACCTCTTTGTCTATACTCCTTCCCTGACACCTCCTGGCCTTCTCCTCTACAGCTCCTGCCATCCGCCTCCCTGAACCCTCTCTGACTGCCCTCCGTCTCTTTTCACCTTCCTTCACTCTAGTCCTCTGTAGTGCCTCTTAACCTCTTCCCACATCCTCCAATCTCATTACCTCTTTAAAGCATTTTTTGGAATAGACAGCCCATAGAGAAGATGCTCCACTAAACTAACTTGCACTACTTTACACTGGCCTGGCTAGCGTGTAAGCGCACCACTGCCCTCTATTGTATGGAATCTGAATTGCTCAACTGTGTGTCCCAAGCCCTGTACTGCAAACAGCTGGCGGAGGTTCTTTCTGAGCTCAAGAGGGTGGGCTCTGTGCTTCCTCTGAAGCAGGAAGATCTGTGTCAAGTCTTAGGCAGCTCCCAGTTTGTTAGAGTATCCAGAACTAGCACAAATGTCTGGCCACCACAGTGACACCTCTGTGCTACCCGCAGAGGATCTAAGAGGAAGCCACGCCAGCTGGTCCTGAGGAACGATGAGGTTGACATCCTCCAAAGGAAGTCATCAGAGTTTGTTACTGTGGCAGAGGTTCTGGAGCCATGACTATTCTACGCCACCATCACTGCATTTGGAGGGGTAACCCGGGAGCTGATACAGGCTGCCTGAGGCTGCAGCCCAATTGAGAGAGATGCAAAGCAAGTGAGGGCAAAGCTGGCATGCTCTATTTATACACATTCCCAGCATGCTGAGGTTGGAATTACAGCCTTGGCGGTGGCTCACGGCCAATGCCTTGTTATTTATAAACGTACAGCGCCTTGGAGACAAACAAGGGAGAGGAGACGCCTTTCCAGCAACAAACAGAACTACAAACAAATATCAGGCTCTTTCTGATGCTCCCAAGTGAGTGCAGAGCCTGCCTGCCAGCACATCTTGCCTGGAGCCAAAGAGGATGCATCTGATACCAGGGGAAAGGTTACCATGCATGGCATCTCGCTACCCTACCAAACCCACCAGAGCTTGATAACGCTCTAATCCTCTATGGGTTGCTGGGAAATGGCTGCAAGTGACTGGGGAGGTTCCGTTCAGATAAGAGTCTGGCTGCTTAGTCAGCCCCGTGAGGTTCCCTTCTGAGCTACCCAGGCTCCAGCACAAGCTGGAAAAGCAGTTTCTCTCTCTCTGTGTTCCCACTGCCCTGTCCATCTCATACTAGTAGGAGCCACGTGAAGCAGATGTTCTCAGATCTCAAAACCAGGATGGGTCCAGCCTTCTGGGGCAAAGGGTCGGGGCAGATTCTGTGTCTGAACCCTGTCCGCCCATCGCTAACAAGAGTCTGATTTGGGTTGGATGCCAACTCATTACGATTGTAAAGATTGGACATGGCCTTGCTGAGATGGTCAGGGAAGCCCGGACTGACCTTACAAGTTAGTGCTGATATTTATCAAATGGCTCCACCTACACTGAGGGCTGGGAACAGTTTCACAGTTGTAGTTAGTTTCACAGGCTGGCACAGCTAGGCTAGCGACGTACAACTGCAGTGGGCACTGGTTCATCCGTTGCTGGCTACGTCTTGTGCATGTAGGAATCAATGGCAGCCGCACTGGAGCTGCCCACACAAGGCCATCACATGGACTGCACAACCCTCACACAGAACCTTCTTAATTCAGTGCAAACCCAGGGAAATGTGGACTATATATCTGCACAGCTGACTGTCCCTTAAGGAGTTTGGGCTGCCCCAGCTCCATAGGGTATCTCTACACTGCAATAAAATATCCATGGCTGGCCCATATCAGCTGACTTGGGCTTGGGCTGCAGGGCTATAATATTGTAGTGTAGATGTCTGGGCTTGGGCTGCAGACCGGACTCTGGGGGAACCCCACAAGGAGGGAGGGTCCCAAAACCCAGAGGTCTACACTGCAATTTTATAGCCCTGCAGCTCAAGGCAGCTGACACAGGCCAGCTGCAGGTGTTTAATTGCAATGTAGATGTGTGCTATATGAGCAGAGATTGATTCTGTCCAGCTTCAGTGCATTGCATAGGGAAGTAGAAGTGGTATCCCCAGGAATGCTGAAATCTGCTCTCCCCAGCTCCAAATTTACTGCACCATCGTGGGAAATGCAAATGACATCCCTCGGCGAGCAGAAACCTCATCTGAGCAGCTCCAGTAGATTCCTGGATGCTCAAGACTTAGCTGGCAATGGATAAGCCAGTGCTCACCACAACCAAAAGGCTAATAGCTTTGAGAACAAACCTGTAGGCAAGTGTTCACTTGTCAGCCTTTCCAACAGCTGTGAGAAAGAGAAAGAGAGAGGGCTGGGTGCACGTTCCAATGGGAACAGCAGGTTCCTAACCCTTCTGCAGGGACAGCGCCGTAGTTAGATGCCATAGACAGAGAGTCTCAGCAGCTAGATAGACAGACAGACAAAGTCATATAGACAGGGGCAGTGGGAGACTCAGATACACTGAGACAAGTCTATCGCTAATGATGTTTTTCCTTGGCCGGTTCTTCCGTGCATCCTTGTAACATCACTCAAGATTTTCCTCTCTCTGATCTCAGATGACACTCTCCTCCAGCCCGCAACACAACAAAAGCGCACAGACCAAACCAACTCAGCTCCCCACGTGCCAACCTCAATGGTCACATCCCCAAACACCCCCTCCCCAAACTGCCTCTGTCACACAACACTCACATTGTCCCGACCCCCAAATTGCTCACCCCAAGGTGCCCCTTACGGCATTCCCGCCAAATCCTCCAACCCCCACAAATCATCCCAAACACACCAAAGGGCCCCAGCATCCAGATAACCCAACACAGACCACCTAACCCACACATATGCACCTAGATTTATCTTAAGACACATGCACCCCAACATACACACACCCCTGGGAGAGACAGTAAATGCAGGGTTTGCCCTCCTTTTGGTAGTCTGATGCCCACGTCACAGCTGGCCCTGTGCACTCATGGTGCCTGACACCCAGAAGCCTCTTGGCCTCCATCAGGGGATTTTTATTACACTGCCAACAGCTCTGCTCTGCTGTTTGTCCCCAGTGGGACTGGCTGGGTTGCTGCCTTCCCACCGTAAGACTGGTGCTCACAACATCGACGCCTGCTTCTAGCCCCAAGCCCCAAAACACCCCCAAAACAAACAACACTGAAACTAATCAACCTACACTCCCTCCCGCCCAGTACATTAATAACGGTTTTGAAACAACCACCCTAACCCCAAGCAGAGATTGTTGGGATTTTTATCCCAAAAGGGGAGAAGTGCCAGAGACTCCAGGAAACCCACCAGGGACTTCACTATTGCTATTGATTTTAAGTGGAAAGTGCTCAGATCCCACACTGATGGCTGGCACCACAGAACCCACAGAGAGTCTCTCAGCACCATTAATGCTCAGGCTCAGACTGGCCCGAGAAAGGCCCCCAGAGCAAGTATCACCAAATTCCACAGCTTGGCACAAACGCCAGCTTTGTTCCCGGGATAGGAGAGCAAGTTACGAGGCTGGGCGGGGGTGGGGGAGGAGCAGAGCCAGTTTGAGGGTCACTGGCAGAGCTGTGGAGGGCCCCAGAACTAGAATAACCAGGGGTGCTGCTGATGGGGATTGAGGCCCTTGGGCAGTCGGGCGGGTAGTGAATTTTTCAACACTTACTGTAATTGAAAAAGGCCAATTTGTCAAAACCAAAACTTTTCACTGAAGTGGTGCAGGATCAACAAAACTTTTCCCCGGAAGGTTTCTTGGGCCCAGGATGGAATTCCTCATCAAAATGAGAGAGCCCCAGTGATCAGGGCATGCAGCAGGGATGTGGGAACCCAGGTTCAGGTCCTTTGTCTTCCTGATTTGGAGCAGGGGCATAACCCTGAGTCTCCACCATCTCAAGTGGGTGCCCTAACCCCCAGGGTATTCTGCGGTGGGGGGGGGGTCTCTCCTGCTGGAGCTGTTGCATGTTGCGCTGGGTCAGGGCCAGAAAGACTGACTCTATAGCCCAGTGGTAAGGGCACCAAATCAGGGAGAGTAGGGACTTGAACCTGGATCTCTCACATCCCAGGTGAGTGCCTGGCCACCTTGCTTTTCTGGGGTGGGACTCTGGCTATGTCTACACAGCTAAAAAACTTCAGCGTCTAGGTCAACTGACTCAGGCTCGCACTGTTAGGATAAAAATAGCAGTGTAGACATTCAGGTTCGGGCTGGAGCCCAGGCTCTGAAACCCAGCAAGATGGGAGACAGGCTACAGTCCAAGTGGGAATGCTGACATTGCTAATTTAAGCCTCGGGCATGGGCCCCGTGAGTCCAAGTCAGTTGACCCAGGCTCTGAAATTTGCTGCTGTGGGTACTGCTGTGTAGACAAGTTTCTCTCTCTCTCTGGTTTTTCTAAAGGTCTCAGTTTTGTCCCAGTGTGGAATCAAGCCAAATGCCAAAACCTCAACTTTTTTCACAAAACAAAGTTCTTCTTTTCTAGGGCTGCCAACCCTCCAGCATGGTCCTGAAGTCTCCAGGAATTAAAGATTCATTTTTAATTAAAGGTTACGTCGTGCACAGACACAGAGTGGTGCACATAAACACCCACCCATGCACGCACCCCAGCTATAAACTCAGCCAGAGGATCTGCTCGAGCCATTTCCATTTCAAACGCCAGGAACGAAATCTCCTCTCTAGCTCTCAGCCTGACAGTTAAAAAGAAAATTATTCTTTGTTTTTTTTCTGCCTGCATCCCGCAGGGAAACACAGCTCAGGTGTTGGGCCGCATTTGTCCGCAGACAGGTCTCTGCTTTTAAACAGCTTTACAGCTGCAAACAAAAGCAGGTCAAGTGAGCTGCCCAGGCATGTCAGAATCCCATTGCATGTGAACAGGGCTACCGGCTACTCCTCACTGGTAGCTAGGGATGCCTTGGATAGATTAACCCTTTGCAAGGCATGACATTGCCGTGCAAGATCAGCGCTATCCCTTCCTAAGGCCACCAGACAATAAGGAGTCTAAGTAAGCAGACAAGCATGACGTGCCCTCAGGGCTAGAGCAAGGGACTGGGAGTTACAACTCCAGGTGCTATGCTAGGATCTGGAAGGCAGTGTGGGTCTAGCAGGTAGAGCAGGGGCACTGGAAACCAGAATTCCTGGGTTCTGTACAGGCTGACTTCAACATCTACTTTGTACTTTCCTAGCATGTTCATGCAATGTTCTCCAAGTGTTTAATTAATTAATCACAGCTATTGGTGAGGTAGGCCGCTATCACTATCTACATTTTACCAAGAGAACAAACAGGCAGAGAGGATAAGCCCAAACTTTTCAAATTCAGTGGCAAAAGATAGGTACCTAAATAAAAATTTAAGTGCCCATGTTTAGCTACCCAAGTTTGAAAATTTGGTCCTAAGGGCCACCCAGCTAGCCCATGGCAGAGCCAGGAATGGAACCTCGGAGTCCTGCTTTCACACTCCCTTACTCTAACCACTAGACCCCACTGCACTCCCTGAGGCAGACATAGCATCCTGCAGTCCTGACTCCCCGTCCTCTGCTGTAAGCACTAGACCTGCACTGCCCTCCACGAGCTAAGGCTAGAACCCAGAAGTCTTGCTTCCCCAGCCCCAGGGCTCTGACACACAATTGTACATTCTCTTCTTTGCCAGGAACATATTTCAAAGTGAAAACACACAAGACAAATGTCGCACACTTTCCTGCACTCCTGCTGCTCTCCCTCCCCTTTCAGTCTAAACTTCGTTTCATGCTGGAAGGGGTCTATAATTTGTGCTCTACAGAGCTACATTCTCTCAGGCACTCTCTCTCAACTCTTTCCTAATGCAGGTTATTTCCCTCTGCGAGTCGGACACATCCACAGCATTTAACTTCTGACAAGTGTCGGGCTTGCAGACCTGCTGACAAAGAACTGCCGTTAATTTGACGCTGCATAGAGCCTGCCCCGTATCATTTATTCATAGACACTGGTGTATTGTATTACTGGTGGATTAAAAGCCACATTCGGAAGTTTCAAACTGACTCATTTGCAAGGAGAGGAGAAGTAGATACAGCTTCACGAGTGCAGGGACTGGACTAGATGACCTCTCAAGGTCCCTTCCAGTTCTATGATTCTATTTTGACACTAACCACCGAGAGCCTGCAGCCATGCGACAGGAAGTGGACCCTCCTCCGATAAACAAATTCTTTCCGGGGCCAATCTTCCACTGGGGAGAGCAAGGAGAGTTTTTGCTGTATGAATAATAATGCTCAGAGGAAAGTCCGGAGCACTCTCGATTTGGTTTGTACACAGGGGAACCAAGAGCCTTCACTAAGAGTGGAGACATGGGTGTGGGTTTTTAAGGCAAGAGCTCATCTCTGAGTGGTATTTAAATGGTGCCCATTGCTGTAGAATTTGAGCAGTGAGCACCACACAGGTTTTCATGGGATTATCCCCACAGCACCCCCACGAGGCAACGTAGTGCTTTATCCCCATTGTACAGCTGGGAGACTGAGGCCGTGTGGACACGTCTACCCTGCGTTTTAAAACCCGCCGCAGAGAGTCTCAGAGCCTGGGTCTACAGACTCTGGTTCGCATTACAACACTAAAAATGAAGCCAGGCTGGGCTTCAGAGCCCAAGCTATACAGCTCTATTTAGCGCCGTAGCATGAGACCGAGTCTGTAGTCCTGGGCTCTAAGACTCACTGCCGCGGGTTTTAAAATGCAGTGTAGACATACCCAAACCGGCTAAGTCTATGGTAAGTCAGTGGCAGGGCAGGGAATTGACCACAGGTGCCCAGGGTCCCAAGCTAACACCCTAATCATCAGGCTGTCTTCCTTCTCCCTACACCCACCTGCCACTGAAAGACAGCTCCCCTACACCCCAATCCTCCAGGCACAAAGCATCGAATGAGGACCCCTTGTTACTTACTACGTCTTACTATTTATATTACTGCAATGACTAAGAGTCTGAACAGAGCTCCAGGCCCCAGCATGCTAGGCACTGTACAAACACACAGTCAGAGACAGCCCCAGGCCCAAAATGCTCACAGTGTATATAGACAAGACAGAGAAAGGGTGGGAGGGGAACGGGAGGCCCAGCGAGGGGAAGTGACCGGCCCAAGATCTCACAGCAGGTCACTGGCTGAGCTGGTGAATAGAACCCAGATCTTTGGACTCCCACTCCCTGGCCTTAACCGCTAGAGTCTAGACGGTACTTCCCCTTAAGACTGGGCTTGTTAGTAGTGCTAGTGAAATAAAAACCAACAGGGAAAACTGTCTTTCCCTGGTTTGTCAAAATTCAAAATGTAATGAGGAAGGCGGTCACACACAGAAATACATCAATCAGCTCCCCCCATAGAGCAGATTCCGTAAAACCCTCTTTAGCTCTGGGCGCTAAATTCCCCGGCGCTTCTAACAAGCCAATGACATTAGACAAAGACTTAAGACAAATTCCTAAGTACAGTTGTAGCCCTTCCCCATGGAAGGCGTGATGATGAGACCGGTGTAAATACCTAGAAAGGTTAGGCCGGGGTAGACTAGGCAGACAGAGAGACAGATTAAACATGCCAGTAGACAGAGGAAGGAATCTGAGCAGCTGTGACAGAACATCACTGCCAAGGCGATGATTGAACCAGCAGAGGGGACACCTCTAAGCATCCAAGTCTTTGGATAAGGAATAAAGCTCCTCTCCAGCAGCAGACAGAGCCTGGACTACACAATCAAGCCTGAGTTCTTCTAGTATCCCACCAAGGTATAATGGAACACTCAGTCCGCAGGCTGTACCACTGTATACCGAGTGGCTATACCTCAGTACAGGATCCCCCAGACACCAATCAGCAATCAGCGGAAATGCTGCAGCCATCAGGGATTGTTTACAACACCACACACTCATCCAGCAGCAAGAGGGGTGACCAAGAAGGATCTGAGTTAATCTCTTAAATCACAGGCTCCTGTGAGTTAAAACCAGCAAAGGGAATCCACAGCGGATGGACTACATAGCAAGGTACCTACTGTGGAACATGGAAGCACCATGTTATGACAAGCATGTCAGAGACTAGAGTTGCACCGCCCTGGTCTAAGGGCATGCCGGGTCCCTGGAGTCACTGAGTCCATGGAACCGTGCACCAATTCACACCAGCACACAATCTGACCCAAACTCAGTAGTTTAAAAACCTAGAAGAGAGCCAACCAGCCAAATGCAGCATGGAGCCATAGAACAACCAAACAACCAGAACCAGCATAAACCCAGCTGCCAGCAGCTAACCAGCTCTGCCAGAGCATAGTGCAGAAGAGACCACTGCAAACCTGTACACAGACCAACCGCACACCCCAGCACTGCAAGGGAGCCAGAGGAGGCCACACAATCACTGCATCATTGTATTGATGCGGTGCTGTGACTGTTCTCTGCCTCCCTCCACACTCCAGCACAACATCCCCTCTGCCCACTCCTTAGCTTGGCGTGGGCAGGTGGGAGGTGAGAAGAGTTGTGAATGGAAGAGGAGGCTTCTCTTACCCCGCCTCCAATATCCTGGTTCCTTGGAGGGACCGGGAAGGATCCAGGTTTGTTAGGAGACCAGGCAGATGGAAAAGTATTTGCCATCAGGCCTTTGGACCCCACCAGCTCTGCAGGGAGTGCCCCATGAGGGTCTGTGGGGCATCTCTGTTCTAGTCTCCCCATCATGCCATGCAGGTGGAGAACCAAGAACAAAGCGTGCACGTGTACATGGCGGGGGAGGGAGGGAGGACAGTTCTTACCGGCAGAGATGGTCCGTCCGGCACATGTTCCGCAGATCCAGGCAGTTGGGCTTCTCCTTGTCCTCGTAGGAGCAGCTGGGGACTATGGTCTGCCGGCGGCGCTCGGCACAGGCCGGGTCCTTGCAGGAGCAGAAGAGCAGCCGGTAGGTGTATTCGCTGGGCACCCGGTCGAAGAACTGGCGCAGGGCCTTGTGGCACTTGCGGCGGTTGCAGTGCTCGGTGGCCGAGATCTCCTTGCTGCAGGTGGAGATGTAAGCTGAGCGCAGCCTCTTGCAGTTGTCATTCAGGTTGCAGGCTTTGGCTGCATCTAGGCAGTGGTTACTTTTGGAGTTGGTGGCAGGATCCATTCCTGTCCAAGCAGAGAGAGGGAGAGGGGATGGGCGTTACTCAGAGGGATGGCAGAGTGACTGATGCTGCTGACATGCCCCGAGACTAGAGGTGAAGAGGAGAGGGTGTATGTAACTTAGGGGGTCCAGAACAGGGTGGCCACAGCTACAGCATTCTGGCCTGCCCCCGCACCAAGACCCAGCTGCAGCGTCCAGGCACACACCGCGCTGTGCCTATTACACTACGAACGGGAGAGGCATCACCAGAACCCAGCTGAGCCACTCATTCAACGCGGCAGTCATCAGCCACGTTCCTGCCAGCCGGGATGCCACACAGCAGCGTGGCATCCGCATGTGGAGAGGCACCGAACTGGTTATTTGGCAACGCTTCCTTCCATTTAAAATCCATACCTTGAAGAGACACCTCTGCATTGCAGGTACCTGTGGCAAGGACAAGAGGAGGGCAGCTGCTAGGGTGCCATAAGGGGTGAGGGGTGGGGAAGACAATGGTCCAGCTAGGAATTTATGGCCGTTTTTAGGTTTCCTGGGTGCTTTGCTCCCCCCTCTCCCAGCATATTCTTTCACTAATGCCGCTGTAATTACCGCTTGGCTCATTCCCAATCAGAGCCTGAACACAGAAGATATTTGCTTTTAAAAAAAAGTGTCTGTATATAGACATAGGAGCATAGCACAAATTGGTACAATTCCTACAAAAACCATGTGAAAATGCAGCAGAGGCAATGGCTCACTGCCTAGCTACTGGGTAAATAAACCCCCGGGGAGAGTGTGGGATGCTGGCATCACTGCACAGCGAGAGGCATGTGGTGAATGACATGGTAGTTGGTGCTACTTTACGGTCTCTGTGTAAGCCACTGCAGCCTGACCCAGAGGTGCTGGGCCAGCTGCTACTAGCAGGGGGTCACCTCAAGTAACAGGGCAAAATTCTCCCTTTCGGCCAGAAGTGAGATGCAAGGACCTCGCCTGTGTTATTTACCTAGGGGTGAATTGCACCGTTCATGCAAAGAACAGGGGATGACAATCCGGTGCCCTGCACTGGGCGCAGTCAATCCCACCAGTAAAGCATGGGTGTAAAGTGCTACCACACTGGTAGCATTTTGCACAGACAGTGGACTGGTGACCTGTCACAAGAGGAACCTGGTTCCTATTTACATTAAGGCCCCAGGCTCCTTTACGCTGCCTAAGCCGTGTCAATAAGAATGCAAAGGCAGGCTCAGCAGAGCATCGAGGTCAGGGTGTCTCGCACAGAGAACTGATTTCCAAGGATGAATAGATGCTTGGAACCCACTTCTCCAGAGAGGGTAGCCCTTAGGAGGGTACAAGTCTGCCAACAGGTACAGATTTTACCCTTCATCCACCAGCAAGGCGCCCCAGTTGAGCAAATGGAGCTTGGGAAGACGAGAGCATGGTCCATCTGATTGGTCACGCACTGTAGCAAACCACCTGCCCCTCACAGACCCATCCACCAAGGCAGCACCCCGGAGGCCTAACCCAGACCCCCCGAGCCAGCCTGTTGCTGGAACTCCAGACTGAGGGCAAAGATACAGGTATACTAGGTACACTATATTCTAAGTCCTGCCCCAGCACAGCGGGTGACCTCTTGTGGTCCCTTCCAGACCTCTGCTTCTATGATTCTATGAGCAGCTGCAGGGTTCATTGTTGTGGGCAGCTCAAACCGAGAGCCATTTCCTGTTCTCTGCCGAGGAAACACCAGGAGGTTGGGGCATTTTTTTTAAAGTGTGTTAATACTTAGGAAAACATATTTGCCAACTTGGCACAGGACCCCTCTCTGCCCCCATCTGCTGGCAAACTCTAGCCCTCAGCATCACAAAGGGCCAGACCCAGAGCAACCACCACTCCCCCAGTGACTTCAATGAGAGTCACAGGAGCTCAGAGCCCCTTAGCCAGGCGCTCTCAAGCATCTGAGTCAGAAAACGTGGGCACTGTCACCCAACTGAGACCTTGGCATAGTCACCCCTGCGATTCGCATGACCAATTCCTGTTAGGAGGGTCACAGACAGCTGCCACCAGATCAGTGTGTATATCTGCAGCCAGAACAGGACCTGTATTCACCACGAATTTCCCTAAGGTCTGCTCAGACTAGAGGTATGCAGCTGGCATGGAAGGGTTAACCTGAGCCAGGGGAGAAGCAGCAGGGGGATCAGAACTCATCAAATAATATTCAGTGCATAATTTATGCCATGAATTTGCACTATTTTTCCAGTCCATTATTCAATGAATAGGGATTAATTATTTGCCCAGCTCTAGAACAGAATCACCTCCTGTGATGGGCCCGGTCCCGGCCAGCTAGCACCTTCCCCTCTGGTTCCCCCAGGGGGCCGTGTGACCCCTGCCCATAGACCCAGTGTATACTCAGTGCTTCTGCAGCGAAACAGCTACATGGGTGCAACCCCTCCAGTAGGGGTGCCCAGCCCTGGCGCAAGACAGGGCTGGCTCTGGGGAGGCATATCTGGAGTAAACCACTCCAGCACCAGCCCTTTCTTTTTTTTTTTGCCTGCATTAGGCACTTGCACTAGTATTGTCCCATGGACGCGGACAGCCCCTAGTCTAGCCAAGCCAAGAGCACTGAGCTAGAGACCCAGCAGGGCTGCTTGCAGCCCGGCAGGGCCAGGGAGAAGGGGAGCGGTTAAGTGAAGAGAGCTGCCGGAGAAGCGGAAATGCAGGCCTGCCAAGTGCACAGCTGGACGTGCAGCATCTGCTCCCGGAATCCCAGCAATCAGCAAAAACAAAAACCAAACACAGACATATACAAACACACACACCCTGGAGAAGGAACATGGGCTGAAATTTTTGTCAAAAGGATGAATTGCCCAAGGAGAGCGGGGTGCTATTTTAAAGTCATCTGACTGCATCAGTAATTTCTGCCCTAATTTCCCCTCCCCCGCAAACCAGCCAGGATCCTGGATTCGCCCATTGTTCCCCAGTTTCCACTGGCAGAGACAGACGGCAGCATCAAGGAGGGTTTCCTAACAGAAATATTTGCAGAGCCCTGGTAATTAGCAAATGGCAAGCAGCTACCTAGGTGGGAAACCTTGGCTTTGTTTTTTCCGCTCCCTGCTTTGTTCCATCAGTGCTCACAGGCCCCACAAAAAGCTCCCCCACAGCCAGCCCTCCTAAGCTGTAGCCTACCGAAGCAGCTGTTAAGAGAATCAGACGGCTTCTAAAGCCATCTCTGCAACTGAGGCATTTCAGGCCTTCCAACACCTCTCCCTGCAGCACCGCCTGCTGAGAAAGGCCAAAACTGGAATGACTGGGTGTTTCCCGACAGCCAGACCACCTGCACCATTCCCTGCTGCGCCTCCGGCTCAGAAAGGCTAGAACTGGGGTATCTGTGATCGCACTCGCAGCTGGCCCTGATGTGCCATGTCGCACACCCTCCTTGAAAAGGAAAGGGACAGAAGCAGCTACAATCCCCGCACCCCCAACGCATGCACAGCCAGCTATTTATCCCACACCCTTCCCCAGCAGTGGCTTGAGGAGTGTTCTCTGCTGGGACAGTTGCTTGCCAAGCTCTAGACAAGTGCTAAGTACTAACACAGTATATACGCTAAAAACCTGCCCTGCAAAATACACTACAGAGCACAGAGTTTGCCCAGATTCCTGTCTTCCCAAGCTACATACGTTCTACCTTGCAACTTCCCCT
Organism: Eretmochelys imbricata; assembly: GCF_965152235.1. Lineage (NCBI taxonomy): Eukaryota > Metazoa > Chordata > Testudines > Cheloniidae > Eretmochelys > Eretmochelys imbricata. Next base: position 5,136,520 of record NC_135597.1, read on the forward strand.
TCCCTAGATACCACAGTGAGGAGCAATAGACAGATGATAAGCAGGCAGACATGCCTGGGGGCAGCACGTATGGTGGTAGACACATGGCAGTTGTTTCTCTCCAGCTCCCAGGGCCTTTTTTCACCTTGTCCCGCACTCGCTGAGCATTTGATCTGAGATCTGGTTTAGACCAGAAGGAATCAGGCACTGGTGCAGCTGGATCATGCTGACTCCGGCCGACCCTCCTCAGAGCCCTCAGAATACTTAACAGAGCAGAGCGTGCAGCATTCTGGTGCACTGGCATACATGTGGGATCGATGCACAGTGCTGGCTTAATGTATAATCCTCGTGAGCATCTGCTTCTGTCCTGCCTGAGACCTGCAGGGACCTGGATGCATTTTAATAGAGCCTGTACTTGGAAAAGCACAGTTTCTGGGGAGCTCATTAATAAGGTAGAAGCATTAACATTTCCTGAGGCAGAAAGGCAATGGGGTCTGTGAAGCTGGGGTTTCTGAGGGAGCTCTGGGAGAGTGGCAACTCCAGTCCCCTCCAACTCCCCGAGCTTATCCCAACCCTCACAACAGGTAGGACAGGGCCCAGGGCCCTCCAGGGACAGGAGATGATCCAGAGACTTCCAGGGCACCTGCAACCCCTGTGTATGCTGCCCACTGTGCACAGATCAGGGATACAAGAGCTCGAGCCTGCATCAGGGTCTCCAGGACAGAAGTTAGGTGCTTAGCAGTACCCCAGATCCATCTCCCTCCCCATCAGCCCCTGTACAAAGAGGCTTCATAGAATCTCCAGGACAGGTGGGTCCAGGAGAATTTTGAGGCAAAATACTGGTACAAAGTCTGAGTCTCGAATGAGTCGCTGCTAACGTCCCTTAATGCCATCGGAAGCCATGCCTGCTCTCCCTGGGTCTGCCTTTGGCTCTTGGGACAGATGTGTCATTATTCACACTTTTGCCAAAAGCCAGACGCTGCTAGCACACAAAATGAATGAACGTTCACCACCAACTTGCGGCCTGAGCTCAGAGCGCCCCCTTGTCCAGCGTGGCTTCCCTTCACTGCAAATATTGGGCAGAGACAGTACCAGGCAGTAGATCACTGTTCTGGCTTGAGCTAAGCCTTGTTATGGGTCAGAGAGGGGCACTGCCTTTCATTCAGAATAAATGTAAAGAATCCATTGTGATCATGTGACTGAAGCTACAGCAGCAGCACCCAAAACATAGGCACATGGCAAGGCTGAGCAGAAGCTGAATCATGTGGCTCAAGGGGTTCCAAGTGCAGGGCTAGGGCTTTGATTGGGGGAACAGTTTCTCTGGTCTGTGGGCAAACGCAAGAGGCAAAAGGCAGAAGTAGAGAGAAAAAGCCAAGTAGACCTAGCCTGGAAGGACAGTAATGTGGTCCTGAGATAAAGCTAAGAGACAAAGCTCTTTGGGTACAGAGTGCTGACTGGAAAAGGCAGGCCTGGGACAACCAACAAAGAAAATGTCTGTGGGTTTGTTTTGTTCCTCCTGTGTTTGGGGAAACAATTTCTCCTCCCAACTAGAACAACTGCCAGGGTCCCAAATTTTAAGCAGCTGCTCAGGCCAAAAGGGGTACCAATAAAATGTAATGGTGTCTACTGCAAGGGAGACCTAGCAAGCTTTTAATGAAAGGGGAGGAGAGATGGAATCTGGGACAGAGAGAGACAGAGGAAAGCTGGTCTTGTGCTTAAAGAACTAGATGGGCACTCAAAAAATGTGGGTGCAATTCCTGGCTCTGCCACAGACTCCCCTATGTGGCCTCAGGCAAGTCAGTTCATCTTTCTGGCCTCAGTTCCCCCACCCCAATCTGTAAAATGGGGAGAATAATCCTCCCTTTGTCCCACCCTGCATCTGCCTCATCTGTTCAGACTGTGAGCTCTTTCGGACAGGAACTGTCTCTCGCTATGTGTGCTTGCGGAGCTTAATGCAAGGGGCTTCTGAGCCAAGTTGGGACCACTGGGCACTACAGTAAGGATACCAGAGCCAGAGACACAGAAAGCTCTGGAACCAGCTGGTCTCCAGAAGGGAAGCTGTGTGCACAAATGGAGGAGAACAGAGCTGAAATTGACCCCACGATGGAAGTGCATTTAGCAGCTTCCCCCACATCGCTGTGCCAACGCCCTCTCACCTGCTCTGCAAGCACCCTGCTGTTCCAGGCCTGCTGGGCTCTCCACAAACAGCTCTACTGAGGCCTCTGAGTCCTGCCCTGCAGCCCCCTTGCCCTTCCACTTCAGAACACAGGCTGCTAATTGTGCCAACTTGGGCACTCGTTCTATTGATGCAGGAAACAAACACACACAAGGGGCTAGAGGGAGACGCGAAGAGGGAGACACCACCGAAGCCATTGGTGATGGTATTTTAGGAGTTCCCAATCAGGTCAGCTGCTCTGCAGCCAGCAAGCGCGGCGTATGTAATATCTCCCTCTTTGCTTCCACAGCCCCTTTTAAAAAGGTTACCGTAATCCCACGGCTATCCCCACAGGCAATCAATGCCAGGCTGGCCCAGCCTCGTTATCGACAAACAACAGTAACAGCTCGTTTGCTTCAGTTGCTTCAGCTTCAGATCAGGGGGAAGCGCCCACTCCCTTCGCAGCCTCATTACTTCCATGCATGCATGGACACAGCACCAGGGGTGCAGGGCAGAAGGAACAAAGGGAGGGGCTGGGAGAAGCAGCTGCACTGAGCCACAGCCTCAGCTGCTCTTAAAAGACACTGGAGAAGAAACTTGTAGGAGCGCAGGATAGAGGGAACATCCTGGGCAGGAGGACAGGACAGGAGAGAAGCCCTCAGCAAACGGGCACACAAGGTGGTGGACCAGGGCAGGAATGGTGATGGAGTGGCGTCTGAGGCAGGACAGGTGGGGTGGAGTCTAGTCAGGGCAGGAATGGTTGCATCATCTGCAATAACAAAATAAGAGCACCAGAAGGGTAAGGGATGGAGCTGAACAAGGGGTGGGAAAAGGAAACTGCAGGCAAGAATGTGTGCGGGCAGATGGGTGTAGGACATTCAGGCTTTAGAGATTCAGGCTTTTCAGTCCCTGGTTCAATCCCCGCTGGGTTGGCCAAGATGGTGACAGTTACATATGCACCACTTAATCCATCAAGAGAGGGCTAAAGTGGGACTTGACTGGGACACAGGCCTAGCCAGGCTCCTCCACCCAGGGCTGAATCCCACGCTATGCATAAGTGAGGTGCAAAAGACCAACATACAAATGTCTACCCACTCCCCATGTTCCCAAACTGGCACCTCCTGCTCACGTTCCCTGGAGCTAGTGGTGATTCCTCCAGGAGTATGGAGAGACGCCCAAGCAGCAGCTCTAACCTGCTTTGCGTGACACTTAGCAGCTCTGACAGCTGTTTGGCGAGGAATTGGATCTTTTTGAAATTTAAATAACATGTTTTCTGCATTTGGCTTGGGAGACAACCTGAGGATAATCACATTATGCCCCATGCAGCCGTGAAAGCAACACTCTCCTTTGCTGAGCATTTCCCCATCCTATATCCCAGCCTCCCCCTCTGGCTGGCAGTGCCGCCCCTTGGTATAAGAAGCGTCATTCCTCCCCCTCCCCACCAAATTGCCAGAAACATTTCCTGTTAATCAGGGGTTGGATTTCGGAATAGATCAGCCCATGAATTAATAATCCCTGACTCCAGACACTTCACTTTTCATATTTTTCCACCAACTAAATATTTCCTTGATGATAATTTAATCCAAAATGTGGGGGGCGGGGAGAAATGGCTGTGCTGTCTGGAACCCAAAGGCTGAGCTCCCTGGAGCACCTTTGCTTCAGAAGTTAAAAGCAGGAGTTCGATTCAGCAATAATATGATCCTCCCTTTGAGCCACCTCTCAACTAGACTGAGGAATCTTCAGGGTAGGAATTAGGTCAGCCAAGGCATTTGTACAGGACCCAGCAAAATAGGGGTCCTGATCCTGCCTGGGCATTACTTCAGGGAAAACAATCTAGCCACTGCCTTCAGTTAGCCCTTTCAGAGCTGAACCGAGAAGGGCACTGATAGGAGATCTATGATCCCCTTCATCTGTGACCTGTCTGCTGAGCTCTTCCCCCCACCCTGTTATGATGCTGGATGTTTTGTGAGGTGGATAAAACTGAGAACTGGCAAACTCATTTCACACAGGCCACTGAGCTGACAGACAATAACAGCTTGATCTCTCTAAGCCTGTGACCAAAGAGCATAAATAGGGCCCCACCAAATTCACAGTCCATTTTGGTCAATTTCACAGTCAGAGGATTTTAAAAATCATAAATGTCATGATTTCAGCTATTTAAATCTGAAATTTCACGGTGTTGTAATTGTAAAGGTCCTGACCCAAAAAGGAGTTATGTGGGGGGGAGGGTCACAAGTTTATTGTATGGGGGTTGCACTACTGCTACTCTTCCTTCTGCACTGCTGCTGCCAATGGCGCGGCTGGCTTCAGAGCTGGGCAGCCGGAGAGCGGTGGCTGCTGGCCGAGAGCCCAGCTCTGAAGGCAGAGCCGCGGCCGGCAGCCGCGCAGAAGTGAGGGTGGCAATATCGCGACCCCCCTAAAATAACCTGGCAACCCCCTGCAACTCCCTTTTGGGTCAGGGCCCCCAATTTTAGAAACACTGCTCTCCCCTGTGAAATCTGTATAGTATAGGGTAAAAGCAGACAAAAGACCAGATTTCATGGTCTGTGACGCAATTTTCATGGCCGTGAATTTGGTAGGGCCCTAAGCATAAGGCTCTGTGGTCTATTACCAACACCCCAGAGTAACCGGTCACTTGTTAGTATCTGCCCACTGTTCAGCAGAGTCAAAAATCTAATGGTGGCAGGCTGCGCTCACGCCTCCCCTTTCCTTCACCCATGCCCTGAGCTACAGCCCTGGCTGTGGCATGTGAGCTCTCTAAGGCAGGAGCATTCAGATGGCCAGCACAGTGTGTAACCATTATAGGCACACGAGCTACTTCACTGCAGTTAAGAGCATTAACCTCTCACCGGAGCAGAGCAATATGTCACTTCACTGCTGACAAAAGCAGCCGCTTGTGCCCTTAACTGGTTTTATTTGGAAGAGTCTGAAGGGACATTTTTCTATTAGCCTACCCCATTGCAGGAACACACTCTTAAAGAAGCCCTAACCTTCCAGACAGTGCAATGAGCCATGTAATGTACCTCTGAAGAGTAATAAGGTTCCGGCCCTTCCACTCCTCTCCTGCCTCGTATATTACCACAACCGAACTCCGTAGCCATAGCGACACGGCTGCTGGCGAGAAGGCAAATGGTACAGGCTTGGCTTTCATCTCCAGGGTTAAAAGGAGAATGGGTGAAAAGAAGTCAAGGCATTGCAAGTCCTCGTTTTAGCTGGCTGGAGATGTAGGGGACTTGAGAAGAGGGAGAAGCCAATGGAAAGGCAGCACCGATGGGTGGTCATGAAAACTGATGGCCAAAAGTTACAAATGGACTGGGATGATGTTCCAAAGGATGCTCAGTGGGTGGCACTGAAGGAAAGACACCGAGACAGAGAGAGAAATCTGAGGTTCTCAGATTCCTCCTTGGCAGACAGACCACTGAATTCTGTACAGCCAGTCTGCTCTTACTTGATTTCAGTTGCCAGGGCTAATGAGTGACTTGTGGGTCCCAACCTGAGACTCTTTAAAGGGTTTAAAGATTTTCCAAGGGAGGGTACTCAACCTTGTTTGAAAAGTCAGGCCCCTTTAAGTTGTCTTAAACTGCCAACACCCCAAAAATAAAGATGTAACATCCTTGTTTGGGTTATCGGTAGACATTGAGCCTGGGACCTCTGTATCTAAAACCATGAGCTGCTACTGCCTGAACCTCTAAACCTGAAACAAGTAGCAAATTCAAACCTATTTTTCAAGACAGAGACCTACATTATGATGGAAGTAAGATGACAGTTCCTATCAGTAGCTTAAGAGTAAAAATCCTTACTAGGATGTTGTGATCCCAAACCCAACTATTAAATATTCAGGAAATCAGCGTTAAGGTTAATAAGGATTGGAAATGCACAGTTATAGCACCCAGCCAACCTTAACTCCAGGCCCACAGTGACAGGCAGAGAGCCCCACGGTGTTAGCATGAGTTACAACTAGAGCTGGGAGAACTTATCCATCCAAAACTTTTTTCACTAAGAAAAAAATGGAGATTAGGAGACATCAAAATGCTTCACAAATTCATGTCAAATTCACTGACTTGTTTCAGTAAAAAAAAAAAAAAAAAACTGAAAAAAGACCACCCCAAAATTGAAGTGTTTTGATTTGAAACAATTTTTCATTTCAAAATATACTTCAATCTTATATTTTAAAAGTTTAAAAATACATTTAAAAAGCTCAAAAATGAAGCATTTTGTTAAACCGAAAATACATTCTTTCTTCAACTTTTTGGTTTCAGGTTGACCAGAATTATTTTTCCACCCCTATTTTACAGGACAGTCACAAACTGAAAAATTAGTTACTGACACAGCTCTAGTTACAAGTAATCTCTTTGGCACACCTAGACCCAGGAGTCCTGACAGGCTTGACCCCAGGTAAGGGTCTTCCCTCCTCTTAGCAGTTGCACCCAGAGTCTGTTCCAAATACAGCATTGGGTTCTTCTCCTGGGAATCAAGACAAAATTGTGTGCCTGGTCCTTCTTGTCCAATTCTCCCCTCACTGTCAGGGCAGAGAGCTCCCACTAAGCAGTAGGATAGACCCAGGTGTATACAGATGTTTATATCCTGAGTGTACAGCTGATCTGTCTTGCTTTTAAACCCATTGACTGGAGTGGATCGAAAGCTGGAATTTCCATTCCCTGGGAAATTCCAACACATCAACATTTGCTTTCATCCCGAAATGGGATGAAAAGTTGAAATTAAAAAAAAAAATGATGAAATGGAAATTCAAAAAAAATTGTAGAAACTTTTCATTTAGACATTTTTGAAAAACATTTTGACATTCCTGAGGGAGCCGCATTGCACTGTGTGAGATATAGTCCTCCAGGGAGCCCTGCTCGTAGGAGACAACAGGTACCCAAATTTCAACACCCATAAGACAATGAGCTAGAAAAATGCAGCTTAATGTTATTGTTTAACTGATTCAAAATGAAACATTTTGGATCAATTCAATAAAATATTCTGATCTGGGTCAAACTGAAATGAAATATTGCCTGCAGAAAATTTTGATTTTGCAGAAACTTTGTTTTCTATTGGGAAAATCATTCAACAGAAGATTCCCAACCAGCTCCACTATTCATGGTTTTTTTCATAGAAACATAGAAATGTTGGGCTTGGAAGGGACCTCGAGAAGTCATCAAGTCCAGCTCCCTGTGCTGTGGCAGGACGAAGTAAACCAGGACCTGGCAGGTATGTATCAACCTGTTCTCAAAATCCTCCAGTGATGGTGATTACACAGTCTCCCTTCAAAGCCTATTCCAGAGTTTAACTACCATTACAGTTACAAAGTTTTCCCTAATATCTAACCTAAATCTGCCTTGCTGCAGATGAAGCCCATTACTTCTTGTCCTACCTTCAGTGACATGGTGAACAATTGATCACAGTCCTCTTTATAACAGCCCTTACCATATTTAAAGCTGTCATCAGGTCCCTCCTCAGCCTTCTTTTCTCTAAACACGCCCAGTTTTTCTCCCCTTTCCTTATTGGTCAGGTGTTCTAGACCTTTTGTTGCTCTCCTCTGGATTCTCTCTCCAGTTTGTCCACACCTTTCTTAAAGTGTGGCACCCAGAACTGGACACATTACTCCAGCTAGAGCCTCACCGGTGCAAACTAGAGAGGGACAATTACCTCCCAGGTCTTACATATGATTCTTCTGTTAATACACCCCAGAAGGATATTAGCCTTTTTCATAACTGCAGCACATTGTTGACTCATATCCAATTTGTGATCCACTATAACCTCTACACCCTGTCCAGCAGGCCTGCCACCTAGCCAGTTATTCCCCATTGTGTAGCTGTGCATTTGATTTTTCCTTCCTAAGTGAAGTACTTTGCACTTGTCTTTATTGAATTTCATCTTGGTGATTTCAGACCAATTCTCCAATTTGTTAAGGTCCTTTTGAATTTTAATTGTGCCCTCCAAAGTGCTTGCAACCCTTCCCAGTGTAGTGTCATCTGCAAATTTTATACGCATGTTCTCCACTCCATGATCCACATCATTAATGAAAATATTGGCTAGTACCAGACCTAGGCCTGACCCCTGTGGGACCCCACTAGATACATCTCCCCAGTGTTCTTTAACCTGTTCTTTCATGATTTTGCCATGGGACTAGCATGTGCCTGGATGTTCCTCACTCCTACTCTGCATTTGGGCAACCCTTAGACAGGTGAGCACTAACTCCACAAGGGATCTTATAGCCTTCCATAGGCAAGTGCTCACCAGTGGGACACAGGGCTGCACAAGCTGGCCCGCAGAAAAGAAGTCCTTTCTCCCAGTATAACACTTAAGGCTTAGGGTTCATACTGGTACCCTTCTTCAAACCCTACCACTATAAGGTCCTTTCGTGTCTATTTTGGGCATCTGGAAATCAAGATCCCTCAGGTAAAAAAACCCAACCAAACCAACCAAAAATCAACTCTGCTTTTTCTCCAGACCTCTTGCTTTGAATCCAGCCAGCTGGACCTGCCCCCACCTCTGGACTCTCTCATAAATCACAGCGTGTCCAGACTGACACAAATGCAGGTGACACAAATGGCCATCTGCCCTCTCCACCCAGGCCTGGCACCTGGTCAAACAGCCTCCTGGAACTCCAGCACAGTCGCCCCATTACCCAGTCACTCATTCCCATTCCTGTTCCCCTCGCTGCTGACCCCCCTGCCCAAAGAATGGGAGTGGCAGCAGGGTGTCAGCCCCCCCCAAGAGAGAGGGGAGCTGTGTCTAAGTGTCTCCCTCTGGGAAAATCTTTGCTTAATGGACTTGACACTCTGCTGGGCAAGAGAACACGTTTTGTGTGTCTACGAGACAAATGAGCAAATTACAAGATCTGCAGCCCACTTTATCAATTCCTTATTATCTGATGCTTGGAGGCAGCTAGGTCCAAAGGGAAAAAAAAAAAGTCAAACACCAAACCACAACAGCTTTGTGAAAGAAAGAAAGAAAGAAAGAAAGAAAGAAAGAAAGAAAGAAAGAAAGAAAGAAAGAAAGAAAGAAAGAAATCCACTCCAAGGAAGAGCCTGCGCTCCTCACGCTGATGGTCATGCCACAGAAGATGAGAAGGTAGCACGTTCCAGTTTCAGTTCCATCCTGCCAATTTCTCCTCATCTGCTTAAAATTTAGATTGACCTAGCTACATCACTCAGGGGTGTAAAATGTTTCACACCCTAGTGCCATAGTTAAGCCAACCTAACCCCTGGTGCCGATGTGGCTAGCTACCACCACTCGGGGAGATGGATTACCTCCATCAGTGGAAAAACCCCTTCCATTGGTGTAGGTAGCATCCGCACTACAAGAGCACAGCAGCACCACCGTATCTGTGCCCCTGGCACCCATAGCTTAGACATGACCCTAGGTAAGAGACTAACAGAGACAGACCAGGAAAATTCTGTGCTGCTGGAAACTGGCACATCTCCACTGAAGTTAATGGAGCCCTGGCGATTTCCATCAGCAGGGAATTTGGCCCTGGATTCATTGCACCTTTCTGGCTATTTCCCCAAGCTGTCCTCTCCCAGGATTCCTCAGTATCTGTTAAAAGAAAAGGAGGACTTGTGGCACCTTAGAGACTAACCAATTTATTTGAGCATAAGCTTTCGTGAGCTACAGCTCACTTCATCGGATGCATAAAGTGGAAAATGCAGTGAGGATTTTTTATACACACAGACCATGAAAAAATGGGTGTTTATCACTTCAAAAGGTTTTCTCTCTCCCCACCCCACTCTCCTGCTGGTAATAGCTTATCTAAAGTGATCACTCTCCTTACACTGGACCAACATGAGTTAACTAATAACACTTTGCTGCAGAGTCAAATAGGAGGCAAATGCAGAGAGTAGTGCAGGGGTGACCCTACATTGGGTCACCCCTGCACTAAAGTGGGTCTAAAGTGATCACTCTCCTGAAACCTGTCAGTATCTGTTAGTCATCCATTGACTTCAGCAAGAGCAGGAACATGTTGCTTTGCTGGATGCATTTGGCAGATGGATTCCAATGTCAGGAAATGGGAGGCACCAGACACAGCTATAGACCCCTGCTCTCACGGAAGCCAATGGGAATCTTGAAAAAAGAAAAGGAAGTCTCTAAGGTGCCACAAGAACTCCTTTTCTTTTTGCGAATACAGACCAACACGGCTGTTACTCTGAAATGGGAATCTTGAATGTCTGAATGGAATGGAGCTAGATAAGAAAGGGGAGGAGCTGCAAGCGATGCCTCACAGTTACTGAGTTCCTAGGAACAGCTGCAGCCGGGAGGCCCTTGGAGGTGCATAAATCAAGGAATGCATTTCGAATAGAGAGGAAGAAACGGTGCAGCACAGAATGCACACGTGCACATGGGTCATCTGGCTTGGGAAAGGATCCCACAGGCCTGGAGACAATACAGAGGGGGCAGAGAGAGGGAAGAAGAAAGGAGACACAGAGATAGAGGGAGCCCTTGAGGGCCAGGAGAGAAGGCAATGTCGAGCTGCAAAATTAGAACTACCCTGAATACCCAAAGGAAGAGAATAACACCCAGAGGTCCCGTACTGCACCCAGACCCCATCTCTGCAAGGTCTCTCAGGACTAGAGCACTCCCCAGAAGATCCAGTTACAAACTCTCCAAGTCTCACCCAGCCCTGGGATCTCAGGTGGTGGTGCTACGTAACCAGCTCCAAGAACTGCACAATGCCATTCGCCATTTCTAATCCCCCTCACCACAATGGTTAGTTACCAAAGCCACTGTGTGGTTGCAAAGAATACTCCTCACAGCTCAGAGAAATTAGTAGGACAAAGACCCAGGAGACCCAATGTAGGGTCACCCCTGCACTACTCTCTGCATTTGCCTCCTATTGGACTCTGCAGCAAAGTGTTATTAGTTAACTCATGTTGGTCCAGCACTCTGCTCTCAGTTCCACTGTTTTAAACTCCAAGTAACTCCACAAAAATCAGTGCAGTGCCACCAGATTGGCACCAACATCACTGAGATTAGACTCTGCTGCAACAAGCGTTAATTATATATCTATACACGCTAACCCCAAGAGCCTGCTTCTGGTGCCCTGTATTTCGTGGCATCACCAGTGCACGGTGTGAACCACTACCGAATGAGAAGAGTAAGGCTCAATTCTGCTCTCAGTCACGCCAGCACAATCGAAATCTCTCCTGACTGGAGCTACTCTCCATTTGCACTTTTACTTGCTTGCTGCTTTATGTGAAGAGCATCTGCCCTGTAGTGTTTCACGCCTGCTTTGCACGGGTGGAAATAACAGCGTGAGGTGCAGGGCAACTGAGAATGAGGCCCAAAGCATTCTCAGTAGCAGCGCTAGAGATGTCACCGTTATCCATAGCTCCAGGCTGCAACATCTTAGTCACAGAATTATGATTGCAAGGCAGCCAAGGGAAGGGGGGCACAATATGAGATATTATGGGGTGGGAGATAGGCTGGAGAGGAAGGGATTGAGGAATGGGAACGGGAGCTAATGTTTTATCATTCCCCTGGAGGTTGGCAGAAGGTCTATTCACAGGCGAGAGGAAGAGAATATAAAACAGTGAAAGCATGTTTTGTTTTGCTTTTATTACCTGAGAAAATTGAAGCGAGTCTGAATATATCAGAGAGACGAGAGGTGACCGGCTCGTAAGGGGAAGCTTCATAAAATTCTTCTCCTGGAGTAGGGGAAAAAAATAAAATAAAAGAGATTGAAACCCTGCACTGAATAAACCCAACAACCACCCATGCTATTACTGAGCTGCCTCCCCCAGCCACTGTGGGGGAAGCCAGTCATAAAACACGAAGGGGAATAGGTTCTAAATCCCACTGAATTTCAGCAGGATCCAGCCACGGAAATTCCTTTGACTCCTCTACAAATCCTATTCATCCTGGAATGTTCTGATGATTCATTTCTGCAGAGCTGGTCAAAAAAATCTGACCATAAAAATTTGCCCATAGGAAAATGTAATTGTCAAAATTGAGACTTTCCCCACAGGAAAATGTCAATTTCACCAAAGCTTTTTGATTTCCTGTTTCAGGAGAATTGAAACAAATGTTCATTGCAAATGGACACTTCAAAACTAAACAAAATTTTTTTTTCAGTTCAAAAAAATCTCATTTTGCCATGTCGCTCAAACCTGTTGACGTTTTCCCAGATTCAAAACTTCGGGGGATTTTTCTCCCCTGCTTTGCAGAAAGTGTCAGTATTTTGACAGTACCTTCCAATCAGAACAGAAAGTTATTTCAACATGTCAGAATTCTCCTCTCACCCCCGAACAGCTCTCGTTCAGGGCTTAGCCTTTGTTAGAATTATGGCCGATTTGGTGGGGAAGAAAGGGCATTTCCAACCTTGATTTGTATTGATAAGCAGCCCCCTACAGTTCCTGGTATCATTGGGTCCCTATCTAAATAATTTTGCAGCCTTCAGCACCATCATATCATAGCTCCTCCCAAACATTAATGACTTTACCTTCAGAGCCCCACTATAAATCTGATGTCATCCTCATTGTACAGATGGGGAAACTGAGGCATAGAGAGGTTTGTGTGAACTGAACAAAGTCATCTTGTAGCAGAGCTCAGAACAGAACCCAAGTCTCTTAACTCCAAATCCATCTTCTCACAAACACTTTCGCACATAGCAGAAAGGTGTATATTCAGGGGAAGGGGGGAATTTGAGTATTTTAATTACAAATCCAAATTTTTTGCTTCCAAGACCTTAATTGGGGTTTAATAACCCACATCTACAGACCCTAAACAGGCTCAGCAGAACGCAACAGCACCTTGCTAACAACCCCAACCACGGACCATAACTCTGCCAAAGATCATGGCATATTAACCCTTGGAGCATTGGTATGCAGAGAGCTAAAGAGCTTGTGGCTTTTCTCCAGGGCGGCTTCACAACTCTGTGGAACTGAGCAAAGCTGCCAGTATGACCAGTATACATAAAGCACCACACTAGGGGCCAAACCTTGGGACCACTCCCATTGACTTTAATAGTGTCAGAATTTGGAGAATTGCTCTCCAGGGCAATGAGCCCATTACTAAATTGCCTTCAAGCATCTCCAGGAGCGATACTAAAATTAGTTCCAGGTGATGATCTCTCTTGCACGCACACACACAAATTCCTAAACCAAACTGCACCCCAAAGAGCAGCCGTCAGCAAAAGTTAAGGGTGGGATGACAAGCAGAATAGGTCATGAGAGCATCTGTCCCTCTTAAGGAGAGATTCGTGAAAGGACCATTAATATTAGTCGTGGCCCCTGAATGCTCCCATTGTGCAGGGGCTCTTGCTAGAGAGAGAAAAAGAAAAAAATCAATGGAAGGCCACTCCAAGCTTCCAGCAGAAGACTGACCAACAGCCTTGTGCATCGATTTCCATTGTACCTAGCCATGCTTTCAGTGAGCTCCCAGCACATCTCTGTGGATTGGGAGAGAGCCAGGGCTTGTGGAGAGGGCCTGTCCAAAGACATTTCCTGCCCAGAGGAAGGGCTGGCAGACGCTGAAGTGCCCATCCTGGTGATAAGTGAGTTGGGGTTGCAGTGGAGGGATTAGGAGCAGATGAACTGCCACGCCACACATGGACCCATAAACCAAGGAGGACACTGGGTCTAACCACACTGCCCACACCGGCTCTCTGGAGGTGGAGGCTGGGCTGGGGATGGCTCCTTTCCAAGCTAGCTCTCTGCTGATCAGCAAAGGGGATTCTCCAGGAAAGGGGCAGATGATTAAACAGAGCAGCCTTTTTCCAAACCCAGCAGCCAGGCCCAGAGCCTGCTCGGGGTTACATCAGTATAGACCATTGTCTTCGGTGGCATTGACGCCGGCATAGCGGAGAGGAGAATCTGGTCCTGTCCTCCCAAACCAGTACTAGGAACTGTGGTGCTAGAGTGGGAGGGTGTCTTGTGGGTAAGGCATGGTACCAGAACTCTGGGGAGCTGGTTCAATTCCTGGCTTGGCCATAGACTCCTTGTATGACCTGGAGCAAGACACTGAAGACCTGATTCTTAAAGGTATTTAGCTGTCTAACTCCCATTGCAGTCAAGGAGAGTTAGGTGCCCAAATACCTTTAAGAATATGAGCCTTAATCTCTCCATGTCTGTAAAGCAGGGATGACCATTCTTCGTTTGGCTGTTTAGACTGTAAGCTCCTGAGGCGCGACTGTCTCTTGCTATGGGTATACGCAGCCCCTGCCACAATAGGGCCCTGATCTCAACTGGGCCCTGAGGGCACTGCTGTAACACAAATTACAGCTAGCTACTTTTCACTGTTGGCTTCGGCTTGCACCCGCCACAACAGACCCCAGAAATAATCATGGGGATCTCCAAGCACTTGGATCAGTGCTGGATTTAGCCTCCCCAGTCCTTGCCAGGAAAGTAGGTATTATTCATCTCTATTCTACATTACCCCGCACCACGTGCAGTCAGCAGGGACTGACTCCACCACCTCCAATGGCAAGCACAAGCCTCAACCACTAGAGCTAAAGGAATCACTATTAACTAGCAGCAATAACAGGCTCTTATCCCCTAGGTGGGCCAGCCACTAGCATGAAAACACAACATGATTTGGCAGAGCTTACAGAGGGGGAAGTGAAGCATGAAGCGATGGGTATGGACGGGCGACTCTACAGCAGACCAAGCCTTGGGGTTGGGATGACAAGTGGGTGTCAGGAGTAACAGGGGACCTCCAAATTCCACCTTCCGCCTGGGTTTCAGGTCTACAGATGTGAAGAGAACCGACTCTTTTCAGTTCGCTGGTGATTCCAAAATGTTTGTTTTGAGCTGAACCAAAACTTTGAGCAAATCAAAACACAGCTTGATTTTGAAACGTTTGAGTTTTGACTTTACCATCTTTAAACTGCTTTGATAATAAAATAAAAAATTTTGAAACAGTCGCTTCAAAGCAAAACACAAACATCGAGATTTTTCACAATTTTTTTTCGCAAAACAAACCTCGCAATCTGTCAATTTTGGTAGACCATGCAGATGGTGAAAGAGAGGCATGGAGGATTCAAATCAGCCCTGATCTAAGCAGCTGCAACTCTTTGAAATCAATGGAAATTTCTTGTGCCAGAGCTGATTTTGCTCAGATAGTTCAAGTGATTTGCCCACTATTCTCAAAAGCAGAGCCAAAATCAGAACCCAGGAGTTCCAATATGGGGTTTCGCGCTTCCTCCCCAACATCAACACACACCGATATCCACACTCTCGGATCTGCTTTTTCTTTCTCTTGCTTCAAATTCAAATTTGCAAGGCTGATCTAAAGTAAGGCTACCTGCAGAAAAAAGGGGGCCCTCTCCTCATGAGAGAAGTGCTGGGATACCGCCCTTTACCACCAGGTCATGGATTCAAATCCAACCTAGGTCCATAGCGACCAAAAGCAATCGCTCCCATGAGATGTATGTGACGTGACTTGAGTGGGATTCAATTTCATTCCTAGTGTTTTAAATTGTTGGTATAACAGTATTTACAATCCCGCACCAAGCTCAGGGTTCCATTGCACTAGATGCTGTACAAATACAAAGGAAAAGATACTTCCTTCCCCAGAGAGCTTACAGTGTCACTAGGTAAAACAACATAGAATTTGTTCCCATCTGTAGGATGGGGACAAGGCACAGAGAGACGAAGTGACTTGCCCAAGTCACAGAGGGAGTCTGTGGCAGAACCGGAAATAGAACCCAAACCTCCGGGCTCCTAGTCCAGAGCCTCAACCATCTCTCCAACTGTTGGCTGTTAAACCATCTCTCCAGACCTTGCCGCCACAAGAACACTCATCATGCTAATTGTCCTATCTCAGACTCGGTTGCCCTGGGGGTAGGAGGGTGTCTCTCTCTCGAGTGAAGGGGAACATGAAGTGAGCTTGCTCTGGCCCACAGATGATGCACCTACTCTGTGGATGAACAGAGGTCTCACATGGTGACCCAGCTGTTAGTTCCCTTGACAGGGAAGATGCTCAGCCAGAACAGGAGACAGGAGGCTTCTGTTTCTAAAAAGATTTACAAGCCTCCTAACAGACTGTGGCCTATGCCCGCTCTTCCAGGCTCTTCTGGATCATTCAGGATATTATTAGCCTGAGCAAGGCTGCTTTTGTCCCCCATAATTAAGAAGCCACTCAAAACCTTCTGCTGGAAAAGAGGCCTATTAATAGGCAGGAAGCAATCAGGCAGGGCCGGCTCCCCTTCCAGCAGCTCCTCCACGGATGGTTATAAATGCATTTCGCAACAGGAAATGTTCAAAAAGATCGTGAGGCAAAACTGGCTGCCAGGGAGCTGGGATTGAGCCACCCTCCTTCCCTGCTGCAGAGCAGAAGCAAGACCAGGATGGGACCTGGATAGTGGGGAGATCAGCAAGAGGACAGAGAGAGAGGCTCCCACCTGGCTCCAATAGCTTCCACCGCCATTCGGTGGCCTCTGAGAAATGAATTGGTGGGTCTCAGTCCACTTCCCCCTGGCCAGGTGTCTTCATGGCACGAAGGAGCTGGAGGAGTAACTCACGTTTAGCGAGCACGAGCGACAACAGCATGGCTATCGCGCCGTGAGCTGAAACACAAGCCTCCAGACGGTGTCGTGCTCATGCTGGCCACTCCAGACCGCCCCATCTCAACTGAGCCCAGATCACCTCAGCTCAGACACAGTTCAGCCAGTCTCCCACAGGCTGTCCCATGGCCTCACTCTCTGTCCACCTACCTCACCTCCACGGCCCAGGGACCAACCAGGCCGAAGCCGCCAGGAATACACATTACACAGCACAGACACGCCAGCCCCAGTTCCAAGCTGTTCCCATGGCGACTGGCTCCTTTTGGCAATGGACTCCTGCCCTGCCCGCTGAATGGGCCTCGTGAGGAGTCCCGCGATCGGGTACCCAGCAGCCAGGAGGAAGGTGCCAATCACCTTTTGGGAGGGAGCAGCAGCACTGCAGGCCCACAAGAGAAACCAGAAGGCGCCTGCTGGAATTAGAGACCACGGACTGACCTCCTGGAGGTGATCAAAGCAGACTGAGAGGAGCCTCAGTGATGTGAGAGAACAGAATTCCAGCCTCCAGGCTGGAAAGGAGAAGAGCAGGAGGAACACAGAGAAAAGGCAAGCTACAAGACGGCAGTGTCATCTAGTGCACAGAGCACTGGACTGGGGAATCACGAGACCAAAATGCTATTCCTGGCTCTGCCCCAGACCCTGCTTTGTGTCCATGAAGGAGCCGCTTCTCTCTGTGCTTCCCTTCCCGTGTCTGCTCGAGCTAGATTGTGAGCGCTTTAGGGCAGAGGCTGTCTCTGACTATCTCGGTTGAAGCCTCTGCTAGAGTACTACAAACGAATATTGAAAACAACAACAACCCCACCCTCCTCATGTGTTATTTTGGCCTGTTACCACGGACTGGTGAAATTGAAAGGCTGTTAAAAGGAAAGGAAACACTTACAATCATTCTGTAAGAGTCCCTCGTTTAAATCCTGCCAACACGTTCGCCATGCTGGGTTTGCTAATGCTCTGATGACAAATGGCACCTTTATTAAAGTGTGTTTAGGAAACACTAACCTCTCTCTATATTGCTTTGCCAATGCAATAAATAATTAAACACCGGCTGAACCTTGCTGCTCGCTAGGAAAATTACCCAGTATTAAAAGGGCATCGAACTTCCCCTAAGCTGGCTGAGATGCAATTAACCGCTGGGAAAGGCACTGGGGTGAAACCAGCCAGGCTTAATGCAGGGAACTAAGCTGCCATGCACCAGGAGAATGCAAAACTTGCTCACTTGAGAAAGGTGAGCGAAGAGCAGGCTATTGGCCAGATGCATTGTGGGAGAATTAGCCTCTCTGAAGCATCACATATTGACAGTGTCAGAGACAGGATACTGGCTAGATAGACCACTCTGATCCAGTGAGATAGGTGGGGGATCACTGCATTGAGAGATCTAGTTATGGAAGGAGATGGGATACCTGAACAGATTGTCCAAAGGTCTGCTGCACTACAGTGAGTCTACCTGCATAACGAGGTCTCTGAAACAAGATGGGATTTTGTATGATGGCTTTGGATGGTCCTGCAGCAGCTCCCTGCTATCCTAGTCCTGGGTTCCCCACATAGCTCTGCCAATGCCCCTCCATGCTGGGCATCAGCACAACCTTCTACAGCTGGTCAGTTACCTACTGGTTAGACCACAGGAGAGGAGTCAGGAGTCTTCCTGGGTTCTATTCCTGGCTTCCCCACCGACTCTGTGCATGAATTTGGGCCCTTTGGCCTTGTCATCACGATGGGAAAAGGTGTGTTCTTACCCCGTTAGCTAATATGTGGTAAGACAAGGTAAAATCTGAGTGAAGGCAAAGCTGTGCCATTCTCATGTGAGTTAACAAGTTGAGGTAAACCTAGGATCCTGGCCAGAGTTGCCATCTCACCCTGCTAACCTGTGTGAAAGCTACAGCCTTCCTTGTCTTCACTAGGATTTTACCCCATGTTAGCCAACACATGGTAAGAACACACCCTTTTTTTCCCTTCTGTTTCTTAGTTTCTTTCTGTGCCTCAGTTTTCTGCTCTGTGAAATGGGGCTAGTATTCTTCCCTCCCTCCTGAAGTTGTTGTTAGGCTAAATTCATTCATGTGTGCAAAGCCCTTTGAAATTGCTGACTGCATGGTGCTGAGGGGCAAATCACCATTAAGTAGAGACTCCTGCTTCCCGCCTGACTTTCTAGCCATCCAGCAGCAGAGCTGACCTAGAGGCTAGGGTTTACTTCCACCAGCTGACACGTGTTAAAACTACAACTTGCCTCATCTTCACTTGCAATTTAACATCAGAAAAA
Source organism: Eretmochelys imbricata (assembly GCF_965152235.1). NCBI lineage: Eukaryota > Metazoa > Chordata > Testudines > Cheloniidae > Eretmochelys > Eretmochelys imbricata. The sequence continues at coordinate 5,155,402 of NC_135597.1, forward strand.
AGTGTGTTTTAACCAAGCATGGGTGAAGGTCTAAGGGAGTCACCAGGGGCCAAAGGTTTCAGAGGTACTCAGCACCCACAGTCAGGGCCAGATTTTCAGCACGTTGGGTGCTGAGTGCTTTTGGAAACCTGGTCCCAATGTTGACTGCACACAAACTTACAACACTTTAATTAAATGAGTGCAAACCTCTGGGCAGACACTCTTATTCCGGTTTAAGAACTGGTTCTATTGGTTGAGCTTACCCCTGTACGTTTACCAACACACTCTAAAACAACACAAGCCCGGTTTAACCTCACTGAACAGTGTCCACACACAAAGTTTCACTGATTGAACTAAACTAGTTTAAAAATCACCCTGATAGTTGAACAGGTGCCACTTTGTGGGTAGGCCGCGTTCTATTCTGTCTCCAGCCTGGAGCCGCCAGGGAGTCACCGATGGAGGAGAGACCCGTGTAAGGAAAAGAGGAGGGTTACAGTTTTGGTTGCGCCGCATGGTTAGAAAGAGGAACTATTCCCCTTTCACTCCCCACCACACTCCCTTGGCTCTTAATTACATGAGAGGAAAAAATGAATTGCTTTCACTTGCAGGATGCACTCCTATGATGCTCTCTCTCCCCAGCTCCTTTCATCCTCTCTCTCCTGTTCTACCCTCTCTGCTTTATCCTTCCTTCTCCCAATTTTTCCTCCCTCCACCCCACAATCAGTTCCCACTGAGGCACCTAAATAAGGGCTGAGTTTTTCATGGGACCTGCTGTGTACTGAATCTGCTGGTCGCTCCATTCAGGTGCCCAAGCAGGAGCCTTCGGGTACAGAGCTCTTTGAAAAACCTGGCCCTGAATCTTTAATGAGGCAGCATGGTCCAGCGGCTGATGCATCTGACTAGGAGTCAAGAGACATGCGGTATATCCTAGCTCTGACACTGACTTGCTGTGTAACCCTGGGCAAGTCATTTAATGTTCACTGATTCCATTTCCCCACCCATCTTTAAAATGGGATAGTGAAACTCACCCCACTTTGTAAAACACTTGCAGATCCAATGTCCTTTGCAACTGGCAATTATTATTTCCCCAGGGCTCTTCTGAGTTCTCTACATGCTACCTGACCCTGGGCACTAGAATGTAGTCACTCTCTAGCACCTGCTTTTTGTGTGCGAGACACCCCAGTACACATAACCCACTTTTCACCTCTTTCTTACAAGGAAGCAACATCCACCATTTCATCTGCATTTACCGGGAGCATTCCCAGGCACCCAATAGTCTGCAATCCGCATTGTGGGCAAACGTATTAAGGAAAAGCTACAGAGATCGCTACGGATAGGGCTGGACATGTCTTGGCTGGCTCATCATTGTGGGACAGCAAGGATGGATGATGCACCTCTGGCTGGAAAAGATCATCCAAGGGGCAGCACAGGTGCAAGGGAAATGGGAGGGAGGAAATTTGCTCACTACAAATAGCAGCCCAGTGGCAGCTGGGATTGAGGCAGAGACTCAGGCTCATTCTAGTCACCAATGATACATTTTCTCATTCTAGTCACCAATGATACATTTTCCCATATCACAGAGCAACCCACTGGGGGATAGTCAGAAATGACTACGGCCCCTGCTCCATGCAGACCGGGGACGGAAATGACCAGGGGGCGGCTACAGATTCAGGATTGAGGGGTATGGGCAGAGCTGCAAGAAGGAATCTTGCCAGCACCTGCCCACAATACACCAAATTCCAGCCAGCACTCCCAGCCCCTCAGGTCTGGGGGGTCCCCAATTCCACATCCTAGCACAGCCAGTCAGCTGAGCCACTGATTGTGATATATAGCAAGGGGGAGGGGAGGGCCCCCGACTTGCTGATGTAGGGAGGGGAGGGATGGGAAGAGACAGCTTCCTCCCCCATCCCTTTGATGAGGAGGAGAGAGTAGATAATCCTCTCTCCAATAAACAAACCGGCCCAGCGCTGACAAAATCCAATTTCAATTACCTGCACCGCTCCCCTCTCTGATTTACACCCTCACTGGCCTGCAATCACAGCTGCCTCTGGTGCATCTCGAGGCAGTTCATCTATGGAAACAGCCAGCTCCGAGATCCCCTCGTGCCCTTCCCACTGCTCTCGCTCAAACCCCACCCTTGCCAGAGAATGGCCAGTATTAAGAAGGTGCCTGGTTTTCTCCCAGAGAGCAGACTTAGGGCAGCTGACAGACTGCACATGGGGCTTTAGTACAGCCTACAGCCTGTTCCCAGCACATGCCCCTCTACGGCATGCACGCAGCGTCAAAGGCCTGTAAAGAGTCAATGACGCCTAATGGCCAAAGCAGTAGCTTGGAAGCCAGGAACTCCTGAATTGTAGTCCCCTTCCTCACTCTTCTTTTGGGGGAAACTGAGGCATGGGGAGCAGATGATCAGTCCCATCCTGAACTCAAGCAAGAGTTCTGCACTCACAGGGGTTGAAGCCGGAATCATATTGTAACAGATACAGGACCACTGAAAGCTTCTTGTCCAGAACGGGGATCAAACCCCAGCCCTCTTGCTCCCTGAGCACAGGCCCCTGCTGCTTGAGCTAAAGGAGAGTCTGCATAAGCTGCAAGCAGTGCAGGGCCTGTGGCACATGGCTGCGCAGTTCCAACACCACCCACCAGAACTGGCACATAGCACTGTTAGAACAATCCTTTCTGCACTTATATAGACTCTTGTACCCGAGGATCTCAAGACACTTTACAGAGAAGGGGAAGGAACTTGCCCAAGGTCACTCACTGAATCAGTGGCAGAGCCAAGAACAGGAGCCAGGGCCATAGTTTGCTCGCACTGATGCCAGCATAAGTCTGAAGCAACTCCACTAACTCCAGTGCTGTTGCCATAATCCAGGCTGGAACAGAGCAGAAGACAACTAGGAGTCTGCTTCACCAGCCACGAGCCCACCCTGCCTGGCAGATGAGAATTCCCAGAGACAGCGAGTAAGGGGATGAGGTGCCATTCCCACCTGGCGAGCCTGGGCTTCCACTGGACACAGACAGCAGGAGCCAATACAGTGCAAGAGAGGGAAATGCTCCGCAAGCAAGGCCTGGGGGACACTCATATAGATACACGAGACTAGATTGACAGCCCGGAGCCTGCTCTGAGAGGGGGGCAGGCAAACAGCCCATGCACAGGCACCAACTGGAGACCTGGCCCTTTGACCCCACTAACGCAAACTGGAAATTAACTCCCCGCTCCCTGCGCGCTGAGCTCCCCTCTCCGTGACCTGTCTCGATGCCCCGACGTGTCTTCTCATTACAGCCCAATCTGCTCCACCGTGCGCAGCCCCTTCCGGGGTGAGGCTGCCTAGGATCAGCCTGGCATTCACAGCTTGGTTATGAAAAGGCAGCCGCACCAGAGAAGAGCCCAGCCCCACACTCCTCTCACTCCCATCAGCCCCTGTTCCAGCTCAGTGTGGTTCTTGTGAGGATGCTCCTTCCAGAATACTAATCAGCTGTTTAACATGGAGAGAGAGGCAGTCCCAAAGCCGGTCAGCCTGGGACTGCCCTCTGCGTTGGTGCAGCTCACCGAGCTCTCAGCCCCTGCCATTGGCGATGGCGGTGGGGGTGTGTGCAGGCACTAGGAAGCCTCATGGGCTCTCCAAGTCTGGCAAATTCCCAAGGCAGGGATGGGAGGTGCCCGAGTCTAGAGGAAGAGAGAGTCTGGGAAAAGGGGATGGCGAGAAAGAATCTAGAGGGGGAGAGTGGAGAAAAGGGAGAAGAGTCTGGAGGGGAAGGGGAGAGTTTGGTTCTTTCTTCCCCATCCCCACCCATCGATTTGGCTTCTGTTTGATAATGAACAAGGTGAGAGATCTACCAGGGATCTAAACACTGAAACCTTGGGGGTTGAAAGCTGAGACATGCCAGTCCAAGACAGCCCTACTGATACCACTCCAGCTCTACCCAGGCTTACACCAGCCCGTGCTGCAGAATAACCTTGAACAATCTCCATGTAATTCCACTAATGCCCCATATTCCTGACCTGAAGAACACCCCCTGCTATTCCAGTCCTGGACTCCCCTCACAGCTCTGAAAATGCCCCTCAGTCCTTTCCTGCTGTTCCAGTCCTGGACTCTCCCTACACACACACTGCTCCACTAATGCTCTTCACTCCAGACCGGCTGGCCCCCTGCCACTCTCGTAGTAAACCCTCCTCCCAAATACACTAATGAAGAATCTGATTCTTCGCTGCCTGGCACTTGTGTCACCTGTTATCCCACCTGTGCAGAACAGGTACGAATCGCTCCCAAATCAGGACACCAGCAGGAATGTTTTACTTCCCCTTTGCACAGGTGTAAATGGCAATGAGAGAGAGAGAGAGTCAGGCTCTGAACACATCTCCTAACTCACGCCTGCTTCATCAGCTCCCAGGACTAGCCACATGGGGTTCCTGGCCTTGCCAGAGTGGATCAGAACAGCTAGTGGATGAGAACTGTTCCCTCTCCACCCACCCCCAGCCACACACACCACTACTGAGCTAGCAGATCAGAACCCACCCACCTACCAACAATCCAATGGGCCGAAACCACCCCTCCAGCCATATCAAATGGATCAGAAGCAGAACAGCCCCCAGCTACTCCTGAGCAAACAGACTGGACCATCGCATAATGGTGCAGAAGGGCCCCTTTACCGCTTGCCCGTGGGATCAGCCCTCACCCTCACAGAGCTCCAACGGGGCTAATCCATCAGAACAACTGCATATGGGGCACCCCCCTCCCCATGGACCAAGCCCGCCCCACGCAAGACGCTTACCCTCCGTCAGCCCGAGGTGTATACTCCAGTAGATCTGAAGGCACTGCAGCTCCTTCTTCATGCCCCGCTTGCAGTGGCAGTCGTAGAGTGAGCTCTCCTGCAGCACCTCGAGAGCCGCCTGGCACTCCTTGTTGGCCAGCATGGTATTCCTGTCCCGGCCAGCCAGGCACTGGCGCAGGGTGCGGTAACGGGAGCTGCAGCTCGACTCGGCAGCGCACAGCTCATTGGCTCGGACACAGTCCACTGGGGTACGCCAGCCATGAGGGTCTTGGCCAGATGCCAGGGAATGGAGGATCTTGTCTGGACAAGGGACGGGGAGGGGAAGAAAAGAAAGGCCAGAGCGAGGTGAGTGATGATAGCCACAGGGCAGGGACGAGAGCCCTGCAGCAAAGCAACGCACTGCCCTTTCACAGCCCCTCATACAGACATATAGCCCCCCACCCAGCCAGCCTCCCGCTAGACCTGGGTCCCCCTCTCCCAATCCTGCTGATGCAACATGATCCTGACCCATAGTTCCTACTGCTCCACCAGCCAGGTCTGCACCCCCCCCCCCGAGCTCTGCCTCTTCAGCTGGATCCTGACCTGCAATCCCTCCCCCCTCCTCCTATATTAGCCCTGGGTTCCCCACTCCCCTCGGTGCTGCTCTGCTACACTCTCAGCTATACCAGTCCTGGACCAAGGAATCCATTTTGAAGCACTTGGAGGAAGGAAGGTGATCAGGAACAGTCAACCTGGATTCACCACGAGCAAGTCATGCTTGACTAACCTGACTGCCTTCTATGATGAGATAACTGGCTGTAAGGATATGGGGAAAGCGATGGATGTGATATATCTTGACTTTAGCAAAGCTTTTGATATGGTCTCCCACAGTATTCTTGCCAGCAAGTTAAAAATGTATGGATTGGATAAATGGACTATACGATGGACAGAAAGCTGGCTAGATTGTCGGGCTCAATGGGTAGTGATCAACGGCTCAATGTCTAGTTGGCAGACGGTATCAAGCGGAGTTCCCCAGGCGTTGGTCCTGGGGCCGGTTTTGTTCAACATCTTCATTAATGGATGATTAGATGGACTGCACCCTCAGCAAGTTCACGGATGACACTAAGCTGTGGGGAGAGGTAGATATGCTGGAGGGTAGGGATAGGGTCCAGAGTGACCTAGACACATTGGAAAATTGGGCCAAATCTAATGCGGTTCAACAATGACAAGTGCAGAGTCCTGCATTTAGGATTCAAGAATCTCATGCACAGCTACAGGCTGGGGACTGACTGGCTAAGCGGCAGTTCTACAGAAAAGGACCCAAGGATTACAGTGGACGAGAAGCTGGATATGAGTCAACAGTGTGCCCTTGTAGCCGGGAAGGCTACTGGCATATTGGGCTGCATTAGTAGGAGCATTGCCAGCAGATCGAGTGAAGTGCTTATTCCCCTCTATTAGGCACTGGTAAGGCCACATCTTGAGTATTGCGTCCAGTTTGGGGCCCTCCACTATAGAAAGGATGTGGACAAATTGGAAAGAGTCCAGCAGAGGACAAAGAAAATCATTCAGGGGCTGGGGCACATGACTTACAAGGAGAGGCTGAGGAAACTGGGATTATTTAATCTTCAGAAGAGAAGAGTGAGGGGGGATTTGATAGCAGCCTTCAAATACCTGAAGGGGGGTTCCAAAGAGGATGGAGCTCAGCTGTTCTTAGTGGTGGCAGATGACAGAACTCAAGTTGCAGTGGGGGAGGTTTAGGTTGGATATTAGGAAACACTATTTCACTAGGAGGGTGATGAAGCACTGGAACGGGTTACCTAGGGAGGTGGTGGAATCTCCATCCTTAGAGGGTTTTAAGGCCCGACTTGACAAAGCCCTGGCTGGGATGATTTAGTTGGGGATCGGTCCTGCTTTGAGCAGGGGGTTGGACTAGATGACCTCTGGAGGTCTCTTCCAACCCTGATCTTCTATGACCCCAATTCAGCTCTGCAGCCCACCTGCTCTTTCAGACCTGGGATTCTCTTGAGCAGAAGCTGTCTCTCATGCCTAGCTCATAAGAGACTAAGTAGTGCCATAGCCTCATTTTTCCTGCGGCCAGGTTCCCAGAGTTCACTACCTCTCATAGCTCTAGTAGATTGGTCCTTACAACCCTCCGTTAGCCACGTTTTCCAGGTGGGGAAACTGAGGCACCACACCATGAAGCAACTCAAGCAACATCACATAGCAAATTAGGAGCAGAGAGGGGAATAGAAGCCTGAAATCATTGCTCTCAGTCAGCTGCTCTAGCCACTAGAGAACATTGCGCTGCACATATAAAGCCGTATATTTGTAGTCAGTGATCACATCAATATGAGTTTCATTGCTTTTCAGTCTGAAGTATCCTTACAATATAATGAAAATCCTGCATATTAAAAATATGAGGGGCAATGAAAAGATGTACCATGCAATAAATCTGGCTTAGCTCTTATGATGACAGTCACAGAAGGGTTAATTTTTCACTCTCTGAAGGACCTAGACAACAACCTTCCATGGAGGCCATCATCAGGGTTTGAACTCCCTGCCTTCAACACCAACCTCTGCCATTTGAGCTAGATGAGTACGTCCAGTAGCTGGCAGCTGTAGTAAACTGTTATCCTCCAGGGGAGCTGCCACTACAGGGGAAGGCAGCATGCACTGTGCTAGCATGAGACATTGGGAAGCATTAGCAGGTCCTCAGGATCACTGATCAGCTACAGAGAGCTCGTTTCCAGGGCTGCGATGTTTGTCACTGACTAGCCTAATTAGAGCTTAGAGAAGAGGTGGTGCAGGCCTAGTCTCTCCCGCTGAAAGGAAAGATCAGCTCACAAACCTGCAGTAAGTCATCCCTCAGTAGACAGTACAGCAGAACTCACTCGCAAGAGTCAAACTCCTACTGGACTCTTCAACACCCTCCTCCTGGTTATAAGGGTTTTACTCATCCACCTTGGGGGCGGGAGGGGGGGAGAAAAATACCATGTGACTTATGCAACCGATCGCAACACAGCTCAAAAAATGAAGGCCGTCTCAGTGGATTATGTGCTGTCAATCCACAGGATAAAACAAAGCCCACTGACTCCATTGCACTCCGCTCCAGGTGTGTCCCAATGTCAGGTTCACAGAACCCAGGATGTTCCACCTAAAAGGGTCTTCTTCTCAGCTTGCAGCCACCCATTGAAATAAGGGCGGGACAGGGATCCTTGTAAATCTGGTCACACTCCACTTCCAGGTCTCTCTGCCCCTCCTGTCCCAGGCTGCACTGATATGTCAAGGAAGGCCCATGTTGTCACCTGATTATGTGTAACCTCTATTCAAGTTAAGGGCCAGATTTTCAACAGAGCTCAGTGTCCATCACGCATCCGCTGGTTCCCAACTCAATGGGTTTGTTTGGGTTTAGTCCCCCACTGGTGACTGCAATGACTTCATTGGGATGACCCCCCCTTTCCCACCAGCGTCGGGTTATGGACTAGTGGATGGTGTGCCAGACTGGGACTCAGGAGAGCTTTACTCTATTCCCAGCTCTACCACTGCGCTTATGTGGGACCATGGGCAAGGCACATCACTGCCCTGTGCCTCAGTTTCCCCTCCTGCTTTTTGTCTGTCTTCTAAATTGTTAGCTCTTAGGGACTGTCTCTTACTGTAGGTATATACAGCACCGAGCACAATGCGGTCCAAATCTTGACTGAGACTTCTAAGTGCTGCCATAATGCAAATAATAGTAATAAATAATCTATCCTATTGCTGCTTATTACGACGTCCCCCAGTATGGAACAGCCTGCAACTTAGGCATACTGGGAGGGCAAGATAAGCAAACCCTATGAATACGGTGGGAGTTTATTTCTCATCTTCTAGGTTGAAACCACCAGGCTCCTCTCTCCTGTGGCCAGATCTCTAGAGGTGCAATAACTCCCAAAGCCCATACGTGGCCTTTACATAGCTCGTGAACTTGTCCAGGAGATAGACAGGCACATGTAATAGGCCCACCCTGACAGAGGAGGAAACTGAGGGTCAGCAAAGTGAAATGACACATTCCAGCCCCTACAGGGAGTCACTGTGAGACAGAACCCAGGATTCCTGACTCCCCAGTCTGAGTTCAACCCACTTGATCACACCTCTTTTCCATTTAAGCTCTGATCCTGTATTCTGTCCTTGCTGCAAATCCCCAGTGACTTTAATGCAGGGTGGTGACTGAGAACTTCCTGTATCTCACTGTTTAATTCCAAAGTCAACAGGGGTCCTGACCAGTTGTTTGTAAACCAGCCCTCGCACAGAGAGAGTCCAACATCCTGTTCTGTGAATCTGGAATGAGTCTGCTGAAGTGACTCTGGATTTGTAGCACTGTATCCTTGAGCAGACGGTGGCCTGGCTGCACCGGATAGGGGCAAGCAGAAGAGGGAAGAGTCCAGCTCGCCAAAAGAAATGCCTCGAAAAGTAGCAAATTCCAAAAGAAATAAATAAAGCTGGAATATTCTGTGCTCATGGAAGGTCTTGACCTGGCAGTTTTTGTGCAAACAACAGAGAGGGCCCTGAGCAGTCCCCCTGTGCTAAGAACTGGACCACAGCCCAGAAGGCAGTGCCCCTCTTCCTGCAAACCCTAATGCTGTTTCTAGAGGGAAGCCGATGTCTGGAGCAATCTGCCCCAGGAGCTGCTGGCAGATTCCACCTTCCCCAGGGTGCTGAGGTAAGAGGAACAGTTAATATGCAGGGCCTGGTTCTCCTCCCACTCACCCCGGAGGGAATCAGGAGCTGCTGAAGTTCCCAGTAGGAGTCGGCTGTGGTGGGCAGCTCAGAGTATCAGTGGTACCAAATATAGAACCACTTTTGCTCAAGCTGACTGGTTGTAACTGATGAGTCGATTTGGGAGTAAGGAGCAGCTCCTCTCCCCACACCCAGAACACGCAGGGGCTCTTCTCACCTTCTGGAGCATGGAACACAGCATATCTCACATGACCCATCTCCTTCAAATGCAGGCCACCCAAGGGGCCCTGATGGACATCAGTCCTGGCTTCTCTTCTTGCCTGGCTGAGTAATGCCCTGAGCTTTCTCAGCCGCACGTCACTAGTGGGTGAAAGCATTCAACACCCTCTAGCTTTGAAGGGGTTCGGAACCTGGCTCTGCTTCCAAATCCTGCAGCTCAGCCCTGTCTCTGCTTAAACCAGAGCCAGGCAAAGGGTTGGGTAACCCGCTGGCTAAGCGTGCGTCCAATCACCCTCTAGTGGCTGGTCCACATAGAAAATAAGAGTCTACTCCTGCTGCCAGCTAGTGAGTTGCACCTACCACTCAAGCAGTAGCAATCTGTGCTGAACATTGCAAGTTAAAACCCTGCTGGGAATCTGGGCACTGGGTTATTCTGTTTGGATCAAAGCACAAACATGGAGCTCCCAGCCAAGTTCACTAAGGCTCAGGCAGCCTCTGAGGGTATATGTACACTGCAGCTGGGAGATGTAATTCCCAGCTCTGGCAGACATACCCATGCTAGCTCTGCTTGAGCTAGCATGCTAAAAATAGCAGTTTGGCCATGGCAGCTCAGGCAGTGGCTCGAGCCAGCTGTCAGAGTATGCACCTAGGAAATCAGATGGAGTTATACGCAGGCGGCTAACCCAGGCTGCCGCCCGTGCTGCCGGAGTCACACCGCTATTTTTTGTGGGCTGGCTGGAGCTAGCATATGTACGTCTACTTAACCTGGGAATTACACCTCTCAGCTGCAGTGTAGACATAGCCGAGTGAATGTGCAACTGTTTCACATCAAAATTACATGAAATTCCCCTCTGGTTTCCAAAAAAAAAAAAAGAGAGAGAACAAAACTCGCCTGTTTCAACGAGCAATCCTGAAGCGCCCAGCTGCTTTTATAGTGATTACATTCACAGGAACTTGGAAGGTAAGGAGATATGTAATTATCCAATAAGACTAGTGGTCTGATACAGCTTATTTGGGGCTCTAATAAAAACCAGTAAAGACTCTGCAAAACTCAAGCAGACAGTAACCAAAGGAAATATTTGCACAAAAGGGAATCACTAGGGACATTTCCTCCATCCCTTTCCCCATGACTGAACACTGTCCAGAGCTCAGCACTACCTCCTTTCCCTGCCCCAGCCTCCCCTTCATCCAGCCAGCTCCCAGATGTATTCCCCAGCAGCCCAAGTTCTGGTTTGTTGTGCAAACTGGATTCAAGATAGGCCATCAGTCAGCTGAACCATCTGGTGCTCCCTGCCACAGCTCTCTCCCAAAGTAGTTTCCCCTGTACGATTCCAGCAGACCTCACTGAAACATTCATACACATGCTTCATCCCTGACCGGTCCTCCTTCCAGACTGTGCAGGCATTAAATACCTCAAGCCTCCAGCAGGTTTTTAAATGGGTCTCGCAGCTGTATTGCATCTGTTGCTCACTGTACAGCAAGGTCATGCTGGCCAGTTTGGCTGCAGGGTTTGCTCTGTTAAGGAAGATTGTGCAGGACATGGCTCCTTCCCTTTGGTGTTCAGGGACATATCTCCTTGGACCAGCATCTCTGCAGTCTTTCTAAAGCACAGATCCAAAGATGGGAAACAGTCCGTCCTCCATCAAGCCATTCCAGAAATTCAGCAGCTGCAGAGCACCAGCCTTTCACCCCTGCAGAGTTCGGGACCAGTTCTAGTTCAGGTCCCCAATGCATTGAGTCTGGCAGGTTTCATTTTTAGCCCAGGTGAAAGTTTGTCCCCCTTGTGCCAAAACATGCCACTGGAAATGTCAGCTGCCAGTACTGGAATAGCAGAGAGGGCTGCAGGCCAGGAATGAGGGGCATCAGCACAGCTGTGGGGGAGCCTAGAGCTGGAATAGCAGTGAGGAGGGGGGCTATGGGTTGGCAGGGATGGGCACTAGCAGCGTGGGAATAGCAGGGGTGCTGTAAGCCACGGCTGAACCATGTTGAGGGCTCACGGCTGATCAGTGGAGTATGCTGGAGGTCTACATTGGGCCACCAAATGAGCTTTGGAGGTATAGGACCTGATTCTTAGTTATGCTGTTGGGGCAGCATAAAGGGCCAGGAAACAGCCCCCTGGTTGGTGTAGTGCTGTGGAGCTGCATAAAAGCAATATACTAGCCCAGCTCCCCAGGAAGGTGGGGATGGGACAGTGGCGGGGAAGGGGCAGGGCTTGCATATTGCACTGTGGCCATTCTCTGCTTTCATGGGAAGGAGAACATAAGCTAGAGCAGCCCTGAGGTTTATTGGCTCTCCATAGGCCTCGTCCTGGAAAATGTTACTGAAGTGAGCAAATGAATTTGAGGGGAAGGGAATGTAATCCCTAGCCAATGTGGCCAGCTCCTGTGATTTTATCAGGAGTCTCACAATAATTGCTTTATTTTCTTAAAGCCCCAACTTCTGGAGTCAGGTGAATACAGGAGAATGTCAGCTTCCAAAAAAAGAAAAAGCTTGATGCTAGCCCTACTGGTTGGGAGAAAAAGCTTCAAGATGTGATGTGGAAAGGCTCAAAAACCAAAGGCAAAGAAACAAATCCCAAATGGGATTTTTTTTTAACCTCATGAGTTTTGGGGCATCGGACTCAGGATTCTTGAACACTTGGAGTTGGCGATGCTGTAGATTGGATACAGCCATGCAGGGTATACTAGATACTCAGCTTACACACAGCTAGCGCTGACCTTCACATGAGCTGGCAGGAGATCTACTAAAAACGGTGTGTCTTTCCCTTCCACTTAGCTCCTGCCCCTGAGCAGAGTCATGCCTGGACTCCCTGCCTCCCCCGTCTCTCTCTCTCTCTCTCTCTCTCTCTCTCTCTCTCTCTCTCTTTTCCTCCTTCTCCAACCAGTATAATTGGATCCAGACATAATCATTCCATTTCTAAGCAGGGGCTTCATTGGATTTATTTGGGGGGGAAGGGGGTATTTCTTTATACTGAACAATATTCCACCGAATTTAAAACCAGGCCTTTCACCAACAGGAATGAGGGTCCATGGACTGGCGGTGAAGATTCCATATGCTGGAGCCTAACATACAGGTGACGGTGGAAGAAAAATGCCTCTTTAAATACCCAGCCAGAAAGGCTCCCTTCTTCTCTGTGCCTGGGGTGTGACAGATTGTACCCCCACACACACACACACACTTCAGTCCTTGCTAATGCCCATGGGCCTGCTCCCGCCCAGCCTTCAAAGGTGAACTCCTGATTTTACAGCCCTGCCTTCTGCGCCACGGAAGTGATTCTTTCCCGCCGTGTGCTCTGATAACAAAAAACACTAGATATAAACAGAAAATGTCCGGCTGGGTCTAGCCTCAGTGTACCAATTTCATCTTATCCCCCGCGGAGGGTCACTCTGGCCAGGTATGGAAGTGAGACAGTGACACCTAGAGGCAGCTGGGAGGCCCATGCTAGCTTCATTCTGAGAGCAGATCCGATTCCACCTGCAGCAAGGACAGCGAGGGTCGCTTGGCTTTGTTGTGAGTGTCTTTAGCCGTGCTCACTGCTTTCCTACCGCCCTGCATAGCAGCTGATGATGACCTTTTCATTCGCCATTATGTCCATGGTTTGCTCTTCTTCTCTGCCACTCTCAGACACATGCCGTCCTGGGAGCTGAGTGGTGCCCTAGGTTCGGCACCTAACACAAGCTTTTCATGCGTGGACCTGAGATCAAACCTTCACTTACGTTGCAAGTTAGTGATTTATCCTGCGCGTCCTTTGAGAATATTAGTATACCATTCAGTGCACAGGCAGAGAGAACAAAAAGCTAAGGACTGGGAATAACCAGCCTTGAAGGGGAATTGTGCAGTCCAGGACTGAAATAGCAGGAGAGATTGCAGGTCAAGACGGAGGGGCATTGGCAGAGCTAGAGGGTGAGGCAGTAGCCAGAACTAGAATAGCAGGGGGTGCTGCAGGTCAGGAGCGAGGTGCCATGGCAGAGCTGTGTGTGGGGAGAGGACTGGACAGGGGATGGTGGAGATCAGAACTGAGGGGCACTGGCGTAGCTTGGGGAGGGAGCCCGGCACTGAAATAGCAGTGGGCATTCCAGATCTGAATCGAGATGCCTTTGCAGAGCTGTTCACTGGAAATGTGTCCATCACTTGTCCTCAGGCCAAAGAGCAGAGAGTAGATTTACTTCTCATTTCAGCAGATCTCTGACCTTTTGGGCCATCACTGAATCTTGTTCCATTTGGGCAGACATGAAAGGTGTCCCGGTAACTGGCACTGTCGGTGTAAGAGACCGTAGCTCGAGACCGCATCCAGCCGAGCGATGAGGAGCAAATTTACCCTTGCCCTGCTGGAAGTTCTTCTCGTCCTGCTGATACTATACTCCACGTGGGCTGGAGGAGGGATCCATGAGGCAGAACGGCACTGGAATATTGCTGTCAGACCTCCGGTTTCATGCACAATCTCAGAGCTGAGCGGGCTTGTTCTCCCCATTCCAGAACCGCAGCCACTCTGAGCCAGCCCCTCACATATGGAAAGCTAAACGCTTTGCCCAGGCAACCAAAAACTCCAGAAAGGGCTGCTGGAGGGAGGGATCTGCCCATCTCCCCAAAGCTAGCTCTTCCTCCCCGTCCCCCATCTCTGCACACACTCAGATTTACGTCAGGGATGACGTTGGCCCTTAGTTTCTCACGGTCTCGCTGCTGAGTTAAGCCCCAGTAGGCCTAGATCCAGACCCAGGTCTCTCCTTTCTCAGGAGACAAAGGGAAATCCATGCTCCAATCTTTCCCAACAAGGTTCCACAGCTCAGTCTGAAGTGCCTTCTCCATCCTGCCATCCTCACTGGATTCCCTTCAGCTATGCTCCTCACACCCCAGCCCAGCCTCCAGCTTGACTCCCGAGCTGCACACGTGAATGCACGGGATTGGTTTACATAAGGGGCTGAAGGGCAGGCGTGGCAAAGGGGGAGCCAGGTCCGGAGGCCACGCTGCTCCAGAAAATGCTGCCAAGGTAGATGAGAAAGACAAAAAGCCTTGTTCTGATGTAATGAAAAGAGAGCCTGGGATTGCAGAAAGAGCCCATGGGGAGGGAGGTCCAGTGTGCATATGGAAAGGCATTGCTCCTGCACTGAGCCTGGCATGAGCAGAGATGCCCACCAGTGGCAATGAAGGGAAATGCAACAGCAAATCTACCAATGGAGAGATGGAGAGCTGGACATGGGCATGTTCCGGTGGCCCTATCTCTGCTACCTGGCCTGCCCACCCTCTAGTGCTAGGGTCAGAATTTTTCCATCTGGCACAGCCATCCCAAGCCAGATACTACCCCAGCCTGGCTTCTTGGCTGGCATATTTGCTGGGACTGTCCTGGTCCGGTAGCCAGTGAGGCACCATGTTGGGGCCCAATCCAGCAAAGCACCAAGCACGCTGAGCTCCCGTTGTGGGCACCTCTGAAATAGCCCCTACACAGATAATGACCCAGCTCCTGCTTCTTAAATCCCATGGAGCTTGTGTATTTAGCTCATTACAAGCAGGGGTCGGAAACAGGAGGGGGAGCTATCGGGGACCACTGTTCCCCAAGCCTGCTGGACAAGAGGGAGCCCCCCTCTGCTTTCAGAAGAAGACTGGAAGCTGGGTATCCCTGCATGCCCCCCTTACTTCCACCCCAGATTATGAGCTCCTTCTTTAGAATGTGCCACTTGTCATCCCAGTGCCGACCTGAATCTGCATCACAAGCATCAACGGCGCCTGCTTCTCTGCTCTGTGCCCCCAGCACAGATTAAACCCTCCCTGCTCAGCCCATCCTGCCAGGGAGGAGGAGGTCTGGGACAATCACAGACCAAACACATGAGGCCAAGTTCACTCCATTGACTCCAGTGACACATTGGGCCCTGCCCTCCACCATCTGCAGCCCAGGCCCAGCTGTTGTATCAGGAAGCCTGAAGTTATCTGATGGTGCCTTGCGCTCCTCTCCCATTCATAGCATTGAAATGCTCCTCAGAGCCCCCAGGAGGGAGTTTGCATGGAGGGGCAGGGTTAGTGTTTTCCTGCACCCGGCGCATACGCACACACTGAATTTATATCAATAAAACATCTGCAGAGAATTTACATCTAATCCCCAGCAATCTCCGTGGCATCAGAGCACGGGGAGGATTTGTAGCTGGATGCACAAACCTCAGTCATAGAGCCAGCAAATATTCCAATGGGAGCACGGGCCTCAGTCAGAATACCCCTCGCTGCCCCCAGCTTCTTCGGTCACATCACCTGTAATATGGGTCTAAGGTCTTGGCAAAGCCCATTGGACATGGGGTGCTTTATAAGCAAATATTCACTGCCCTAACTTAACTCAGCAGTACTGCTCTCTCCTCTTGCTACACATTCAACCCCTGCGCTCCATCGTGGTGGTGGCATTTGTTTCGCCCCAACAGCAATGGCTTTCTTTGCTCACTGGATCGAGGGGACAGATTATCAAGGGCTCAATACCTGCAGCTGGAGCCAGGCTTTCACAAGAACTCAGCTCCCTTTTAGGTAGCTAACTAAGGCTCTGCTCAGCACCTAGTGTACATGCAGCATGGCAATTCTGGCCCCACTGTCTAGAACCATGAGTAAGCTTTGCCTGCAATGAGTCTGTTAGTCCTTCAATTTGCACCTCTCCCTGATTCCTCTCCAAGCAATTCTCCTGGCCCAGCCTGAGCCACAGAAGATTGGGACCCTTACAAAGAAATAAGGACCCAAAGGAGAAAGATCCTGTTTCTAAACAGCCTCCTCGTGGGGGTGAAATGAAGTGGGCTTGTGGCTGTTCAGTATCACAGCCTGCTGCTTAGCTGGAGTCTCCTGGGTTGGCAGGGCTGGGGGTCGGATTTTAGGACTGTTCCCTCCGTCCCAAGACTCTCATGTTTAGCTTCCCAACCAGCCAAATGTGCATGCAAATAAACAAGGAGTTAATGCCTAACAACTAAAATAATTTGGTGGTTGATGTTTCCCCCACCCCAGCCTCTTCTGTGAGCAGAACCTGAGTCCACACCACACCCCCTGCTCTCAGCCAGAGCCAGTGCATCAGAGGGGTCTGTGCATTCACTCTCTGACCCCTTCCTACCTCCCGCTCTCCCGTTCTTGCTGCCCGCAAAGCCCTCAAGCCATTGGGAATGACAACATGCCCTATAAGTAGCAACTCCATCTTCCATTATCCCCAGCCCAGAGCCATGTCATCCCCCCCCCCCACACACACACACACACACCCTCTATGGAGTCAGGCACTCCCACTCGCTGTCAAAAGAGAACCAGGCAGCAAGCTATGTCGCCTCATACCCAAGCTTATCCCGAAGACCCTGCTACAAAGACACTTTGATGTGTAACGCACTGATTGCAAAGGAGACTGTCACCCCCTGCCCAAGGGAACCATTCAGACTCTCCTACGGCAGATGAGAAAATATCCTCCCATCCGCCTGGGTCCAAAATGACATCCTTCCCCGACACCCTTCCCTGGCAATCAACAAAAATAGCCTTTCAAAAGCCATGCTCTTGTCACTGAAGAGTTTGCAAACCTGTGCCCAGCAGCAATAGAGACCAAGAGCAGACGGTTTATTCTCCTACTAGCCAAGGACACAGGAACTTATTGTGGAAATATTAAACCTAGACACAGATCTCTTGCTGGGGGCTTCCCATGCTGTACCCCCCACCTCCCCCAGTCAAAACTAAATTCCGGGGGAAGGCTCCTGGAGCAGATGTGTTCTCCTGAACTCCCACTTGTGCCATGGCCAACCTCCAAGTCTCCCTCATCCCTCTTCGCCCCCATGACCCTGAACATCTTTCTGCCCATTGCCTCTCTCGTCTTCCAACCCTAGTCCACTCCATGCAGGGTTAAGTTCCGAAAGCCAAGGGGATTTCAGCAGAGTTCCCCAGGAGTTCAGTGCTAACCCTCCAGTGCTGCAGGGTTGTGTGTGAGACCCAGAGACAGAGCTGCGGGTACCGTCTGTAACTGTATCTCCATGCGCGAGTGGAATTGTAACACAAGGGACATTACCTGCCAGATGAGAATACTGAGAAGAACCCAGATGATAATTCGCCAAGGTGATAACGTGCTTTGGGGGAAAGGGGAGCTTTTTTGCTTTTATTTCACCTAAAATACATTGCAACTCCTCCCTTGCCAGGGCTGCACCTTCCCCATCTCTGGATGAGGCTGCTCCAGAAATACAAGCTTTCCACTTGGCAAAATAGCCTGCTAAATAAGTCACACATGATCTAAAACAACAGGCACTTGGATTGCAACAGTGATGGCAATTCCTCCCCCCCCACCCCCCCACCCCCGACACACAATTCACTTTCTAAATCAGTTCTCCATGCACACTTTAAAATCAGCCAGCAAAACCCGTGAGACTTGCCTCACATCAGCTTTGAATCACAGGGTTTTGGAAAGGGATTGAATCACGGGGGTTCTTTTAAAAATAATAATACAAAAAAGCCGCTACCATAAGGGCTGGGATAGAGGGGAATTAACACGCAGCCGGGCAGCTATCTGCAACACGCTGCCTACCAATTCACCAGTAATACTCCTCTTCGGACGGAAGGATCAGAATATCTGACTCAATTCCTCCACAACTTGGAGAGGTGAGGCTGTGCGGACAGGAGAGGCTTTCGGGGGGGGGGGGGGTCATCGTAAATCTGATAGTTTAAAAAGTTGCCCCCTAGATAAGAGCCTGATTTCTGCTCATCCCCCTCCCTTCCCTGGACCCCAATTCCTTCTCAGTAGGAATCGTTGCAGAGACGTTTAGCTGAATTGAAACCTATAAGCGTCTCTCAATCTCTGTATTTCATTCCGGACTGTAGCCCACTTTAAAGCGAGGGTCTGTGCCAAGCTTTGCCGTTGTGTGTTGGGTTTGTCTTTTAATATAAAACATGTCCGCTCTTAAACGCTGTCCAAGCACCAGAGCTTCTGGGGTTTGACAAAGGACTCACAACCACCAAACAAACCAGAGAGTAATGATTTGCATCCTAATCAGGATTACTCACCTAAAAAGAGGAGGATGCAGAAAACGTTTGCTAAAATCATGTTAGTAAATCCAATAGCTCCCCACGTGTAAATATATATTTATATCTCTCTCCCAAATCCAGGCAAAAAGAAATCCTGAGATTTCTCTGATGAACTTACAAAAAAATGGTTTCTTTCAGCGCCCACCCCCCCAAAAAATACACCCCAGCTCTGCAGCCAGCCAGCTAGCCTCTCTCTCTCTCTCTCTCTCTTTAGCTCTTCCAGTGATGAACAATTCTGGTTCTATTCCTCCCAAGCATCTTTCGGGGGCGAAAGGGTAGCCGAGAGGAGGTGGAAATGGGGAGGGGGGGGGGAAATAGACGAATATCCACAGCGTGATCTGAGTAGACACAATCCGGCGGGGTCCTTGAGACAGCTGGGAATGTGGGGCGCTCACGACTCCTGCTTCCCCCCCCTTGGCTCGCACAGTTTGCTGATGGAAATTCCTGCAAACTGGGGATGTTTGCGTGTGTCTCTCTCTCTGCCTTCTGGGGGAGGGTGGAGAGAAGGGGCTGACTCTGATATCCCCGGCGGTGGAAAGCAGCAGCGTCAACCGGGGAGCAGCGGCGGCAGCTTCCTCCAGCCCGGCCACTGACCAGCTGGCCTCTGGGACGGGAACTGACCAGAGCCTGGAGTGAAACGCGCCAGCCCAGAACGGCCCCTTCCCCTCAACTTCGCCTCCCTGTCTCAGCTGATTCTCCGCTCCTCACCCCCCGCCAGCAGCAATCCGGAGAGGCCGGGGTCGGTGGGGTGGGGAGGCAAAGCCGGGTGATGGGAGAAGACAAAGGGCAGCCCGCGATGACCAGCAGCCTCCTCGCAAAGCGCAGCGGGCGGGTCGAGGCTGTGCCTTTGCTTGGGGAGGCGGAGAGGGGGTGTACAGATAAGGCAGGCTCCCCCCACCACCACCACTACACACACACACTATTTAAAGAGGCGGAGGGTCCCCTTGGTCTCAGGCAAGACGCAGCCCTCCCGCTCCAAGGAAGAAGCCAGGAAACTTTGCCACTGCACAAAGACGCAGGCGCTGGCTGGCTCCAACCCTTGCTGGGAGCCGCGTCCCCATCGGCTGGGCTCTTAAGCACTTTTCTCGCCCTTCCGTGCCACAGTGGGAGACCCCCGAGGAGAGCTACATAGCTGCAACGCTGGGCTTTGGGATGGGGCTTCCCTCCCCCCCCCCTCGCCCCCAAGGCAGCAGGGGATGTGGCTGCATCCAACCCGGCACGGGAGAAGCAGCCCTCTCCTGCGCCAACAGTCCCGGGGATCCTTCCTCGGTCGGCGAGGGCCGGCGCAGCCGGTGAACTTGCAGGCTCCCGCGGAGCGCCTTTGATGAACGCAGAGAGAGGAAACCAGGGAGGGAGGAAAGGCATGGGGCGGAGGGGCAGTTTGTCCCAAGGCAGATGCGCAATTCACCCTGCAAAGTGCATTGCCTTGCCCCTCTTTTTTTTGGGGGGGGGGGGGGGAAAGGATGCGACATGAACTATACATTACCAATTGCATGTAATCGGAATTTTAAACATTAAATAAATTAATTAATTAGGATCCGCTTCCTTGGGGGAGGGGGGAAATGAAGCGAGGTGCCAGCTGATCTCAGCCTGTGTGTGTAGGAGGAATGTCACAAACACGTCTGAGCGCCCACAGCCAGTGCGATCTTCCCGAGCTCCAGCCAATGCCAAAACTCAGACCTCGCCCTGGGCTTTTACTTCTCTTCTCCTTTTACAGACGGACAAAAGGCTTCTTTTTTTTAAATGGTCCTGCAAAGCAAGAGTACCTCCCCCAAATGTCCCCTACCATTCTCCCAAGCCTCCTGAAAGACACCGAAACGTTCCCAGTGCGCACACAGGCAATCAACTTTCCTGCTCTGGATCTGCTGGCTTTACTGCCCTCTTCGTTGCTGTGGGGACCAGATCCTGGGGTACCTCTGGTCTGGAGAGAGCCTGTGGCCTAGGCTCCAGTGCCTGATGGTTCTCGGCTCTGCATTGCTCTCTTGGTGACCAGCCCCCGTTTCTGCACTAGGGGAATGTCCATGTGGAGGGTGCCCTGGACTCTCCCTGTGGCCCAGACATGGGGGCTGGGGAAGAGCCTTGCTCTCTGTGGCAGGGGGCCGAAGGCTGCAGAGGCATACGAAGGCGGAAGCCGTTACCAACCTGTGTGTCTGAGTCACGCTGAGGTTGTGACCCAAACGGCCAAGAGCTGGGAGATCCCAGGTGAATTGAGCACCGGTGAAAGCTGCTGGGTGGGAAGTCCAGGAGACTGTCCAGAGCAGGCAGTGCAGAGGAAGGTGCTGCGCCAGTCCCCCTGCATGCCTCTCTGCTCACCTGGAGCAGCCCCTGCTCTTCTGCTCCTGTTCCTCTCTCAGCAGCTCTGCCAATGTCCCTCAGTAGCGACCTGAAGCCAGCACCCCTTCTCTTGTGTCACTCCTGGGCTCCCCACTCACAGCTCTGCTGCTGCCCTTCAGTCATAAGAACGGTCACACTGGGTCAGACCAAAGGTCCATCTAGCCCAATATCCTCCTGTCCTCTGACAGTGGCCAATACCAGGTGCCCCAGAGGGAATTAACAGAACAGGGAATCATCAAGTGATTCGTCCCCTGTCGCCCATTCCCAGCTTCTGGCAAACAGAGGCTAGGGACACCATCCCTGGCCATCCTGGCTAATGGCCATTGATAGACCTATCCTCCATGAACTTATCTAGTTCTTTTTTGAACCCTATTATAGTCTGGCCTTCATGACATCCTCTGGCAAGGAGTTCCACAGGTTGACTATGCATTGTGTGAAGAAATGCTTCCTTTTGTTTGTTTTAAATCTGCTGCCTATTCATTTCATTAGGTGACCCATAGTTCTTGTGTTATGAGAAGGAGGAAATAACACTTTCTTATTTACTCTCTCCACACTGGTCATGATTTTATAGATGTCTATCATATCCCCCTTTAGTCGTCTCTTTTCGAAGCTGCCCAGACTTATTAATCTCTCCTCGTACGGAAGTTGTTCCATACACCTAATCATTTTGGTTGCCCTTTTCTGAACCTTTTCCAACTCCAATATATCTTTTTTGAGACGGGGCGACCACATCTGCATGCAGTATTCCAGATGTAGGTGTACCATGGCTTTATATAGAGGCAATATGATATTTTCTTATCTATCCCTTTTTTAATGATTCCCAACATTGTTTTCACTTTTTTTCACTGCTGCTGCACACTGAGTGGATGTTTTCAGAGAACTATCCACAATGACACCAAAATCTCTTTCTTGAGTGGTAACAGCTAATTTACACCCCATCACTTTAGACATAGAGTTGGGATTATGTTTTCCAATGCCCAATACTTTGCAGTTATCAACACTGACACACAGTCCTGACACACAGCACCTCTGGCTACTACACACAGCTCTGCCACTGCCCTTCAGTCCTGACCTGCCACTGCCATCCTCCCCACTACTCCAGTCCTGAGCAGAGACTGCCAATCATGCTGAAATATGCAGTGGGTTCTGAGATGTGGTCCAATACCCAATAGCAACACTAAAGATCCCTCTTCACCAGCCTAACCAAACTCTGACCCAGGGTCTCCAAAGACAGGTGGCCAGTGCATTAACCCACTGCATTCCAGACTGGGGCAAGGGGAGGTGATTTTCTATCGCCACATAATAATGGATATGCAGAGGTCAAGGTGGCATGAGCCCTGGTGCAATCAGAAGGCCTGGGACTCCTAGAGCAGAGATTCAGCCGCTTTGCAGGGGGGTTAGTCTGGCTGTCATTATGAGCTGCCTGCTTAGGAAAATTCCACCTTGACCCTTAAGGAGCAAGCGTCCAGCTCACCCGCTGCCCCGTGCAGTGGGCAGCATTAGCTTCTGTTCTGTACTGGGTGATGATGGAGGCCTAAAAGGTGACACGCACCCAAAATCCAGCACGACAGATGGTTGTGAGGTCCAGACAGGCCACTCAGGAGCTTTCTCATAGCCACCACTGAAGGGTGTTTATCGGCATCAGCACCAGCAGGACCCAGGAGCCAAGCCACCTGTGGGTTTAAATCTTGAAGTCCTTCCTTCCGCACTGCTTGCTCCCCGGAGCGGGTGGCATGGCTCGGGAGCACACACTTCCTGCTTTTTTGTTTCTTCAGCGTGCAGAGCAACTAACATACGCTCCCCCCCCCCCTCCAATGTGGCTGCTGCTTCTCTCAGCAGAGGCAGCTTTGGCTTTTCCATTTGGCTTTGGCACTGACTGGGAGTGCTGCAGGCTGCTTTGAAAGCTGCATGCTCCCTGTCACGGCCAGGCACTCCCCTGTCACATGTGGAAGGGCTGGCTGCTGGGTCTCATTTCCCTGCTCTTTAATGCCATATGATTCCTCTTCTCCATTGGTCAGGAGGGGGTGTGGATTAAAAGCCCTGTAGAATGTCATGTTCTACCAGCTGTTCTGATAGCTACACTCGGTCCCTCCAGAAGAGCATTTCAGAGAACCTATTAAAATCTGCAGTTACCAGGGCCTGGATGGAGACAGAGCAAAGTTGGAAACTCTAAATCGCCCTTTAGCCACAGAGAACTAAGTCCTTGGCTGATCATTTCTTGCATTTGTTCAGAGGTGACAGGCTCAGCGTGCTTGCAGTCAGATCTATCACAGGTGAAGTGAGCCTTCACAAAGAGCACCCATCCTGCCAGCTGCTGAGTACTGTTCATTTCTGGGATTGAAAGCACTCAGCACCCTCCAGGATTGTACAATGATCTGTGGAAGACATTAAAAGAAAAGTCACTGGTTAAGAGCCTGGGGCATTGTACTGTAACTCAGGAGCCCCTACTGCTGACCTAGGACAAGTCTCTTTGCTCCTTAGTCTATTGTGGGCACAGATTTTAAAATACCCAATTACATTGTTGCAACAAGTGTTCTAGCCAGAGCTGGTGATTTTATCAGTTAAAACCGGAGATTTCAAAGGCAGTTAGATGCCTGTGTGTTTTTGCAAATCCCATTAGGCACCCATCTTCATCTTTAGGCATCTACGTACCTTTACAAATCAGGCCCTAAGCCCTCCTTCTCTGAATTTGGAAAACACGGGGCATATTGTGAGCATCAGTGCAGTGTCAACAACAGGTCACAACAAGAGGTTGGTTCACAGTCCTGTTAGCTGTAAAGTGCTTTCCCAATGGGATGGACTTCTGCTAAGGGGGCGCTGTGTGATTTTAGTGCCAAAACACAGCTAGCTTGAACAACAATGCCTTTCCCCTTGGGTCATCCGCAGGAATTGAACCTGGGACTTCAGGATCTATGTTTAAAAAAATATAAGCGTCCACTGCCTGAGCTAAAGGACCCAGCTCATTAAGTGACCACCCTGCTGCAGGCACAGCAACTACTAGGTAGCAACACAAAATCCTGGTGAACATGAACTACACTTGCATTACAGAGCACTGATTCCGCTGCCTTCGATTTAACGTGGAGCATCCAGCAATCTGCACTTTGATTTGTAATTTACTTCAAAAACAATGTAGTGAGAGCTCTTTAAATCAAGGCACTGAGTCTTGAAAGGGACATCCATAAATAAGGCACCACGTCTGCACTGCCTGGCTGTCTGCACAGCATTGCCTAATCTCCTAGGATCCTGACCCAGTGGGGTCAACGTAAAGGCCAATCTCTTCTTTGATTATTCCAAAATCCTAGCAAGACGTCAGGAATGGGATGTCCCCAGGTCATCACTGAGATTATGGGTACATCCAAATATGGTCCTGCTGGTAGTGAATCTTGCATATGCAACTTTAGAAGATGCATTTGCAACTGTGGCCCTAATTGTATACACAAAGCCTAAATCATGTGCTGAATTTACAGGCAAGATGAACATTAATAGCACAGCATGACCAGATACGGGCTGACAGTGCAATTGTACTAAGGTATCTGCACCATACAGTGCAAGTAATGTGATTAATTCCAAAAATAACCATTTGCACATCAACAGACCATCTTCTTTATTAGCAGTGCTGCATAGACTAAAACATGCCTTTCAGACAAGGAACATTTTACATTACACAACCCTGCTGGTAAGAGCTAGTATGCCTGGGTGCCAGCCGACGCCAGCTGCTTTCATCATGTAAAAAGATGGACAGAACCAAAAAGCAGCTATGACTTCCTGTGAACCTTGGGGCAGTTTGTGCAAACAGGGCCCTTTCTTTACTATGGGCTGAACTGAAAACCTAGATCCAAGCATTCCTGCTTTTGTGATGCCAGGCAGAGCTGAGAAAGGAGGGATTGGACCAGGAAGGGGTGAAATGGGTCAGGACTGAGAGGCATCCACAGAACTGTGTAGCAGTCCCAGGCCTGCAATAGCTGGAGGTTTAAGGGTTCAGGATTGAGGTGCACGGTCAGAGCCGTAGGGAGGGTCCCGGGGCTGGAATAGCTGGGGTGCTGTGATGCATACTGGCAAGTGTTGCTGTGCGATAGGACCTCACACTGTGCCTGCCTGCAGTAGGTGGCATTATCGTCTGACAATGCATTTCCCCACAACTATTTATACATGTTTGTAATACTATTCTGTAGGTGTGCCAGGCAACTTCAATCCCTTTGTGCAATGACAACACTAATCACACAAGCCGAATTCAGAGCGAACACAGGCTGGCAGAATGCTGGCGTTGCTTTTGGGATATTCCATCCAGTCTCCTCCTGTGCCTCAGAGATACCACTGACGAAGCCCAAAATTCAGGGCAGTACTTGATGCTTGGCCCCATTTGGAAGTTGATATTTAGGATCACAGGATGCAGTTCCTTTACTCTCCTTGTGTAACCGGCCCAGCCTTCTAATGGTCCTATAGGCAAGCCCCATGCTGGAGTCCATGCTAATTGGAAGGGACTGTTCTTCTTGGGTCTCACTTTATTTCTTGAATAAACTGATAAATGTGACCAAAGGATTCCCCTCCCTCCCCCCATTTCCATTTAAGTCCCTTTAATACATGCTGAATTTGCTTACTTTCTCGCCTTTGGAGTCTAATTCTGTAAGGAATTACCACATTAGCTAGCGTCAAGGTTGTTACAGTGATGGATTACTCATTAACACTGTAATCCTCGGGCGGGTGGGACCGGTCTGAGCACCGTCCAAACCCCAAAGCTTCAGCGCTGATTCCAGCATCCTTCCCCCCAGGGTCTGCCTTGTCTGTTTTGAGGGTAAACGCTTCAGGCCAGAAGCTATGTACATACAGCACCTAGCACAACGAGTTCCAGGTCTGTGCTGGCAGCTCAATGGGCTACTGGAATGCTAAGAACACCTCCAGCAGCATTCTGAGGGCTGGGGCTGAGCCTCGGCCTCTGTTTCCCTTCCTAGTCTTTTTGTCATCAGTTCATTCAGTGAACTTCCTGAGGCAGGGACTGTCTGTGCAGCATCTCAGCCGCAGGGGCTCTGATCTCAGGTCGGGCCCCTAGACACCTCCTGAGTGGTACCAACCGTGAACAACTCGGGAAGGCTGCGACTGCCATTCCCAGGGTGATGGATGATGCTCTGGGCCCTGTATGGCCATGGGATGGTCAGCCAACCCTGAAGCACAATGCCAAAGAAACCTCAGTCCACCCAATGATCTTGCCCCAAGATAGGGCTGTTGGAGTGGAAAAGCATGAGCTAATGGAATGACCACTCCAGGCCTGGCTGCCTCCCTAAACGTCTTCGTGACATAGCCTGTCAGCAGGCCTCTCCCGCAACATCTCCAAGGTCACCCTCCTCACGGTGCCTGGGCTGGCCCCTCGAATCCCTAAGCCAAAAATATAAAATTAAACCAACTGCCACCTCCAGGTCCCCTTGGCCTGTTCCTACACTGAACACTTCCCAGCTTCTCACCACTCTGTAGTCCTGGAGAATGACCTCAGAGCTTCTCCCTCCAACCCCCTTCTACTCTGGGCTTCCTTCCTTCATAGTCATCAGCGAATTCTTCCCCCACTGGGGGGCTCATCTTCAAATGGGGCTGGCCTATGCTCCAGCACATGTTAATTAGCCTCTCAGATCCCATTAACCCTTTCCGAGCCAGGATTGGCTATACAGCCCCGCACAGGGCCATATAGATACCATCAATGGACCACCAAGGAGATATGGAGTGGATTCATCCATTCTTTGCTTTGCTTTAATGAGCTCCCCGAGATGCATGGCTGTCCTCCATCCATCCATTGGCTCTGCTCTGTGGATGGCTGCCATAGTTCTTGGCCTTAGCGGCTGCCGCTGAAGCAACTGCCTTTGGAAAACAGATGCTCCCAAGTGGTTAACAACAACTTCATCTCTCACCAGTCAGAATGCTGGACATGCCTTGCCAGGTTGATCATTTGTTCATTAGCCACCAAATGAATTACTTGTTAATTACAAATCTGATGAACAGCCAGCAATCCCCATCTGCCTTGGTGAAGAGAGTAGCTGGAAGTGCAGAGGTTCAGGTGGCCTTCTGTTACAGGAATAAGGAGGCAAAGATGTGGCTTAATTTTACTACCACTATATTTCTTTTGATGTTGGGGGGGCAGTACCTAGTAGTCAGAGCAAAGGGGTGGAGAGCCAGGCTTCCCAGGTTCTACTCCCAGCTCTGATGGGAGGATGATTTACTCATGAAAGCAGGGGAGTGACATTCAGGACACCTGCGTTCCATCTCCTGGCTCTGGGGGGGAACTTGGCCACGTGGTTAGAGCAGGCAACTGGATTCTCATTCCTCCTCTGCAGCGGACCCTCTGTGTGGCCTTAGGCAAGTCTCTTCAGTGCTCTGTGGCTCGGTTTCCCTTTCTGTAAAAGACCTGGAACAATGCCTCTCACCCTGAGCTGTTGTGAGGGTGTAAAGTGATGGAGATGCTCAGATGAAAGGTGCTAGAGAAGGACAATGGACTGTATTATTTATTATAGTAAAGGACATACTGCTTCTCTCAGGCTAATGGAAACGCACTCTGTCTGTACACCAAGTGCCTAATGCCTGGGAGTTTGCAGTATTCTTGTACCTGCTCTGCACAACAGCAGTAAGGCAGAGCCTTCAGGAGCCAGTATCTGCAGTGAGTGCTGGCTGCTGCCAAGACCTGAACCAGCTGGGTTTCAACATGAGCTGCCACTGAGGTTTGGACTCCGGCCTGGGGTGGGGGCAGAGCTGTTGCTCCTCAGCTGACCATTTAGGATAGACTTTCCCAGCTGAGGATCTCACGCTCTGGGCAATGAGAGCCAGACCAAGGAAGGAACGGGGCTTAGCTCTCTTCTCCTGGTTCTTCCTATTCCTACCAGGGGACTGGGCCCAGATTCTCAAAGGTCCTTAGGCTCTGGACTCTCATTCGAGCTAGACTAGGTCACCCCTGGGGCATTCCCTAGCCCTTGATCTCCTAGAAAGGAGAATGCAGAGTCCGCCCGGCCTCTGGTTGCCCAGAGAGTAGGGTTGCCAACCCTCCAGGACTGACCTGGAATCACCAAAAATTAAAAATGAATCTTTAATTAAAGATTGTCACATGATGAAACCTCCAGGAATATGTCCAACCAAAATTGGCAGCCTTACCGGAGAAGCACGTTATCTTGGAACTGTGACTATTGGTGGTCTCAGTCTAGCTCATTGCTGAGCCAGGGTCAGTGCTCCCAGCCAGGACTTTGCTCCAGTCCCTGACACAAGTGCCTTTTCATCGTGTTAATAAAAGCGCCTGACAGAAGGGAAAACAAATGAACAAAATCCCAAGGCCAAGGAGGTAATAGACCCTCTGCTAGCATTACCTGCGCAGCTGCCCTGCCATAACTTACTTGCATTTCCTGGCACGGCACAGGGCCGGCCCCCCATTACTTACAGCCCTGCGGAATAGCCTCCAGTGATCAATACATGAGACACTGAAATGGTACGTGAGTGCCAGGCAGACCTAGGCAGAGGCTGGGGAGACACAAAGAGCTCTGAGCAGCAGTGCTCTGTCTCCATCTCTCCCTCCCAGAGCCTGGCCGGGGCTGGGAGTTCTGCATAAAGCCTAGTGTTTGCCAGGGTGCCGCTGTACACAGAGCCCCGCGCAGGATGGTGATTGCAGCCTAGCAGGCAGAGGGATCAGATCTAGCTGGCTCCAACTGGCAAAGGGCACCTGGCCGTGGGGACAGCCTCTCATTCCGCCCTGCTGGATGTGGCACCATTGAGTGTGGCCACTGACTTCACGGGGAGCAGGGCCTTACAGCTTTACTGTGCTGATGGGAAAGCAAGCAGGATTCAACCAGTTCGGCCTTCAGCTTCCACCCTCCCTGAGTCGGTGGTGCCCTGAGCCATCCATTCCTCTCTATGGTCACTAGGGGTCTGCTCACTCTGTGTCCTGTTGCCCTTCCCACCTACACTGAAGCTCCTGGGCCAGTTCGAGCACTGCAGTATGGATTCCTGGGTGCAAGAGGCTGTGACAGCCCTCCCTCCAAGCAGCCACCAGATGGAGTCTTGGCTTTCCTTGCCAACTGGAACTCTGAGCCAGGACAAAAACCACAGGGGACACCGCAAGAGGTGGAGAGAGGTTCATTTTAAATTGCTCACAAGCACATCAGATTTACGTCCACATGGGTGCCACTTTGTTAGGCTGGCAACATACATCCTAGGGCAGTGATGTAGTTAAAGTGTGTTGTGGGGGTAGGGGTACAATTAGTAAGCATGTGCAAAGGGCAGCTGGAAAGAGACCATTGCTAGGTCTTTACTTTTAAGGGTTTACATTGCAGCAATACCTAGGAGCCCCCGGGCATGGGCCAAGTCCCCATTGCATTAAGCCCTGCAGAGACACCACTTGCACTAAAAGTGCACTAGCCAATATAATTCTCTCGAGGAAGGTGAGTCTTTGTCCACTTCTAGTGGTTGGTCTGAGGGGGGAAAAAGAAAAAAAAAAGAGAGAGTCTACTACAGCTGCCAGCCCACAGAGCTGCTCTTTGGCTCAAAGTTCTTTAGCCCATCTCATTGGTGGCCTATGGCATGGTTGTTCTACAAGCCTACAACCTGCTTGTGCAAAGGCCTGTGTGTTGTGATAGGCCAGCTGGAGGGGGGTGAGCACACGTCCCTGTGTCAGATAAAATACCGGGTTGCTCCAGGATGGGTGGTTGTCAGCTACTAATAGTTACAGCCCACAGAGGATTCAAGCCCTGTCCTTTAAGCCTAGAGCAGCTAATGGACTTAGACCCAGGTCTACAAAGGTATTTAGCCTCTAACTTCCACTGAAATCAATAAAAGTTAGGAGCCTAAATATCTTTGTGGCCGTGAACCTTTCTGCTTCAGGGTGAGTGGAAAGAGACTGTCCTTGCAGGGCCCATTCCATAGTCCATGGGAGTTTTTCCATGGATTTCCATGGTTGCTGGATCAGAAGGTTTTGAGCTCTAGCCTCCTTCATGACCCCGCAGCCCCTTGAGTTTGCGGTTACGCTGACGGCAGCAGAACCGTGGTGGCCAGCAGATAGCCTGATCTTGGGAGTGGTTGGCAAGGTGTCTTGCTGTACAGGGGCATGTGCTATTTCTACCCCCACTGATGTTTTCCAAGCCAGCTCTCCCTCTTCAACTGCTGTGGGGGAATGCCCCCCGCCTTGCTGCCTTCCCTCACACAATTGAGGTCTTTCTACAGATGTAATTGTTAGTGTGGGAAAAGATGCTTGATAAGAGCAGCGGCTTTTAAAAAAAAAAAAAAAAAAAAAGGCAAGCAGAGGAGCCAGGCAAATATAGAATCTCCTGCTTGGTCTGACCCCTTTGAGTCAACACTCCTCTATTTGTCAAACGTTAAACCTCCTGCATATGAAGTTGATGGAACAGTGTCTGCCAGCTTGGTAATGTCCTTGTCTGGAGAATTTGCTCAGAGAGAGACATCTGACCAGGACAAGTTTCCATTAAGCAAGCCAGCAGCTTTGTATTCTCTCGGAATGATAGTAATTAAGGCAAAGTAATTCAGCTCTGTTGCTGCTCGTGAACCCGTCATTCCCTCGCTGTCTATGAGACGAGATTCTTTCAAGGTCACTCCTGTCATTCTCCTTTGCTTTCCCTTCTCCTGCTTTCCTTTCCAAACCTCCCATGCAGTGGGCGTGCACACACACACAAAACTTGAAACAATCATGTCAGACTCATAGAAACACGAGTCTCGAAGGAACCTCAAGAAGTCATCCAATCCATCTCTTCACACTGAGGCAGGATTGAGTATACTTAGGCAGATCTACACTACAGCCTAAGTCAATATAATTTACGTCGCTCAGGAGTGTGAAAAAGCCTCCCCGCTGACATAGCTTCCGCTTCTGGCCAAGATGGAGTAATTGCACCAACGGGAGAGTGCTCACCCTTCAGCATAGTGTGCACAACTGCACCCATAGACTTGCCCTCAGAGCATCTCCTGTCCTTCTCGGACCGAGGCTAGTTTTCAGCCAGCAGCTCTCATTGACTCCAAATGAGGTTAAGCTCAGCACAATCTAGCCCTTTGCCTTCTCTCTCTCACACACACAACCTCTCACCTCTTCTAGAGATAAGGGCATTTGGATGGAGGGGTTTGACATCAAACCTGAGCATCACAGGTGTTTGAAATCCAAACCCACAGCTGGATCTGAATTTTAGAAATGAGACCAGCATAGTCTAGAAATCAGAGCATGAGTCAGAACATCAGGGTTCAATTCCTGGCCCTGCCACCAAGCTACCGATTGACCTTGTCAAGTCACATATCCGTGCCTTAGTTTCCCCATACAATGGCAGTTATAACCCCGGCCTCCCTCTGAGGAACTTTGTGAGGAGCGATTAAGTAATGTCGGTGAAGTGCTTTGAACATCAAGAGCCACAGGAGCATTACCAATGGACTAAACCCACACACTAGAGCTGGGTGTCCAAAATCCAGATCTGGTTCCAAGTTTTGCCACTCAAACCCACCTCTGGTATTAAGGGCTTTTAAGTTCAAAATAGTTCACTTCAGAAAGTTTCGCAAATATACGTTCTTTGTAACAATGTGCTTGGCTGGAACCAAGTGCTCTACAACTAACCAGTTATCGACATTATGGCAGCAGCTTGAGGCCCATTGCACTCTGTGCAGTACAGACGCACAGTATTATGTGGCCCTTGTCCCAGAGAATTTACTTTCTAAACGGACAAATGCAGAGAGAGGAAGGAACTTCCCCACGGTCACAGAGGGGGTCAGTAGCAGAGCCAGGAATAGAACCCAGGTGTCCTAAGTCAGTGCCTCATCCACTGGACCACACAGTCTCCCAGTGTTTATAAAAAGAACCCCCAAATCACAAGTGGGACAATGTCTCTCCCCAACACACAAAATCAGTTCAACTGTCACCATTGTCTCATCCTTTCCTTGCATTCCCCAGCTGGCTGGCTGGCTCCACCTTTTGCCTCTTGTCTTATGCGGAGATTGGAAGCTCCTTGGGGCAGGGACCATCGGTTTGTTCTTGTTTGTACAGCACCTAGTACATCGGGGCGCTGGTCTATGACAGGGGCTCCTTGCCACTACCACAACGCAAATAATCATAACAAGTCATTGATCCCAAAGGGCTATACCATGATTTGCACCATAGACCCACACAGTGGAGCACAAATCCCTTACAGAGGCTGCATGGGTCTAGCTGCGCATGAATAAGTTGGGGGTAGGCATGCATCCTTACCTCAAGGGCACCCCCTTATGCCTGGATGCAGCATTGCAGGGGACTTCACCTCTTACACCTGCACCCCCCCAATAGCCACCTCCTTGGACACAAGGCCAAGCCCAGTCAACATCAACATCTTTCCATAGCTCAGCTCCCTCAGTCAAGCCATGTAACAATTCACTCCCCTTCCTGGGTAAAAAAAGGTCCAACTTAAAGTCCAAACCAAATGCATAAACTAATAGTTCTGCCCCCTCTGGCAGCCCTGAAATCTTCTGCTTCTGGGCCCCTCCAGAGCTTTTCTTGCTTTCTTCCCCACCAGGCTTCTCCCACTGCTTCCCTTGCCAGGGACTGCAATAGTTTGCCTCTGAGGCCCTACCTCAAGGCTTCCCCGCCAGGAA
This sequence comes from Eretmochelys imbricata, assembly GCF_965152235.1. Taxonomy (NCBI): domain Eukaryota; kingdom Metazoa; phylum Chordata; order Testudines; family Cheloniidae; genus Eretmochelys; species Eretmochelys imbricata. Next base: position 5,187,976 of record NC_135597.1, read on the forward strand.
GCTATTCTGCTCCCCGTGGGTAATTCAGCCTGACTTATGGCTCGTCCCGGAGGGGAACTCCCCTTGTTCCTCCCACTACCGAGTTCCCAGCTCAGTTTAAGTAATGCTATCCCGTGACAGTCGTTCACACCCTCCTCAGAGCGGATGGGATTGATGGGACAGGGCACAGCCTGGCCTCCATCCCCTCTACTCAGGGCAGGGGCCGAGGAATCGGAAAGCAGCAGCAAGGGCAAGATGCTTCAGGCCCTGTACCCAGCACCTTGCAGACACCAGGGATGAGAGGAAGACGAGAGCGCTAGTTCTTTTACACTTGTTCCTTTCTCATTGTGTGGAGAACTAACAACGGCTGCTTGGCGGCAGCACACTCAGAGCTATCGAGCGGGTTCCCAGATCTGCTCTGCCAGAGAGAAAGCGATAGTTGCATAAGGACATGATTCTCCCGGCTAATTGAACGCTCGGATACTGGGCCTCATCCAAGACACTTAAGAAGATGATCAATGCGTGTGCTGCTATATATACAGAATATCTACATATGCTTCCCCACATACAGAGGGCCCTTTGGAACAGGACCAGCAGATACCTGAGTAAGATCCCCGAGGAATCATCAGGCAGAGCATTTGAAACAATTTAGAGGGCCAGACACAGGTGATCTCTGCTCTGCTCCACTCCATTTGTGCCTTGCGGTGTGCTATTGGGAACTCCTACTCCTCTGACCCAGTGCAGGGAGGGGCAGGCTGGGGACATGACAGGATAACAATGTGAACTAGCCATCTCCAGATGGCACGTGGTCCCTTGGGGACCATTTCCAACTGGCATAGGTTAAAGCAACCTCGTGGTTTCTCTCACCTTCCCCTGGGGCCAGGCAGAGAATCAGGAAACTGGAATCTTGTCTCCAATCCAGTGACAGACTAAACGGCCCATGGGGCACTCTGGGTTGGCCGTTCCTCAGTTCCTAGGTAGACAGAATCAGATATTGCCATTTCTGAAGCTTACAGGCTTTGCTCGGAACAAGCTTTATTTATTAATTTTTCAGTGTTTACTTAAAACAAGAGCGGGTCGAGGAGATTTCTCCCATGGCCCTCTGCCAGCGAGTGGTCAATTAGCCCAAAGAGTAGGTAAGTACTGACGAAACCCAGAGCTGAGCTGTCAAGTTTTATGTTCATACACACATCAGCCTCTGCAGTCCCAAATTATATTTGACATTTAATTAAAACCCCAAGGCACCTGAGCAAAAGAAAAAAAATTGGGTTGAAAGAGTGGTGGATGGGGATTTTCTTCCTAAGGAAGGGATTTGTTTGACTCCAATCTCTGTTCATCATTTTAATCATTTGCTTGAATCTGGTGGCTTCAGGTGGTTTGTACAGTGCTGGGAGGGTGTATTTAATGGGCAAGGTGTGTGCGATTGTGTGTGTATGTATGTGAGAGGAGAGACAGAGGTTTGTCTGAAGACCAAGGCAGAGGTTTGACATGGAGCGATGGTTTCTTTGAATCACCTGGACTGGTGCAATGTGGCTATAGAGCAGCTATAAGCTCACCACTAGGGAGCAGCCCTTGGCACAGGAGGGCCCTAGGCCGGCTACAGACCTGACACCACCAGCTCTGTGCCACCCCTGCAGCAGCTGGGTGCCAGCTGTGGATCAAGCTACATGCAGAACAGAGGTGGACTGGAGTAGAGCCAGGAAGCTGCACCCCAGCAATTCTGCACCCCTGAAAAGCCCCATAAGGCAGGGGCGTAGGCTGCCCTGGTGTGCACTGGGAGCTGCAGTGCCCTCACAGCCAGCGATTAGAGAAACTGCTTCCCTTCTGTTCTTGCACTGGGCCCAGCACACAGCGAGGCTGCCAGCATGTGCTTTAAAGGGGAAAGCGTGCGCACTGGAAGGAGGGTAAGCTGCAAGCAGTTCCTCTGCCTGCCCTCCGCAGCCAGCTCTCCTTGTAAGCACAAAGCTGCTCCTGGGATACATTTTAGGGGGAGGGGGGTAGCAGCAAAAGCCACCTCCCCCCTTTCTGTTGGTGTGTGAGCAAGGAGCCTTATAAAAGGGCTGGCTAGCTCCAAGGGAGGGAGATGGGCTAGAGACCCTTTGGCCTCGCTACTGAGGGTTTGAATCCATCCCACTAATTATATGGATCCATGTGAACTCAGCCCAGGTCCAAGTAAGTTAGGGCTCCCTGCCACTGCTGTACATCAGCTGAATGTGGTCCAACCACGCTCGGTCAGGCGAGGCAAACGGGCTTCCAGAGGTGGGTTTTATCACCCAAGTGGTGCTTTACCGTAAGCCACAGCAACCAGAGTGGACGGCAGCTGATGAGTCTGTGGGGGGAGGCCTTGAGCATGTTCCTGGACTGCTGCCTACCTACACATGCAGGGCTGGGCTGGGCCCCCCTGAGCGCAGCTTCTAGTCTACAGGCGGCAGCTGTCTTTCAGAGCTGCTGCAGAGGGAAACCAAGCGTTCTACCAGCTCGTCCAGCCACCAAGGAGCTAAAGTGAAGTCACAAGGACACGGGAGTCTCCCAGTACCTTGCAGAACGAGGATTCAAGATTCAGTGTGCTGTAGCCAAAACCTAGCTCAATCAGCTCAAGCCATGGGACAACGTGGCTTTTAGGATAAGCGATTGCTCCAGAAAGTTAGATTGGCACGGACAGAGCTCCCACAGGGCTAGACACTGAAGACATCAGCTGGAATAGGCCCAGGCCATCTTGCTGGGCCTTTTTTTCCTGGCTGCAGGGCCTCTGGGGTAGTAGATGAAAAGGAGAAGAAAAGGGAACTCAGGGACATTAGAATCCACAGGTGCAAAGACTGTGGGGTTTGCTGGTGCACCACCATGCAGGTCTATGAAATATACCCCATTGGCCAGAAGGCATCAGAAGGTGGGTCTCAAATGGTGGTGCCACAAAATCAAGTGACTCCCACAGGGAGCCTATGGCAGACCTGGGATCAAACAGATCTCCTGAACCCTTACTCACAGCTGCGAGCACAAGCACATCCTTGTTCTTCAGCTGAGACACCCCACCTGAGGGAGCCCATAGGCCTGGCAAGCCCCACTCCTCCCTGCACCCCAGTGGAAAAACCCATAGGATCCTGCCATCACAGAGAGCAGGGAACAGGGCCAGCTGTCAGAGGAGACAGATGCTTTTAAAATGCCCTGTGAATAACTTGCAGGGGAGGGGCGGGGAGGAAAAGATAATGAGAGAGGCGAGGGGCCAGTTCCAGTATCAGCCACTCAGCCTTAATCAGGCAATGAAACAAATCAAGTTTCGCTAAAAGCTCCAGAGCCCAGGCTGGGCTCCCCTCAGCACTCGGGGCTGGTCCTAGGGAATGCGATTTCCATCCATTAGCTGGACATTAGAGGAGGGTAATTGAGATGGTTTGCATCGGGGCAGGGAGCACTTGAGTGGAGATGACATAATTGAATGAACATTCTCATGCCCTCGCTGTTGAGGTGAATTAGCCGAGCCGGGCCTCATGTCAGGAAACAATGTTAAATTCCTATATATCAACATTACTGCCCTGTGCTGAAAGCCTCCACAGCGTGGGAGGAGACGACGCAGCAAAGGGTAGAGGCAGCGAGGTGCTCTGGGCACAGGCCCTGTTCTAGAAATGGTGACAATGAAGCTTCACAGGGGCCTGAGCAGCATCAGCATCGTGAGGGTCTGCAGGATTGTCCCCCCCCCGCAGGACTTGTTGCCAGAAGGGAGAGGACATACGGTGTCTCCTTTTGAAGCCAAGTGCCCACGGGGCCCAGCGTAGAGGCCTGCATGCACCAACCCACGCTCATGTGCTGTTGCATGGAACCAGTCCCCTTTGAGTTGCGGAGCTGTGCCACACTGGGAATGTGGCACCCTGAGGCTCCGTGGCTTGGGTGAGCAGTTGCCTATTGGTGCCAGCGCTTGGCTCTTTGCCTGTTTCTCCGCTATAAGGCGCCAAGGCATTCTCCCTCTTGCTGGCTGTACATCCATGACCAGCTGCACTGAGTATCAGGAAGATTTGCCCTCCAAGCACCAGCCATCTGGCTCCTCCAGCCAGCACGGAGCCCCGAGGTTCCGCTCCGTGATGGTACCTTGCCCACCTAGCAGATTGGAGAGGCCACACACCCTTCCCCTCCCCTTGTCCGTGGTGTTGGCAGCAGCTGCATCTCTTGGCTGCTCTTCCAGATGGACAGATGGGCCTGCGTCATCAGAAGCAGAAAGGACAAGCTAGGCACTAAGAGCACAGCCAGTCATGTGCTGGTGCAGCCTGCAGCGGCCATACAGGCTACCCCTCTTCTCCATCGTACCCCCTGCTTCCCGGTCGGGAGACCCCCACTGGGGGCTCTCCCTCCCCCCCAAGAAGCTCCAGGAGCGAAGCTGTGCCTAGGTACAATAACCGTCTCCCAGCAGTGTGCGCCTCTGATGCTTTTTGTTCCAGCTCTTACTAGGCCAAAGCTTAGAGGGACTTGGGAATTTCTGGTTCACCTTCATGGCCAGTAAATTTCCAGCCTGCAAAAATAGGTTCTGTGATCTTGTACTCCTGCCAGGAGCCATAATAAGAGGGCTGGTTTTCCAGGCAGGCGCACAATTCATCTGAGTGGGTTCAATTGTGGAAGATTTCCACACACAGGGAGGGAAAGGAGAGATGTACAGCCAGGGGATGACAGGGTGGGGAGAGAGATGCAAAGAAAAGGCTGGAAGGTTAGAGTGAGAGAGAGAGGGGAGCGATGGAAAGAAGGGAGAGATGGAAAAAAGGGTAGAGGGAGGAAGACACCCATAAGTGGAGAAAGGAGAGGAAGTTACAGGGAGAGACTGAAGGAGAGGGGGAAATGCCTCTGCAGCTTCCTCCTCATGCTCAGCAGAAAGCATCCCACTCCTGCTCCCCTGGAGCGTCCTGTCGGCCCCTGTCATGACACTATTCTGGCTCCCAAGGGGGCTGGCAAGCACCAGGCCACTTTCTCATTGTCCTTTTAGAGCCTTTTAATTTTGAAAGTGTTGCCCACCCACTGCACAGAGACGCAGAGAACACGTCCCCACTGGGCAGCTGGGCTCCTAGCAGCTCAGCTGGATGAAAGCAACTCAGAGGTGAGCACGGTTTGTCCAAGAGAGGATCGCCTCGTTCTGCTACAGTCGGGACTTATGAACATGGATGAGGGGGCATGTCAGATGCGCAGAGTCACCTGACCTACTGATGGCAAAGTGCCAACTAGCTGTGCATTATGATCGGTCTGTAAAGCCAGCAGACCAGTGAGCTACTGCAGTGGGGAGTGCTGCAGGGGAAGAAACAAACAACCTTGCTGTTCATTCAACAGCTTCACCGTGAAGCACTGGGGCCAGCTAGAAGCTGGAGCAGCAGGAGGCTGGGTTGAGTTTTGGGTGGGAGACTGCCTTGGAAAAGTTGGTGTGCTATCAGAACAGCTGCAGTATGCTGGTGATTTGCTCTCCCTTCTGAGTCAGTGTTGAGCCTGTGTATATCGGCAAAGTGCTATCAAAGTGGTGGGGGGGGCAATGCTGGTTTACGCCAGCAGAGGATCCGTTTGGCTGGGATGTACAACTGAGGCCCTGAGTGGTCATGAAAGATACCACTAGCACTTGTTCTTTTGCAAAACCGGAGCTGTTAACGCCAATGTCCTGACCAACCCAGAATGTAATTATCCGAGTTATATCTCCTTGCATCCCCTGTGTATTCACAATTAGGTACAGGATTCTGCTTCACAGTGTCACCACCCAGCTGTGGCGTTCTGTCCCAAAGGTGACTGGTTTTCAATGGGCTGGTGAAAAGATCCCTGCGTACAGTCTGTAAAGGTTGGGGGTGGGGAGAACCTTATGGGGAGATGAAAGAAGCTGGAAAAAAAAAAGTTAAGGTCTAAATCAACCAGAAGCTATTGCCTAAGCCCATGTCTGATGCCATGTTCCCAGAGTTTCAAGAGGCAGGCTACAATATTACTTGCCCCATTTTCATTCCGATGCACCGAATCTCAGTACTAGGCACACTGAATAATGCCAAACAAAGGGAGGTGCTTATGAAACACTGTGCTCACTTGTGATAATAGAGGAAGGAAAAGCTTTGTCAGGGTAACTCTGATTGTCTGGGAACACGAGCGCCGTGTGTCAGTTCAAGAGAGGCGGCTGCTGCTGGGAGAACATCTCGCCCCGGCATTGTTACTCTGCCGCCTTTTTTTTTTTTTTTTTTTTTTTTAAGGAGCTGAATGCCAGCATCTGTGTGGGTGGCAAAGCAACTGCCCTCATTTTATCAACCACTGGGGCTGGCGCCGCACATGGCAGCCATGTCTGCAAAGGCTCAGCCCCTTCGTTTAGGGCAGGCTGGGCAAGGAAGGGAACCACTGGCCTTGGGACTGCCCTGGGAGAACGTACGTCCGTGCTGCAATCAGAGGTGTGATTGCAGCATAGGTAGACATAACCCTGACAGCTTTGCCCACCCTAGCATGGCTGTGTAAATGCAGCAGCAGCTTCAGCACAGCCTGCATGAGCCTGCCCAGAACCCTGGGTCCGCATGCCTGTTCCTAGCCCATGCCAGGGTCAGTGCAACCACATCTAAGCTACCCTTTTTAGCCACACTAGCACAGGTATGTCCAGCTGTGCTGCAATTACACTGCAATCTGAAGTGTAGACAATCTCAGGGCAGTGCGAAGGAGATGAACGTGCAGGTTGGGATTTTTAGAAGTGTTCCAGTGGAGACAGTCAGACTTTATACCATAGTCTTCACCGGGAGAAGAGGTGCCAGAATCTACCTTTGAGTTCTAGGAGACAGAGAGGATTTGTGGGCTGAGCACAGGACTGGGAGCCAGGGATGCCTGAATTTCTAATCCAGGCTCTGAAACCATCTTTGGCCACACTTGAAAATGCTCCTGACTGAACTCATGGCAACTGCAGGTACTCGTCAGCCATGAGCACCACACTCCTATCCTTTATGTGCCTCAGTTTCCCATTCTATAGCAGGATAGATTCATAGATTAAGACCAGAAGGAGCCCTGATCATACTCTAATCTGACCTCCTGCAGAGTCTAGGCCAGAGAACCTCACTTAGGGATTCCTGCATCTGGCCCATAATTTCTGGCTGAGCTAGAGCATGGTGTTCAGAAAGACACCCAGCCTTGATTTAAGACTAAGTGATAGAGAATCTACCACAGCCCTTGGTAAATTTGTTAATTTCCATCACTTGTTAAAAATGTGTACCTTGTTTCTGGTCTCAATTAATCTAGCATCAGCTTCCAGACATTAAAACCTTGCTCTGATTTCATCTACTGCTATCAGAAATCTCCTCCCCACATAGGTGCATATAGACCACCATCAAGTCCCCTCCTAAACTTCTCTTGGATAACCCAAATAGACAGCTTCCAAAAAAAAAAAAAAAAAAAAACACAAACATGCTACACACACCCACACCCCACTCATGTAGCTCTTTTCTGAGCCCTTTCCAGTTTTTTTTCTCCACATCCCTTTTGAAGGGCAGACACCAGAACAGGACACAGTATTCTAACAGTCTCTCCATTGCCATACAAACCGGGAATATCAACACCGCCTTACTCCTACTCAACATACCACTCCTTATACATCCAAAAAGATCACCTTGGCCCTCTCAGGCACAGCATCACACTGGGAGCTCACGTTCAGCTGGTTATCCACCAGGTCTTTTAATGTTCATTCCCCCTTTCTAATGCTCCTGGAACTCTGTGGATGAAAAGCACTAAATAATGGCTTAGTACAAATACTTATCCTAATAATTTAGAGCTTAGGAAGCCAGATAGGAACAAAATAAGACCCAGCCAAAGGGATCACAATTGGAATCTCAATGTCTGGGAAAATCATGCAGGAGAAGGAGAGAAACGCACACCAGTAAGAGAGAATGCCCTCCCAGATGTGCGAGGCAGTCAGAGGAGCTAGCAAAGGACTTTAAAGAACACAAACAATGTGATCAAGGGGCAGATCAGGGGACCTAGGCAAACCCAAGGAGCAAAGTGAACAGGATAATTAGAGGAGCTGAAGTTGCAGAGAGCCCAAAGCCGCGCAGAATATTTTAAACTCTGTGCTCAGCAACTCTTCAGCTAGATCCACAGCAGAAAGAGAAATTGGCCCATTATAAAAAAATGTGACTGTGGTAAATTAGAGACAGGGGAAATAAGGAAGTGGCAGATTTGTTAATGAGCTATTTTACTGCTGTCTGCACAGAGCAGGGAGATGGAGAGAGAAAGAAGGCTGAAATAGGGGGAAGACGATCTCCTGGAATGAGTGGGAAGGAGCATGCAGAGATCAGAAGAGACAGGGCCAGGGAAATATTGGAGCAAGAAATGGGAGTGAATCAACCCCCAGGATCACAACCCCTTCAAAGCCTGGAACCCCCTGGAGCAATTAGTTTATAACCTGAAGCCTGGGATGCGATTCCCCTTATCTCTGTTTGCATAGATAAAAATGCTACTATTGATCATAAAATGGCAGGGCTGGATCTCTGGCTGCTGTAAATTGGAGTAACTCCACAGACAGTCTCCACTGAAAGGAATTCTACACCAATTCATTCCATTATTGTCATCATTTATATTGTGGTCGAGTTGAGAGTCCCCCCAACAGGGAGCAGGGCCCCAGGGTGAGAGACACTGTACAAAAAAGTCAAAGACAGTCCCTGTTCTAGACAGCTTCCAGTCTAGGATTATTTATCCACCTCTGGTCTCCTGTCACAGAAAGGCTAGAGGAATAGAATCCAGGTGTCCTGACTTCCAGGCCTCTGCTCTGTCCCACTAGACCCCACTCCCCTTGCAGAGCTGAGACTAGAACCCCGGAGTCCTGACTCCCACTCACCTCTGCTCTAATCCACTAGATTCCACTGCCTTTCCAGATCTGGGAGTAGAATCCTGGAGTCCTGTCACCTAGTTCCTTTTGCTAGATCTTTCCCCATTGACCAACTTGTGGACAAAGTTTGTGGGAGACAAGGAGAAAAGCAGAATTTACTTACGAGCAGAAGATCATTCTAAACCAACTGGGAGTTCAGAGTTGCCAAGAGAAGAGGACTGGTGGGCATTAGGATAGAGCAGGTAGTGGGACTGAAATAAAACTGAAGGGGTGGGAATAGATGTAGACAACCAAGTGGCCTTTTGTTGCCTAGAATTTGACCATCTGGGTGCTTCTCTCAGGAGTCTAAGTGAGATCCCAGAATAGCAGGTGTGTAAACACTTTAATTCTCATTAATGCTCACTGGTGCTTCTGTTTGTTTCTTAGTTTTAATAAAGAGTTTACAAATGTCTTTTTCCCCTGCTTTCCCAGTAATTGAAGGCTCATTAATAAAGAATGACTAGCTCAACTACAGCTCGACATTCTTGCTGACAAGGAGGGAGGCTCATGAATATTCATGGTGATTGTATTTGCCTTCTTCTGACTTTCATAAAAATGCCTCAACAAATAGTGCTCCCCTCCCTACGCATGTTCAGAAAAACAGCTTGGGCACCAGCATCTCCAGTAAACTCCTCCCAAGCCTGCTCTCTTCCTTTCATCCCCCACCCCCCAGTCCTCCCTCCCTGGTGCCTTCTGAAATGCAGCTAGGATCATTAAACACCCTCTCAGTCACAGCTGCTCAAATACGACAATGTCCCAGCACAGGCTTCAGGAAGGGGAAGGGAAACACAAACAAGGTGTTAGTAATATAACTGAGTGTAGGCATTAGCACTGCAAAAAGGGGGCACAGGTTTTAATAAGATTGGAAAGCAGGCTGCCAAGCTGAATAGCTGTGGTCGCTACATACCTAAGCGGTGTCTATTTCAGAGACATTCGTGGGGGCAGATTTTGTCCCAGGTGGTTGCAAATATATTTGCAACATCTTGAAAGGGGCTACTCAACTGTACTCTATTCTCATTCCTATGCTGTGCCCATCACCATGGTTTCTGTGCACCTTGGGCAAAGCAGAATAAGTGGAATGGCTGATCTTGCCACAGAGTTGGGTCCCGAGTGCACTGACTGCTAAAAATACAGACCAAGGACCTCCTGGAGGATCAAAAGCTCCTGGACTTTACAGAAGGTGAGAGCCAGTTGCAACTAGTTCCCATCAACCTGAACCAGATGCCCGGATCTGAACATCCCAGAACTCTGCAGCAGTGGGCCCCCCACTGCTAAAGCCCAGATGGGCAAGTGAGTACTCTGAACCAACAGTGACCACCCCCAACCCCCTCTCAATGAGTGTGGTATGCCCCCCACAATAGAACATCCTGGAACTGGCCCTCAGTGCACTGGCAATTCAGCACCATGGCCAATACAGAAAATAGCCCTAACAAGCATGCAGGAAGGCAAAAAAGATTCTCTCCCCTTCCCAAAAGCTAACCAGCATGTGGCACGTTCCAAAGGCCACTGGGTATGCCTAGCGCCCAATGGGTTCGGAGCCCAGCTCTTGTCTACTAGACAGACAGCAAAGACAACAGGGAAGAGGCAACGTGGGGGGGGGGTAAAACTTGTCCCCAGTTTTTGTGGCAACCCAAGGGAAAGAGCTGCCTACTTTTAACCAGACTTAAGACTTCTCCACCACAGCAGAAACAGAACTACCCCTCATTCCTTTGCTTTCATTGTTGACTCACTCCCTTTTCATTTCTGTTTCCGGGCCCTTTTGCCCATAAATGGGGGATAGAAGATTCGGGCTGAAATTAGGTACAAGTACTGCTGTAACACACTGGCAACATGTGCCTCTTTAACAGGGTTTACTCACCCGTAGAGCGCCTCCTCCTGGCTGCTTTGGGAATAACAGCATCTAGGTCCAACATCCCTCTCTTGATGGTTGCTCACACTACACCCTCTCTGTCCAGGGCTCAGTACTACCTCTTCATGACTTGATCCTGCAGCCAGATCACTGTAAAGTCCTCCCTTTCAGGTACCAGAGTCCCACCTGATTAGCTAACCTCATCTGCTCCTGACTGTCTTCCAGTCCAGTACTAGGTCCTGTGCCTACCCCCTTCTCCTGGTCCCAGTCCAGGGACCCTATGTCTCAGTTATGGTCTCTTTGCTCCCAGACCCTGTTGCTATTTCCCACCTTCCTGCTTTATTGTCCCCTAGATTTACTAGCCCAAACACCCTCGTCCTAGGGAGTAACTACAGACTACTTCCCCTGTAGCCTTCTTCTAGTCTCAGCTTGCTGGCTTTATACAAGATCAGCCTTCCCCTGCCCAACTGGTCTTCATCTTCAATCAGCCTTTCAATCCCCCACCCCCAGCTCTCCCCAAGGTGCAGCCTATCAGGTGAATTGACTCACTCAACCTGCTCTGTCTTGTGTGGGCTGGACACCCCCATCACAGTATCCCATCCCCTTCTAGTGGGCATGGCACTATAGGATAACAGCCTGCTACAGCTACTAGGTAATGGAATTATTCCTTTAGCACAAGTTCCAGAGAGATCTGTTGTGAAGGAGCAGATCCTAGTTCAACCCTTGCAGTCATGGTGGGGGCCTTATACTCTCACTGTCTCCTACAGGTTCCTTAACTCTTGCTACCTTAATGGCAATTTCAAGCCTTGCTCGTTCAGTGGAAGGGGAGAACAGAGGGAAGGGGAAAGGGGGCGGAGGGTTGCAGGTGGTACCTGCACATAGCTGTGCCAATCAACATTTCAGCAAATAACCTTCTCCCCACACTCAGCCTATGAGCAGACTTTTAAGGCCTCTTTTAGATGTCTAAAGCCATTTTCTGATCCACTGCCATGAGCTGCCCCACAGGTCCCCAGCAATATCCCCGAATCCCTTGATTATCTTTATTGCCTCTAGCTTCCTCCCAAAGTCTTCTCTGCTGCATCAGCAGGAATATTTATATCATCCCTTTCTGTGGGCACAGTATCTTGCCTGGCTGATATTAGCAGCCTGTTTCCCCCTGGCTTCATGTTACCTATCATTTTGGTCTCTTCCTTGCCTAGCTGGGCAAGTCCAATCTCCATCCCTTTTCCTGCTTAAACTAGATTTAAGAGTCCAGTAATATCATCACCCCCCTCCTGGTCCCCTCTCCTCGCAGTTACAAAGCACAGCACCTGGCTGGTCTCCACTGAGTGAAGCAGGGCAATATTCTCTCTGACAGATGAGGGCATCCTCATAATATGCTGACCCTTTGGTGGGGCTTTTCACATCAGGCTCTCAGAGTGCTTTCTGAGCAATTATTTATACCTACCATCTGAGTGATGTGAATGCCTGTGTTAGATATGGGGACACTGAGGCTCAGAGAGGTGAAGTGACTTGCCCTAGGCCACACAGTGAGACAGCAGCAGAGCTCAGTATAGAACCCAGGTGTCCTGATTCCCAGGAGCCAGTTCTAACAACCAGACCACACTCCCCTCCCAGAGCTAGAAAACGAATCCAGAACTCCTGACTCCCAGTCTCCTGCCCCGTCACACGTCTCCCTCAGACTTAGGAACAGAATCTCAACTCTAGCCCCTAGACGGTAATGACCCCCATCCAGACTCCCTCATCAGGCACAGCTAGTCCAGAAGCTGGACCAGCCACAGCATGCCCCCCTGCTCTTTCACTTAGAAACCTAGTGCTCCTTTCCATCCCTTTGGATGCCCCTTCCAGCATCTCCTGATCAGACTTGGGGTATATCCGCACCTGGCACTGGCCTGCTTGATGCTGGAGTCCTGCAGTTGCCACACAGACCAAGTTCTTAGGAGCCACAAATTCTTTGATCTGACTAATTCTGCAATGGCTGGGAAGTGCCCTTTCCTCCCCAGTAACTAACACTGGGGTGTCACTGCACAGAACGGGCTGCCATGACCTCCCCTGGCCAGGTCCAGCATGGGGCTGTGCTTACTCAGGTCAGGAGCCAGCACTGACCTCATGCTCCTCCGCAGCAGGCTATCCATTCAGGAGTGCCGCTGGACAGAGACAACAGCAGGAGTGGCTTTAGGGAGCCTGGCAGGAGCATCTGGAAGGGCAAGGGGCAGCAGCAGAGGTGACGAGGAGAGGTTGCAGAGCCAGAGAGACGGTGACCCAGATTAGTGGCTCTAGCCATCTGCTTTTCCCTTGCCTGTGATTTACCGCTTTCATTTTCCTTGGCGGTGGGAGCTGAGCTTAATTAAAGATATTTTTATGTGCATTAATAATGTTTTCAGCTATGCAAGCTAAGACAGTGGGGTGAAGGAAATCAGAACCAGTGCTTCAGGGTAGAAGTTCATCATCTGTGGAGGAATTCTTCTTCCCCAGCCCCCATGCGTGGCATCACACAATTGTTCAGGTGCTCCATGGGGAGAGAGGGGCTTTGCCTTCCTCTGCAGCCCCAGAGACGGGATCGGATGCAGGGTTGGCTGGACCGATGGCCTGAGGGGTTATGGCCTGTGTGAGGCCAGGTCTTTGTTCCACACCAGGAGTGCACAGTGATGGGGAGGGGAGAGCGCACCCCCCCCAGGCGAGAAGGCAGACAAAGGGGAGAGAGGCCAAGAGCGCTGCAGGAACAGCTTGCTGTGAAGGGGGGTGAGATTAAACCAGGCAGGGGGAGCAAGATTGTGGCTTGAAGAATGCACCTCCACTTCAGTGTAAGGACACCCCTTCCAGCCCCACAAGCTCCTTTGGCATTGCCTAGGGAGAGCTTCATCCGGAGCCAGAACAGAGCAAAGCACCGGTCCTCCATGTCACACCTGTGGCAAGAGCCGATCCTGCCTCTGCTCTCATCCGGAGGAGATCGCAGTCAAGTCTCACTGTCTCACCCCGGAATCAGGCCTCTGCTATGCAACAGCAGGGCCTGGCCTAGCCAGCTGTGCCAGGCACTCCCAGCCAGTGCTTACAGTAGATTGAAACAGGATGGGAGAGCGCCCATAGCGTCAGCCCAGCAGGACAGATAGCTGTGGGGGAGCGCTGCTCATCCCAGCCAGAGAGGAGAGCAGAACCTCCCTTCTGCTTTTAAGGAAGGGGGGAAATGCACTCCCCCCGTCCCTACCTTACCTCCAGTCCCCACCACAGTCCCAAATTACTACCCCCTCCTGAGTTTGCTTCTCTAAGTAATGGGACACAGGGGGTGTCCCTTCTCCTCCCCCTGACTGCCTCTGGCTCAGAAAACACCATGGGAGGGGTCGTCACCTGCCCCCACCCCCGCTGCAGGTGTAACCCGGCCGCATGAGCCGGCAGCCCCCTGTATTTCTCAGAAGGTCTGGATCTAATTTAAATCCTGTTAGTGCTGGATTCCCTGTGCACTGGGGCAGGTTGCGTTACAGAGCTCCTCGCCGCGCCAAATCCAATGGGGCAGCTGGGATTTAATGAAGGCAATAAATCCAGACACACAATAACCCGTGTGTGCTACGCGCTCCCAGGAGGGGCCCTGGTGCTACATCCTCAGCTGGTGTAAAGCGGCATAGCTCCACTGGAGCCAAGGGGGCTACTACAGCTGAGGATCTGGCCCATGTTTTAATTAACACATTGCTCTTTTATCTAGGGCACTCAATGAGCTTTACTCACATTAACTAAGTCAGCTTCATAACCCTCCTCTCTAGTAGCGCAGTGTCCTTATCCCCATTTCACAGAGAGGAAGTCATAAGTTCGAGGTCAATGTCAGAGCTGGAAATAGACCCAAGGAGTCCTGACGCCTAGGCTCCTGCTGCAGAGGGTAGACTACGCTGTCCCCTGGGTGGGGACAGACCCAGGAATCCTACCTCCCCTCCATCCCCACTCTAACCACTGGACTGCGCTCCTCCAACAACAGAACCCAGGAGTCCTGACTCCCAGTCCTGTTCTTCAGCCACAGGACCAGCTTCTTCTCCAACAAGATAGAAGCTTGTCTTCTAGAAGTCTCCATTTGTACCTGATAAACAACAGCCAGCACCGCTTGAGAAAGCGGGCAAAGGACAATCCTGAGGCAGTGCTGATAAGAATCTCTGCTTTGTGGATGGGTGATCCATGGGGGCATCTAATATACTGTTCTACACAGAACTGAGTGCTACTACACCAAGTGAGAGGAGTAGGAAGGAAGGGACAGATGCACCATCCCTTGACCTTTATGCTTCAGGGCTTAGACCAACTTGTAATTGACGGGGGTTAGGAAATAACTTTCCTTATGGACAGGTTATCCCATAACTGCGCATTGCACTTTCTTCACAATTAGCAGATGCCGACGACCCCTGACAGAGACAGGATCTTTGACTAAATGCACCCCCTAGTCTGATCCAGTCTGGCAAAGCTTACGTTTCTTTGGAGGGGAAATGCAAGCAGAAACTCTCCCATTCTGAGAGCTCATTTGGTTCTTCATTAGAGATGGGCCCAGATCTGAACACCTTCTGCCTTTGGCATGGCTGGAAGCCTCACACAGACATTCTTTGATGGGCAGAAACAAAGCCTTGGATCCATTTCCACCAGCCCAATCTTGGGGTAATTGAGATCTGCACATCCAACCCTGTTATTACTTTCCATCAGATTCACCCTGTGGGGGGCACCCCTCATTAGTTCTTCTCTCTGGACAGAGGGCTGGGGCAGCCTCTCAGTTACACTGGGGTAGAACAGGAATAACCCAGAGCAAAGGAGCCTTGTATTGAGCTCTTCCGTCCATGGAGGTTGTTTTCCCCGGGAAAGAACAAGGCAGAAATCTCCCATTTCCATCAGCACCAGGCGGCTCATAGATCCAAATGCTGCAGAACCTTGGGGACATGTACTTTGCAGCTCAGGGATATCCTAATAGAACCAAACCCCCTTCACTTCCAAACTCACGGGGCAGAAACCGTGCTCCAGATCAAGCCCGTCTTTCATTGTCATTCATCCCTAGTGTCTCTGAGAAACTTGACTGAAAAACTGGGTGACAGTAATAACAACAACGGGGAGGAACCTCTCTCGGATGCAGATGCTGCAGTATCAGAGGCAAGATTCCCCTAGGCAAGCCATTTCAAGCAGAACAAACACTTCCGTCTTCCAGGAGCCCCATTGTCTCGCAGACATAATGCAAAAAGAGTTCATTCGTTTTTTATTTAAGGTACAAATATTAATAATAAGCGGCATTGGAGGCTTGGAAACACTGCAGCCTTGGGCGATGTCCTCTCTCACACACCACACACCCGCTCATGTACTGTCCGTGCACACAGGGGAAGTGAGATGCACACTTAGCGTTAAAAGTCACTGCATAGGAAAAAAGCTAAGCTAGCCTCCGCCCACAGAGGATTCAGTAGCCTCTGTCCAACTAGCAGAATTAGCCCATTTTTTCTAGGTTGCTTCAGAATGGCAACGCTCCAAATTCCTGAATAAATAGGGCACGCCAGAACGCCTGACTCACAGAATGATCAGCTGCCAAGCCTATGGGTCTGGATAGGGAAACATCTGTAAGAGATGGGCACCGGCTAGAAAAAGTAAAGGGGTGATAAGGGTGAACCCCAGAGCTTTAGGGGCACCTGGCATTGGCCACTGTCAGAAGACAGGTTTTAGAGTAGCAGCAGTGTTAGTCTGTATCCCCAAAAAGAAAAGGAGGACTTGTGTCACCTTAGAGACTAACAAATTTATTTGAGCATAAGCTTTTGTGAGCTACAGCTCACTTCATCGGATGCAACTGTAGCTCACGAAAGCTCATGCTCAAATAAATTTGTTAGTCTCTAAGGTGCCACAAGTCCTCCTTTTCTTTTTGCGAATACAGACTAACACGGCTGTTACTCTGAAACCTGAGATCAGGAAGAGTCTTGTCATTGACTCCAATGGGTTTAGATCGGGGCCTAATTACACACACACTAAAGACGCAATTAGAAATGATCAGCCCAGTCTCTGCTATACCAGAGGGGCCAGTCAAGGGAATGTGAGGCTGCTACTGCTTTGGAGATCCTTATGAGAGCATGTGCTATAAAGTCTGTGCTATAAAGGCCCTGCAATGGCTGCTCCCACATGGAGCTACTCCAGAAATTCCCCAAGATAACTGTACTTAGCAACTTCCCTGCCACCTGGTGATCTCAAAGGGTTTGGCTGCAACCCCTCCGGGAGGGCAGTCAGCATCATTATGCTCATTTTAGAGATGGGGAAACTGAGGCACTGAGCGATTACAGGCCAGGCGTTTAGCTGGTCCAATTGACTTCAATGAAGCAATACCTATTCACACCATGGTGGGAGATCAGGCCTCCTGATTCCAACAGAGCAGCACTGATTTCCAGCTGGGAATCTGGCCCTTAATCTCTCTGTGCCTCAGTTTTCCCAATTTGGTTGCCTGGCCTAAGATCCTCTGGGCCTGACTTTCAGAGGGGCTGAGCACCCATACGTCACTATGGCTTCAGTTGAAGATGGTGGTGCTCAGCACCTCTGCCACTCAGGCCCCAGCCATACTCAGCTTGGCACCCACATACTGAAGGACCCCAAAGGAATGGACCCTGTCTGAATGGGGGTGAAAGCCAGAACAGCTAGGAGGTGGGTAAATCAAGTGTCTTTCATTCTAGTTCCTGCCTGCTGTGATGGCTCTCCAAGACGGATAGACTGAGCACTTCATTGCAGAGTACTCTGAATGACCACGAAGCCATTGATATCACCCAGCAGCCAACCAGGTCAAAGTCTATTAACTGGTGCCGTAAATCTATCTTCTCCCCATTAAGCCCATCCCTAGAAGGGAATATGCGGCTTCATCTCAGGCTGCCTGCCACAGTCCCATGCTTCGGCAGCTCCCTCTCCTTCCAAGCTTCCCCAAATGTGACAGTATTTCATCCGCTCTGCCACTCGAGGGGCAAAGCATCTTCGAGCTGCCTCCTTTGTATCAGGCTAAGTAATTCACGTCAACAGACAGCCACTGTCCTCCACAGCAGGATCCCTGCTCATCCAGGCAGCCACTCCATCTCCGACCTGCTGAGCTAAGCAAATAGCTGGAGCCCCCCCAACGATGGCTGATGACATCCCATGAATTTCAGCACTACCTGGATCAGCTGAGTCCACAGCTGAATTTAGTGCTTGAGAGATCAAGGGACTATAATATTGGCTAGAGTAAGGCCCAGGGGACACAAGAGCAGTGCAAGCTTTTCCCATGTAGCTCTGATACGCCTCAGTTCTGACCTGCCGTCCCCCTGCTACTAGTGACCTCTTGAGGTCCCTTCCAGCCTGACATTTCTAGGATTCTGTTATTCCAGTTCCCTATGCACAATATACATCCATTTCTGACAATGCCTTGCAACCCTGACCTGCAGTCCCCCTGCTGCTCCACTCCTGAGCTCCCCGCACACCTCTCTGACAATGTCCCTCAAGCCTGCTCTGCAGCCCTGCTGGCTACCCCAGCCCGGGGCTCACACATCAGCTCATTTCCTAGTACCTGGGGCTGGGCGAGCTGCTCTCTAGTCTCTTCTGCTGCAACCCCTGCAGCGATGCATCAGAGGGTTCGATGTGTTGCTTTGTTTCAGAGCTGTATCACCGCCCTGTCCGTAAACTAATCACCAAGAGCTGGAGCTGCCCATCCTGGCTCTGGCAGCCCTGCACTTAGGGCAAAGTGTGAGACATCTCCCCCATGCCAGGCCACGGAACAAGCCCCTCAGCCATTACCTCATGGGCCAGCTTGGTGTGGGCGTCAGGGCAAAAGAGCATATGGGTCAAGTGCTTTCAGTCTTCCAGGTCAGGTTAACTGGCCCAGCCCCCTGGTGCTTGTAGAGGATGGGCTGGAGAGCATACTAACGAAGAAGCTGATCTGACTGCTGAGGAGAGTTATTGCTGGACGCTGAGATCTCCAGTCAGCCTTTTCCCCACATGCTGCGAACAACACAAGGTCCTCAAGGCATTTCCTCTCCTGGCAGGGGATGGCTCAGAGACATGCTGCTGAACTGTCCCCATCAGTGCAGGCTGTGGTTCCCCAGGTGAGGGCTGTGAGCCATCAGCACCAGCGAAAGCAGGGCTCTTTCCTGGAGCTCTGATGTGCACCACACGGTTTCTGAGATCTCTCAGGCACGGGCTCTGTTTGCTTGGGTCTTACTGGGGGAGAAAAAACCCATAAGGACGGAGCATTAAAGACATAAACCAACATCTTCTCCCAACACCAAACAGTAAGAGGAGCGGGGTGCATGGAATTTGACTTTCCAAACCAAGAATGAAGACCCACCAGAAAGACATATATGCTCATATTGTCTTCAGTGGCTCCAAGCCCCAGGGCACATCAGGAAAGAGAGAGAGCACATGCAAAAAACAGGCCAGTTTTCAAACAGAGAGACTGTGGCAGGAGTGAGACCTAGTGGTTAGAGCAGATTAGTCGTCAGGACACCTGGGTTGTATGCCGAACTCTAGGAGAGAACAAGGGCTAGCAGTTAGATCCAAGGGGCTGGAAATCAGGACTCCTCTGTTTTATTCTGAACTAAGAAAGACACAATGTGTCTCGTGAACAATATTAACGGCAGTGTCATTTTCAGTCTGTGAGGCTGCATTCTGTTGGGCAATGACAGGCCGACGTGCACAACGAAAAGCAGGCTGCCCTCTCTAGGGCTTTGTCTCCCTCCCGCTACTCTCTTCGCCCACTGATCAACACACCCAGCCCTGTGCCCATTCAGCATGAGCAGAGCATCCCCTGGGAGGGCACTAGCTCTTTAAGGACACAGTATCTTCAACTAAAACTTCCTGGCTGACAGGTTCCTGGGCCTCTTCTTTAAGTGTGCAATGCTTGCTTGGAGTGATTCCCCCAGGGACCCTGGTAACTCCAGATTCCTTTGTTGTTCCCTCCGCCCACACACACACTCCCCCCTCCATTCAGCCTTCCACAATTGTGTACAGAACCCAGGAGTCCTGGCTCCCAATCCCCCTATTCTAACCCCTGGACAAACACTCCCTCCTAAAGGTCTGAATAGAACCTAGGAGACCTAACCAGTCAACCACACTCCCCTCCCACAGTTGCAGATAGAACCCAGGAGTCCTGATGCAGTGTCACAGTTGGGACAGAGTCCTCAATCAGGATTAAGGGCCGCCTCATGCTGGGGACTGTAGAAGCACATAAGAAGACACAGTCCCTGCCCCAAAGGGTGAGCAGAGAGGGACAGAATCAGGTCTATACAACACCCTCTCTCCATAGAGGTACAGCCAAGCATAAGAGGGTCAGTCTGTGCGTCGGTAAGGGTCCGGACCAAACTCTTGGGTCGGACCTCTCCTACACGTGTGGCTGGCTTGCTCCTTGTTCAAACCCTGCCTCTCCTACACCTCTCTCATGGACAATAGGGGAGAGCGTTCAGTTACAAAGCTTCAGCTAGCAAGAGAGAGAAAAAAAGACAGACAAAAACATTACAAGCCCATGGAGCTGCTGAGCTGAGCGTTCTAGGAGCAATGCGTTAAAGACTGGAGTTGGCCAAGGAATAAATCAGCCTAGCAAACACTAATCTCCCCTCTCGAGGGGGTGCAGGGCGTGTACCAACCACGGTGCTTCACTGTTGCCTTCAGAAGTCAGCAGCCCCAACTGTCCCCAGGGCCCCGGCCGTCCCCTCCTTCGCCCCTGCCTCCCTGCGCTGCCTTCATCTCCTATCTAAAGCCAAGCACTCAAGAGGATGGTGGATTAGATTAGAAAAGCCAGAGCCGGCAGAGACAAATTGGAAGTGCCCAGCTCCGAAGGCAGGCTGTCCCCCGGCTCCTTCGGCGCATACTAAATCTTCATTTAGCCAGCCGCCCACGCCAATTAACTTGGGGCCTCTAGTTAGAGGCTTGGCATTGATTGGCTTGTCCCCCAGGAGCCTGAGCAGCAATCATGGGCCTGTGTCCAATTCCATTGCTCCCTGCTCGGAAGCCGGGAGAGTGGAGGCTGGGAAGAGATTTGGGCGGGGGGGGGGGGGGTGTCAAGCTGGGGTTCTCCAGACAGTGGTGCGGGAAGAGACCAGGCTATGAAGGAAACCTGAGGTAGGAAGCAAAATTTCATCCCATTCATCTCTCTCCATTTTCACCTCTGGTTGCCTTTTCCATGACACCAAAAGGCACAATTATATGAGGACCCTGGCTGTCTACCTGGGACACCTCCCCACTCCATTGCATTTGCCAGCCCAGCCTATTAGAAGGGGATGCAGAAGGGCAGAAATTCAGAATTTTTAAAGCAACCGTGTGCTTCTAAAACCCCGCAATGCTGTTCTGCTGCCAGCTATTTTTCTCGTTTCAGGGCTTTAAACAGAACACACTGTACACCTTGAGGTCCCCTCTCTACATACCCAAGGATATCACATGCATGGGATCCTTTGGCTCACATCTACAACCCTTCAGCTATAACTCAGACAGAGCAGCTCTCAGAACGCCATGTTCATTTGCTCATAGAGTTTAAAGCCAGAAGAGACCATTCTGGTCATCTAGTCCGCCCTCCTGCACGGCACAGGCCAGAGAATCATAGAAATAGAGGGCTGGAAGGGGCCTGGAGAAGAATTTCACCCAGTGATTCCTGCATCTAGCCCCTCACTTCTGGCTCAGCTAAAGAATTTCTCTTAGAAAGTGATATCCTACCTCAACGTAAAGATGCCAAGTGATGGATCCACAACCCTTGGTATAAGTTGCTCCAATGATTAATTGTCCTCACTGTTAAAAATGTACACCTTATTTCCAGTCTGGCTTCAGCTCATTCTGCCTCTGCTACATTAAAGAGCTCTTCTATTACCTGAAATCTCCTTTTTGATATAAGTATGTCTAGACAGCGATCAGGTCACCTCCTAACCTTCTGTTGGATAAACTGAATAGATTGAGCTTCTCTAGTCTCACACAGTAAGGCCGGTTTTCCAGACCTCAGATCATTCTTTTAGCTCTTACCTGAGCCACTCTTCCCATTACCATGTCTTCAGTTCAGTGGAACAGAACAGGGCATGCTCCAGAAGGTTCCTTGGACAGTAGGATCCAGTGTAGTACACTGTCTAAGTGCACTGTGTCTGCGCCGTAGGGGCTGACCCACAAAAGAGGACAACAACCTGCTACTGTTAAGTAGTAATGGAGTTATTCTTTTAGCTCAGTGATAGAAGCCCATCTCTTTAATGCTGAAAGTCCCAGTTCCAAACCCCGCTGATGATCCTAGAAGCAGATTGTTACACAAGCTGAGTGTGTTTGATTGCATCTCTTTGTGATGCTATTTGCGGTTACCCAAGATGTCTGGGGTGAATCACTATCCCCTGTTCACACCAGGGAAACACTTGCTGGCAATGTAGGTGTTCTGCTCCAGGCTCTGTGAGCCTCACTCTTTCCCAATGGAAGCTAGCAGTTTACACAATCCACTTTGTTACACACCAGTGCCCAATCCCCTATCTTCTGGGCACCTGCAGTGTACACCGATCTGCTGCTTCTGTGGAAGCAGTGCACCTCAGGCAAATGATTTCACCTCACTTCAATACTCTCCATAGCACAAGGCACTTAGACAGATTCATAGTAAAACCAAAGTGAGGTTTATTTAACAGAGCTTGAGGTAAAGGTTCGATATAAACAAGTATAAGGATTTGGAAATGTAAGACGCAAATCTATAGCCTATACTTACTAACAAGTGACTTTCCTATCCAATAAGTTATTTCATACCCAAGGTTAGACCTTGCAGCCCAAGTCCAGTCCAAAGAGCTGGGACCCACTTTTCATGAGACATCCCTGCTGACAGTCTTCTCCTGTAATGCATATCTCCTTGTCTTCTTTCTTCTCTTAGACAGTTGCAGACTATTGTCCTTCGACCCAGAGGTCCCTTATTCAGAGAGTTTTCTTAGGGTTCTTTTGTCTTTGCAAATGCTGAAGACTGCAGCTGTCCCAAATGGTAAAAACAGACTGGCTCATTCGAGAGATGTCCATTGTTCTCTTACAGGTGACCCAATCGACATGACTCCCCCACTTCAGGGGACAGGTTTCACCCCCATAGCTCTAAAATTGTTTCTCATACAAACATCACACCATAGCCACAACCATCGTTGGCTTTCGGCAGAGACAGGTGACACCCTTCGATGAAATACTGAGAAGACAGTTGGACAAAGGGGTAATGGGCCTGCCTGTGTCACACTCTTCTGCTACCAAAGGTTACACGCAGATCCCATCCTCTGCGAAGGGGACCACTGTGTGATTATTACCAACATAATTCTCCTGCGAGGCTGAAGAGTTTCTGGACCTGGTTGTGAAATAAAAATAAAGGTTTAATGTGTGGCTAGTGCAAGATATTAGGTAAAGCAAAGGTCAGGAGAAAAGAATGGTCTCATTTTGTTAGGTATGGCCTTCTGCACATGCATTGAGAGCGGCTCCGGGTTCCGGTCTCCCCCTGGGGACACCCAAATCTGGGCAAATCAAAGCCAACACAAACTAAGGGCCTGATCCAATTTCCACTCAGTGGAGAGGTTCCCAGGCAGCACTCTCACTGAAGTCAGGCACTCTGCCTGGGTATGGAGATCGGCATATGCCCCATTTAAAATAACTTCAAGCTCTCCAGGTGAATGGCACGTCAGATTATGTCAAAATGACGACGGAAGCTGACATTCGAGCCTTGTCCTTCCACCTGGGGTGACACTGATATCCCAAGGGAGAGATATTTGATAATGGTATGACTGGTGTGGAGGAAGTACATAAGGAAGTGTTATTTACTCCTTCTCGTAACACAAGAGGTCACACCAAATGAAATTAATAGGCAGCAGGTTTAAAAACAAACAAAAGGAAGTATTTCTTCACACAACGCCCAGTCAGTCTGTGGAACTCTTGGCCAGAGGATGTTGTGAAGGCCAAGACTGTAACAGAATTAAAAAAAGAATTAAAGAATTAAATTAAAAAAAAAGAGCTAGATAAATTCATGGAGGATAGGTCCCATCAATAGCTATTAGCCAGGGTGAGCTGGGATGGTGTCCCTAGCCTCTGTTTGCCAGAAGCTGGGAGTGGGTGACAGGGGACGCATCACTTGATGATGACCTGCTCCGTTCATTCCCTCTGGGGCACCTGGCACTGGCCACTGTCTGAAGACAGGATCCTGGGCTAGATGGACCTGTGGTGTGGACCTGTGGTGTG
The DNA here is from genome assembly GCF_965152235.1 of Eretmochelys imbricata. Lineage (NCBI taxonomy): Eukaryota > Metazoa > Chordata > Testudines > Cheloniidae > Eretmochelys > Eretmochelys imbricata. Next base: position 5,211,783 of record NC_135597.1, read on the forward strand.
ACCCAGTGTGGCTGTTTTGTTTTGCAGAATAGAGAGAGCATGAAGGCTACTATGTAGGATGGATGGAGGGAATCGATCTACATTTGTTAGGCAATCCCAAAATCTTCCAGCGGCCATTCCACATCCACTCTATTAGCCATAGTGCTGCACCTATGTTTATACAAGGAGGGGCCTAGAAGACATGTCAGAGCAGGTTCAGTTCCCCAGTGCTACGTGTGCACGAATGTTGTCAGTCAGCAAGGAAGGGTGTGGGCTGAGCCGAGCTCTGCTGGGAGAGCAGGCTGCAGGGAGAAGCAGCTGTAAATGTGGATCCAATTGGCTTGCTCTGGGTAATATTTCCTGATTATTTCACTGCAGCATGCTGAGGCTGCGGAGTAATCGAATTAGGCAAATATTATGGGGAAGAAAATGGGCAGATAAGTAGCTTAAAGTGATCAAAATGACCTGAAGGTAGCCGTGCAAATGGTCTGTATAATATCCTGTAATAACCCTGTCCAGGCAGCTGCTCAGAGGCTGGATTCCAGTAACAAGGTGTCGGATTAGAATAACTGTCTGCAGGAGGCTAGAGAAGAGGCTGCAAAAATTAGGGTGGAGCGGCTCCCCAAGGAGGGAAGGCACAGCTGGGCCAGGAGGGAAGGCCTCACAGAACATGAAGGAGAGGAGCTTGATGATTCTGGGGCATAGCTCCAGTCAGTCCTTGGTCTTTGTACTTTTCTCCACATGATTTTTATTCTTCACGTTTCCCGTGCACGTTCTGGACTCACTCCCCAGCCGGCAGGTCCTTACAGCCCTGCAGGTGGCTCAGCTGAGAATCCTTGCCTTAGTCCAAAGGGAAAGGGCCATCTCAACCTGTAAACCGCTTATATGGCTCACTTAATACAAAGGCAGAATTGCCAGAGCTGGTGCTGGAGCCTTCTCCTCTGCAGCTGCCACCTCCCACTGTGTCTCCACCTCAGTGACTCACCGTCCCCTTTTCCAATCACCTCAGCGCGCATCTCTTTAATTTCCTTATTGCCTCTTAATTCCTTTGTCCCTCTGCTTCTTTCAAGCTCTGTTGGATAGAGCTGTTCTGATCATCCTGGCAGAGACGGAAGAGATATCAGGGAACTGGCTATGGCTTCCTAATTCCTTCCAAGCCCCAGTCCCAGCATAGCTTAGAGCAGCCTCAGGCTGCTCTAACCTATTCCATCTGGCACTGGTCCCCTTGACAGAAGATATGGCCTGAAGCTTTTTACCAGCTCTCTCTGGGGATGAGTGTTTAAGAGCCAGGGAATGTCCCACATTCTGCAGGAAATGAGTGTGAGTAGCATAACCTGCACATGAGGGAAGAGAAGCACCCCTGTCCTAGAGGGCAAGTCACTATTAACTTCAACGGGCCATGCTGCTCTCACAACTGCTTGTGGCCGACTGGCTGCATCATAAAAAGGCCTGTCCTCTGCCCCTCACCGCCACCTTCTCCTCTGCCGCCTCGCAGCTCTGCTCCTCTCCTGCCGTCTCCATGGGCGCACAAGAGAGACTCAGACTGGACAGAAGACACTTCATTCCTTTCTCTGAACAAGCCGGATAAATCACTGGGACAAAGACGCAGACAAGGGCAGGCGGGATCGATATGGGACAGCACAGTTACAGAGCCAGGAGAAAACACAAAACATACACAATAGCTGGGAGGGACGAGGAGACTGACATCAGTGGAGCTGGGGAGGGGAAGCCCCAGTGTTCATGCTGTGGGGCATCATCAGAACTATCGGAGCTGGGACAGCCCAGGGTTGGGACAGAGTCAGGGGGGCAGCGGATCAGAATTGAGGCGCATCAGCAGAGCTGTGCAGGTGGCCGGAGCCCAGGGTTGGGATAGAAAGGATGGTGCTGCGGCAGGATTGAGGTACGTCCACAAAACTGGGAAAGGGAGCCCAGTCTTCAAATAGCAGAGAAGCCATGGGGCATGACTGAAAGGCACCAGCAGAGCTTTGCATGGTAGGGAACCCTGGACTGGAATAACTGGAGGGGCTGCAGCCCAAGATGAAGGGATTTTCGGAAGAGCTCTGGTGGAAAGCCCAGGAAAGGAAGAGGCTGGCGGTGGGAACTGCAGGGCTGTACATAAGTATGTTGTTATAGATGTAGAGGAGAGCAGCCCAAAGACCAGTCTCAGTCGACTCTGAATAAGGCTGTCCCCCAGTTCCAGGGTGAACTCAGGGCTGTCTGTTTAAAATGCACATGCATCCTTTTCCACCCTGCCTGTCCCTTTCGACAGGGCAGGGAGCTGGGGGAAGGGAAAGGGATACGATAAAAATAATTCTTCTCCAGGCATTGACCAATGAAACAAGATTGAGCTGTCAATCTGGCTGTATTTCCCCTGGGAGGCTGACAGCATTAACGCCTTAGCAGGGTGAGGAAAGTGAAACCTCTTTGGGACACCAGCAATTGCCAGTGGAAATAAAGGGTATTTTCAAAACAGTGCAAGAGATCAAGAGAAAACTACTCTCCCATTCCCTCCCCTGCACCCCAACCCCCCCACAACTCAGTACAGCTGGGGAAGGGCAAGCAGAGGGCCCTGTAGTTGTGCAGGGGAGTGGTAGCAGTTCTGCGTGGAAGTCATTATACTACACACAGAACTGGTCGAGAACTTTCCCATCAGAAAACGCTAATTTGTTGACATCAGAACTGTCCAAGGGAGAAGATCAGATCTGACAAGTTTCCCGTTTCAAAAACATTTTGAAACAAACAAGAGTTTTGAAATTGCCAAGACACCCCATTTTCACATGTTGAAAATAAACTTAGATGGGCCAAAATGACTTTGTTTTGAAATTTAAGTTCATTTATAGTTTTTTAAAAAATCTCAAAAAGTTTCAAAGGTCAACATTGAAACAAAATGTTTCGAAATTACCTAAAGACACATTTTGACTGACCCCCATCTGAATGTTTTCTTTTTTGGATTTTCAGTTCGCAAAAATTTTTCAGGATTTCAACTTTTCAACCTGATTCAGGACAGGAAGACTATCCTGCCCAGCTCTAACAACAAAGTTTTCTGTCATCCATCCACTGTGGGTTCCTCCATGACACATAATGTAGCAAGAACCTGGAATCTGAAGTGGCTCCAGCCACTGTTATGATTATTGTAACTGGCATCAAGGCCTCAAACTAGATTAGGACCGTCTTGTTCTAGATGCTGTACGTATACATCACAAGATACAATCCCTTCCCCGAAAAGCTAATATATGATTAGACGAGAGAAAAGGGAAATATCTTAAAGGTTTACTTCTGTATTTGGCAATGGTGTGACCACTACATGAGAATGATTAAAGGACTGGAAAACCTGCCTTACCATGATTGAGCTCCTGGAGTCTATCTACTTAGCATAACAGAGAAAAGGTTAAGGGGTGACTTGATCACAGTCTGTAAGTACCTACATGAGGAACAAATATTTGATAATGGATTCTTCAGTCTAGCAGAGGAAGATATAACCAGGGCTGATGGCTAGAAGCTGAAACTAGATAAATTTAGACTAGAATAAGGTGCGAGTTTTAACAGTGAGAATAATTAACCGTGTACCAACTTAACAAGGGTTGTGGTGGATCCTCCATCACTGGCAATATTTAAATCAAGACTGGGATGTTTTCCTAAAGGATCTGCTCTAGTTCAAACAGGAATTAATTCAGGAATGACCTATGATCTGGGTTACACAAGAGGTCAGACTAGATGATCCCAATGGTCCTTTCTGGCTTTAAAACCTATTATTTTATCATTATTTTACAAATGGAGCACCAAGACACAAAGTCTGTGGCAGAGCCAGGAACTGACCCAGATATCTTGAGTTCCAGCCTTTTAAATCATGAGCCCATATTAGCCTCAACAATCCCACTGCCAGGACACACATCATAGATGTTCTGATTTCAGAACAGCTAGGCCTATCCTGCTAGGGCAGCATGCCACCCTTGGGTGGCCAGTGACAATCTTCACAGAGATCAGGGCATGCGTCCTGCAGCCCAAGCCATGGATGCTGGGTGAGCAGACCTTCCTCGCTGCATGGAATAGTGGCCTAGGTGATGGTAAACGAGGATGAGTCTTGTAGCTAGCTGGAAGCTGTGGGTGAAATGACTGAGCACCCTAGGTGTCCACAGGTGCCCTTCCAGTATCTCTGTATCAACAGGTAACCCACCTCCTACGCAAAAACACAAGGAGGGTGGTATTTAGCGCCTGCAAAAACTCAACCCAGAGGGAACTGCCCTGGAGTGTGTGGTGTCATTCAGAGAGAGCAAGGAGGGGGATGCCGAAGAGGAGGTTAATAAAGTGGGCACTGGAGAAGAGAAGAGTTGCTCATCTGTACCCAGGGGCTCTCTCCCCCTTTGCTGGTGGCTCCTTGTCCTTTCCCCTGCCCTCCCACTCCAAAGATGAGGCACTTGGCATTCTGGCACACCAACGATTCCAGGTTGCAGTTGCTCATACAGCTGCAGGCAGTGCTCATCTTTCTGGGAGAGGCGGGGGAGTAGAAGGGGAAGGGTTGGGCAAGAAGAAGAGAGCGAGCGCGCGCAGGGGCAGCTAGTATCTGCAGACTCAACAGATTCACCCTATACCGTTCCAGTTTGTCCAATCTAAAGAGGAGATGGGGGAGAGAGGCAGGGAATGAATGAGAGAGGCAGCAGGCAGGTGTGACTGGGCAGCTGCAGGGCCCACCTGCACCTTGAAACTCAGAGTCATCCGGAGAAGGGTGTGTCGAGGAGAGGAGCATTCAAAGGTGGGTCCCAGCACCATCCCCAGATGGACTGCCAGCTAACAGAGCTGTGGCAGGGGGAAGTCGGGACTGACCGCTACCTCCCGCAGTGGGAATTTAACACTGCTGCTGACCTCAGCAAGCCGTGCAGAGCCAGTCCTCTCTTCGCTCAGAGCTCTGGGTGACTCGTAGCAGACCTCTGGTAGTTTCCAGGCACAGGCCAGGGGAGACCGGTCTCTTATCACAGGGTCACATTGTTAGACTTCTATCCCACTCAGAGCTAACCTCTGCCCCGTCTGGGATACCTTTGGGTAATGAGGCTGCTTCCTGGCCCGAGGCTGTGAGCAGACAGCTTGCACAGCATGGGGAATTAGCTTTGCTTCTACTTCAGACCTCAGGCTGACCCCAGGCCTTGGCAATTTATTCTTTCTTCCTCATCTACTTTCTGAGCAGAGAGACTAAAGGAAATCCAAGTTTGCTGCAGCTGGACCAGGACCTCTCACCTTCTATCCAAGCCAACAACTGCTCCAGAGGCCTGCCATCCTATTCCCTTACGAGGAAGACGATATTGAAATGTATGTGACACTCAAGAAAGGGTTAATGTGCAGTGCGAAACGGAGTCCCACCCTCTGGGTGAAATCAGCCAATAAGAGCCTGCTCTGATGAGGTAATACTTGTAACATGATACCCTGCAGGAGTTTCTGTGCAACCAGAATGAATAAGTTCATGGAGGATAGGTCCATCAATGGCTATTAGCCAAGATGGTCAGGGATGCAACCCCATGCTCTGGGTGTCCCTACACCTCTGACTGTGAGAAGCTGGGAGTGGATGACAGGAGATGGATTACTCGATAACTGCCCTGTTCTGTTCATTCCCTCTGTGGCACCTGGCATTGGCCACTGTCAGAAGATAGGATTCTGGGCTGGATTGACCATTGGTCTGACCCAGTCTGGCTGCTCTTACATTCTTAGGATTCTTGTGCTCCCACCATTTGCACTGAACTCAATGGAATTAATCATGTGGGCTCATCATGGTCTGGTGCCTTAACTATAAGACCATCCCTTTCTTGAGTCAGGATGCAACAATCATGTATTAACGTTCCATGTAAAACATAAAGCCATACGCCTGTGAGTCACTACTTGCATCTCCTTGGGCTTTTCACAGCCTCTATTATCCCACACTCACCCTGCTTGGTTGGTAAGTTGTCGGTGTCTGACTTGGTCTGGCCTTGGAACATCCTCTTGCCTTTTCTTGTCTGCCTGTAACTGATGGAGCAGAGCCCTCCTGCCAGCTCACAGCTGGCAGGATCGTATCAAGAGGTAAATCCACCAGGAATTTGGCAGAACAGCTGCTTAGCTGATTGCCCCGTCTCTACCAGGCTTGCAGACATTCAGCAGCCTAGAGCTTTCAGTGCATTGTGCTGGTCATGGCGCAGTGTTGGAGGGGAGTCTGACACTGCCAGAAGCTAACAAATGAAAAGCAAATAATTTTTAATGCTATCCCTCATTCCTTGAGGAGGCTCCTGATTGTTCCTGGGAGGAAGCCTTCAGTTCTCAGAAGCCACTCTCTTTCACGCATCGGAGATGAGCACCACGTCTCCTGGGTGCTTCAGCCCAGACTCACTTTCTTCTTCATTCTATTTTATTAATAAGCAGACACAATCTGGTGCCTCCAAGACACTCACTGTCATTCCCGCAAAAAGTCATTCCCCTCTCACAGTATGTTCATCTCTTGGTCCCTTCAAGAGGCTATTTTCTTTCTTTTTTCAGAGTCATGCAAACAGCTCACCTCCAATAACGATTGCCTGAGTTTCATCTCCTTCTCCACTCATGGCAGGGCTGGGAGCAGATCAAGGGCTGCCTCAAAAGGATGTGTTATTGAATGGAGTTTGTTTTCCACCATTTGGATTGATCACAAAGGGTTCACTGCAAGCACTCAATGTTCACAACACCAGCTGAGTTGCTGGATTGCAATTGGTCATACTAGTCACATGGTCTCCTTTCGGTTGTCCGATTGGATTAAGGTAACTTCTTTTGCCATTGCTTGAGAATGTAAAATTGCCTTCTCCTGCGTGTTGCTATTCCTTTCCTTGCAGAACTACAGCCAGGGTCTCATCTACTCTAGTCACTGCTTGCTCCTTCCACCAAAGCTGACTCAGCAAAACAAGGAATTAGCAGTATTTGAGTCATGCCCCTACTCACCCAACTCTGCAAATGCAGTTCTTTTCTGTGGCACTCCCTGTTCCGTGCAAAAAGCGACTGCAGGAGGAAAGGCAGCATCACAGTTCAGGGCAACTGCATCTGTATTTCCCCTTCTGTGCTCCAGCAAGGGCAACCACGCTAGGGTTCTGGTTCCTCAGCTATCATCTCTCTTGGGTGGAGACATGCACCTCTCTCTTTCTCCTGGCGAGCGTACTTCCAGGCTACAGAGTTCCCTGACTATACGGTGTTATTCCTGGCAAAAGACAGTCTGCTTTGCCTCACTCCTCAGGGATGGTAAACAATGTAACCATCACAGTTAAGTTACCACACTGCTCTTTCTATGCAAGCATTTAGTCTTACAGTACAAGCATTGCAGAAAAATCATATCAAAAACCAATAGAAGAATCTGTAGACACGCTCATACGCTTACCAGAGATCACCCCAACTCCAGAAAGAGATCTGACTAGTGAACAGTTCTTCAACCCTGTGATCCTAAGTACCCCTGCATTCACACCCAACACACTATGGTAATAATTGTAGAATTGTACAATGATCTTCATAAAAATATGCCTTGTGAGGTCTCATTTGAAGAATAATAACTAACCCCCCACCAGTCTGGATCGCACCCCAAAGTGCTGTCACAAACCCCCTCCCGGGGTTTTCCTCTGGTTAGAAGTTTATAAGAGCCTTAGCTCAGAATATGAACCCTTGGTCTTATGGGGCCTCAGTTGGCCAAAGTTCTTCCAACATTTCCTTAAGGATTGCAGACCCTTGGACCAAAGGTCCTGTCCATTTCCTGGATCAGAACCAATACCCTGAATCAGTTTAAACTCAGGCTATTTATCGAAGAGTCCTTTTCCTTTCTTTGACTGCTGGTCTCTAGAGAATCCAGTTTGAGCCATTATATGTGAGTGCCTTCATGAGGTGGGACCTCTTTGGAGGTGTTACAACTTGAGTGAATGTGCCTAGTCATCCCTGTGCAATACCCAGTGTACAGTCTAGACCAATCAGTAGCTCTGTCAGCAGCATGTGGGGTGTTGACACAGAGGTACATTCTGTCACAATCCCACACTGTTCTTAGTTCCTGGAGGGCTGTGGTCAGTCTCCCCCATAGAACTACATACAATCCCTGGCCCGCAGTGACACATAAGCTTAATACAGTAAGATCTGCCAAAGATATTGCAGGAAAGTGCCATGTCTGCCACAGGGAGAAAGAGACATGCCATGCAAGACTCTCCAGACAACATCAGATCCAGCTCCAGTATCAGGGCCAGGGAATTGACCCTGGGCATTTAGCAGAGTTAGATTGGTCTAGGGAGTCGCTGACTCAAGAGGGATTCAGCTCATACACCTCTCCAGCTGGTAAGTTTGAGAGCACAGAACATTATAAGACTGGGCAAGTTTACTGTAGGAGTCAGGGAGGGAGTGGGCAGAGAAAGAAATTAAAGCAACCTACTGGCATCCTAATGTCATTAGATAGCTGATTACGTTTGGATATTGCCTTTCAGCTCCCCATTCTTAAGTTAATGCCTTTAAATCAGCTCAGTTCAATTGCTGCCATCCACTTCCAGACTGGTGCTCTGCAGAGAGCATTCCAGCCAAGGGCTTTTATTTCCTAAGTCTGGCTCATGGAAATCTGGGTGTATTAGGTCTCTACATGTGCATCCCCTTCATTCTACACTGCCAAGAGTCCCTGTGCTTGCTGTTCTGGCAGTAAATTTTAGTCCAGGATTCTCCCCTTCACCCCAGACTTTCACTGATCCAAACCCTCCCTACGTACAGGCATGTGGTAGTCAAAAATAGAGCTGGCCAGGAAATGGTTTTCTGAGAATTTGAGATTTTGAACATTTTTCTCATCTCTAATCAGAACAAAGAGTCAGAATCTCAGAAAAATTTTGCAAACTAAAAATCCAAAAAACACAATTTGGATTGGGTCAGTTGAACCATTTAATTTCCATCATGTTTAGTTTTGATTTCAACTTTTTTATATTAACATAAAATTTCAAAACAATGTTATTTCAATCCAGAAAAAAAAATGAACTTTTCATTTCAAAAATGGAACAATTTTAAAACTGGTTTTCCAAAATTTTTTCAAAACAGAAATTGGTTGAAACTGACCCTTTCCCGTGAAAAGGGTCAGTTTTGTTAAATCAGCATTTTCTGACCAAAGAACATTTTGTCAAAACCTTCCTAATCAGCTCTCAAAAACCCAATTTTCTGCCTATAAATGGTTTCAACCGTTCTTGTCTACTAGCCATTGACTCAAGCCTTTGCTCTGCTTGCAAGCCCCTCCATGCTGTTTCCTACACCACCCCCAAAACATGGAGCAAACTCCCCATCAAAACTCTTGAAACTGCCACCTTATCTTCTTTAAACCCTTGCTTAAACCTACCTCTGCTGCAATGTCTATGAATCACTCCCATCTCTCATTGGTCAGGCAAGCGATGAGCTGCAACTTCTGCTTTTCCACTAAACTGTTCATTTAGTTGTAATCTAATCCTTCCAACCCACTCCTGCCCTCATTTGCGTGTCTGACATTTTGGTCGTAAGCTCTCTAGGACAGGGTCTGCCAACTTTGTTATGTGTCTGTACACCACCTCGCACCATGGAGCCCTGATCCTTCATTGCACTTCCTATGTGCAGCAATCTTAACAATAAGAGATAGCCATCCAAAAATAAAGTCATTTTGTGCAACTGAATTTATTTCCCTTCAAGAAAAAGAGAGTGCCCAAAAAAAAAACCCAACAAAAAACCATAAATCAAATATAGTCTGTGATGTTTGGGAAAGAAGCTCTTGAAGGAAATTGACTTTGACATTCTAATAAATGTCAATTTCAGACAGGGGCTAAGTTTGAAGATGAATCCTCAAACTTTAATTGGAGACATGATGCTCCCATTACCCAGGACAGAAATCCTGCCTCCCTGCTTCACATATTGCTATTGATAAAATTATTCTTTTATGCCTCTAATTGATTAGAATGTTGCCGTGCCTGGTAGAATTTGTTCAAGGAGATTGAGATGAGGCTTCTGAGTTAACCTGAGACAACGACACAGTCAGGGGAACGTGCTGTGACTGAGGTTTGCTTGTGGAGGGGCACAGCTCTTGCGAAACTGAGGGCAGGCGGAGAAGAGTAGGGACTACAGATGGGGAGGCAGGGGAGAGATGGGGTGTGTAGAGGCTTAATTTCAAACCTCAACTTCTGCTGGCTAAGAGCTCCTGAGGTGGTCTAGCACAGACGATGTGTGAGAAAACCAGAAGTGTGGGTGTGTGTATTTGGGTGTGAGAGCATGGTGGGGGGGGGGGGAAGTGTGCATGGGAAGTGGGGTATGTTGTGCCACATTTACCAAGAGGCTCCAAGAAGCCCCACACCAATGTCTTTTCCCTCCGCCTCCCCTCTAACACAAGATATGCAAGCACCTCCCCATCCACTCAGCTGACCCACCCTCACAAATATGGAGCCCCTGGCCTCCTCCAGGCTCCCCCTTTCCTAGCACCTCCCCATGCAAATCTAACTTCCAATGGCACAACGTATACTTAAAGAACTCAAGTCCTGCATGTCCTCCATCCACTGTCCCTCAGGCAGCTGGGGCGGGGGGGGGGGGGAGGTGCTGCACATTGGAGCCCGGGAGATGGGTCTGTGAGGCGGGACCACCAGCGCACCTCAGGAACCCTTTGAACATCACAGCCAAACACCAGGCAGCCTGGGCCACTTGACAAGCACTAGCAGCTACTTTGGGGGGTTCTCTTACTCTCAGCCATTGAAATTTTAATTAGAGCCGTCTGTTTTCTTGGCCAGGGAGGCTGAGACTGCCAGGAAGATGCAGTGATGAGCAGGGGGAGGGAAAGGGGCATCACAAAATTAGCTGATAGGCATCTCCCTACCTGCTTTTAAATATCCCACTGGATTTAGCAGACAGATTTCAGATCCTCTCACTGAGAGCTGACAAGACCTTGACAACACTGGCAAGCAGAGATTAGCTCCGCTAGGCTGGGGAAGGGGGCACTTTCTGCAGGTGCCTCCCCTGCATTCCAAGGTGCCCTCACAGTGGCCCTTTAGCATGCCTGCCATCTACCATGCAACATAGCACAGTTTCCAGTTCCCCCCGGGTGCAATGGGTGGGGAGTTTCTATTTCCTTGGCTCAACCCAGCCCTGGGATATCATAGGGGCTCCCTTCCTGCCTGCTCTGTTCCCCCAGGCCCAGCTCAGCACTGCACCAGCTCTGCTTCCCCATCAGTGTAGCTCACCCTTGTTCTGCACCATGATGGGGGCTCTCCACTCCCCCACCTCCCCGCTGTGCTCCATTCCCCCAGCTCAGCCCTGCAGGGTTAATTCCCTCCTGATACACAGGGTGGGGAGCATGGACTTGCCCATCAGAGCTGCCTGGACAGCAGAATGCAGCCTCTGGGAGCTGAGTGGAGAGTGATCACTTGTCTGCTCTGATGGACTGTTTTAAGGTGTATGTTTACACCAAGAAACCTGCCCAGCTCCCTTGGGAGCCCTGAGGCCCTTTGAACTCATAACCTCAAACTCCAAGGTTATTTCCACATGGCCTCACTTCCTAAAGCATCTTGCTGATTTCAGGAAAGGGTTCCTACGGTGCTAACAAGCAGCATGACAGCTCTGGGTCCACACCAGCTCAGTCTCTAGAAGTGTCCAGATAGATTATTTCACTGGTGTTTTTATTCATGAACAAGCTGGTCTACAGAGCATCCGCTGGAAGGGGACTTGCCTCTCCACTCAGTGCTAGGGCTCCCCTCTGCTTAGCATTACATCAGACATACGTACATCAGGCCAGCTCACAGAAGAACTCCAGCAGCAGCAGTTTACTGGAACGTATCACTTGCATTATCGTAACACCTTCAGACCCCAAAGGAGATCAGGTCTCCACCATGCCAGGCGCTGTACAGACACACAATGAGAGATGGTCCTGCCCCAGGAGCTCAGTCTTAGGCCCCAATTCTGCAAAAAAAAAAAAAAAAAAAAACCACATGCACCTGCTTCCTGTGAAGTCAAGGGGACCACTCGTACAGTGCGTAAGTCTTTGCCAGATCAGGGCATAAATAGACACGGACCAATTAATTGGCGATTAGAGGCTTGTTTACACACAAAAATGTTATGGCTGTGACTAGACCAGGCTAGTTATACCAGTACATGGCCTGGAGAGCAGATGCAGTCATATTGTTAGAAGGGGGCCTTATACTGGTAGAGCTATTCCTGTACAGGAAGAGGAATAAGCCATACTGATGTAAGGCACCTTTACACTAGTAGAAGTAGGACTATACTGGGCTTATCCCAATAAAATATTACTAATTAAAAAAAAATCTCACTTCTAACCAAAATAGTTAGACCAAGATAAAAGCTTTTTGTGGCTCAGGCCTAAGATTAAGAGACTTGCCCAAGGCCACATAGGGAACATGTGGCAGAGCCAGGAACTGAATCCAGAGCACCCAAGTTCCAGTTCAGGGCCTTTGCCATGAGACAATCTCTGCCCCTTTGCCACAGGGCACTGAACACTTACTGCACTGCCCATCCAGCTAATCTCTAGGCATTTCTAGGACACCCTTGGGGATAACTGACATAGGTGGGGCTGTCCCAGCTTTGCTGCTACAGGTAAAATACCCAGGGCATTATGTGGCTGATCCACTGTAGTGCTGAGCTCCCACTAATCCCACAAGCCGAGGGTGCTTGGCACCTTGCAGATTCAAGTGATAACTAGACAAAGGAGCAGAGAAGGGCTAAAAGCGCCAGCAGTTTATGTCTTGCGTTAGGTTAGCCAGCCAGCAGGAAGTGCTGGTGCAGCCAATGCCCCTTCCCCTCCCTCACCGGCAGTGTCCTGACAACAAATAAGAACATGGGAATTGGTGCCAACTTTCATCCAGAGGGTCCTGGGTCCCAGTGCCCAGCACTACCATCGGGGAATCTCAGAACAAAAGGTTTTAACAAATACAATCCCTTTCTTCTTCTCCCACTTTCCGAAAACAGGAAAGAAGAAACCCCAGCCAGACACAAGTCGGAGAGGCCACCCATCTTGCTTGCTGTGCTAGGCATTAGGAGGGGAAAATGGGCATTATTACTGCTGGCTAATGGTCCATATTTTGTTTACACTTCCCACTTTCTCCTCTAATAGCTGTTCCTGGGCTCCCTGTCATTTTTCTCCTTTCGTTGCTATTGCTGGCAATTACTCCAGAGTATTTGCATTTAATGATAAAGCCAGGGCACTGCTTGCTGGGCGTTTTGAATAGATGTCACAAGACTGGAGCACTAATAGAAATGCTGCTCCCTGTATCGGGCAGAGCGAGTGAGGGAAGAGACAAGGGAAAAAAGGAGGGAGGGAGAGAAGACAATGCCGCGGAACAGAGAGAGACAGAATCCCCTGCACCCTAGTTTACCCTTTGCAGCTGCTAATTTGCCCTGATCGGTTTTCTGGCTGCTTGGATGATCCCTCTCCTTCACTCCACTGCGTTCTGCCCCTCTAATTGTGTCTGTTGAGCAACTTCTTCCCTTCCCCTGCGAGAGGATGCTAAGTGAGTGTGGGGGGAACAGAGCAGCAGGGTGAGAAACCAGCCCTGAGAATCAGCTGTGCTGAGGATCAAGCCAGTCAAGTAACGGAAGGAGCGTTTGGACAAGCACAGCTGGTGTTAGTCATGAGCGGGTCAGAGCGATCCCCAAAGATCCTGCGACACTGGGACCCTTGGTTTCCCCTCCTCTGACGCTTCCCAGAGTACCCAGGGCTGTGAGGCACCTCACCACCACCTGCCCTTATTGGGAAGGCTCCTGGTCTGTGCCTGCTGGGGGTCAACTCCCTAACCCCACCAGCTACTGGAAACACAAGTGCTCCCCTCTCAGCCCAACTAGGCTCTGCTGTCCCTCTGCAGGTCAGCAACAGGCACACTCCAACCATTGAGCCCCACCTCGCATCCCCAGGAGTGTCCAGCCCCTGCTCTGCTGGACTCTCACAACATTCACAGAATGCTGCTCCCCACAGCATAGAGCACACCAGCTCCCCACATAGTAGAGCACGCCAGCTCACCAGTTTCACCTCAGGATCACTGCTCCGCTTCACACAGTGCTCAAATGAGTCAGGTTATTTAACAAAGAACAGAGATCCGAGAAGGAGCAGGGAGAATTAATGGATATGAATAGTTACAGTGACAACAAAACACCACATTTTCTAGTGCCTAAACTTACTTAAGTTACAGTCATGTCACACAGAGAAAAGCTCACCCAAATTCCTTCCTTACAGACAGGCTCTTGGCTCACCCAAATTTCTTCCAGGGTATCACAGCCAGGATCAGCTATGATCTTCCATTCATGAGACAAATCATGCGGTCCTTCTGCCTCCTATACGGAAGGATACCCCATGTCTCTCTGCAACCCCTCATATATCAGCTCAGTCTGATCTTTATTCATAAATGCCCCTTCCCCCGTCTGATTGTTCATCCCTGGGGCCTCCCTCTTTTGTTGAGCCTGCAATCTTTTGTATTAGCATCTGGCTCTACATACAGATTGGCTTATCTGGTGTGAGACACCATGCACAATACACGCTTGACCAGGCAAAGGAGATAACTGTCTCCCATCCCCTGTCTCAGACTGTCCAAGGCTAGTCACCTCCCAGTGAGCTGCTTTGAACTTCTAGGCTTTAAGACGATCATTGACAGTATAAATACAATATTACCCGTACATACATTTCACAAGCGCCGAGTTGACCAGGGTGCAGCAGTCTGTTGATAGAGACATTACATGGCACTCTGTCACACTATTACGTGGACATCAGACCCAGTGGTCCCTGTAAATTCCTACTCACCCCCTTCAGCCCTCTACCAGTTGACATTAAGGCGGCCCTGGGTCAAACCCAGCCCCCCTTACAACACACACTCGATTGCCCCCTTCCAGCAGCTTGGCCCTTTGCAGAGCACAAGGCTGATTCCCTGTGTGGCTCAGATAGGGATACCCCAGCCAAACTGGACTCCCTCTTCCAATCCAACAGACTCTGGATTGAGGCTTACGAAGAGAGGGAAGAGCATCTTTGCCAGCAGGCTGGCTAACCTAGTGAGGAGGGCTTTAAACTAGGTTCACCGGGGGAAGGAGACCAAAGCCCTGAGGTAAGTGGGAAAGAGGGATACCGGGAGGAAGCACAGGCAGAAATGTCTGTGAGGGGAGGGCTCCTGCCTCATACTGGGAATGAGGGGCGATCAACAGGTTATCTCAAGTGCTTATATACAAATGCACAAAGCCTTGGAAACAAGCAGGGAGAACTGGAGGTCCTGGTAATGTCAAGGAACTATGATGTGATTGGAATCACAGAGACTTGGTGGGATAACTCACATGACTGGAGTACTGTCATGGATGGTTATAAACTGTTCAGGAAGGACAGGCAGGGCAGAAAAGGTGGGGGAGTAGCACTGTATGTAAGGGAGCAGTATGACTGCTCAGAGCTCTGGTACGAAACTGTAGAAAAACCTGAGTGTCTCTGGATTAAGTTTAGAAGTGTGTGCAACAAGAGTGATGTAGTGGTGGGAGTCTGCTATAGACCACCGGACCAGGGGGATGAGGTAGATGAGGCTTTCTTCTGGCAGCTCACGGAAGCTACTAGATCGCATGCCCTGATTCTCATGGGTGACTTTAATTTTCCTGATATCTGCTGGGAGAGCAATACTGCGGTGCATAGACAATCCAGGAAGTTTTTGGAAAGCGTAGGGGACAATTTCCTGGTGCAAGTGCTAGAGGAGCCAACTAGGGGGGGCGCTTTTCTTGACCTGCTGCTCACAAACCAGGTAGAATTAGTGGGGGAAGCAAAAGTGGATGGGAATCTGGGAGGCAGTGACCATGAGTTGGTTGAGTTCAGGATCCTGACGCAGGGAAGAAAGGTAAGCAGCAGGATACGGACCCTGGACTTCAGGAAAGCAGACTTCGACTCCCTCAGGGAACGGATGGCCAGGATCCCCTGGGGGACTAACTTGAAGGGGAAAGGAGTCCAGGAGAGCTGGCTGTATTTCAAGGAATCCCTGTTGAGGTTACAGGGACAAACCATCCCGATGAGTCGAAAGAATAGTAAATATGGCAGGCGACCGGCTTGGCTTAAGAGTGAAATCCTTGCGGATCTTAAATTCAAAAAAGAAGCTTACAAGAAGTGGAAGATTGGACAAATGACCAGGGAAGAGTATAAAAATATTGCTCGGGCATGTAGGAATGAAATCAGGAGGGCCAAATCGCACCTGGAGCTGCAGCTAGCGAGAGATGTCAAGAGTAACAAGAAGGGTTTCTTCAGGTATGTTGGCAACAAGAAGAAAGCCAAGGAAAGTGTGGGACCCTTACTGAATGAGGGAGACAACCTAGTGACAGAGGATGTGGAAAAAGCTAATGTACTCAATGCTTTTTTTGCCTCTGTCTTCACTAACAAGGTCAGCTCCCAGACTGCTACGCTGGGCATCACAAAATGGGGAAGAGATGGCCAGCCCTCTGTGGAGATAGAGGTGGTTAGGGACTATTTAGAAAAGCTGGACGTGCACAAGTCCATGGGGCCGGACGAGTTGCATCCAAGAGTGCTGAAGGAATTGGCGGCTGTGATTGCAGAGCCATTGGCCATTATCTTTGAAAACTCGTGGCGAACCGGGGAAGTCCCGGATGACTGGAAAAAGGCTAATGTAGTGCCAATCTTTAAAAAAGGGAAGAAGGAGGATCCTGGGAACTACAGGCCAGTCAGCCTCACCTCAGTCCCTGGAAAAATCATGGAGCAGGTCCTCAAAGAATCAATCTTGAAGTACTTGCATGAGAGGAAAGTGATCAGGAACAGCCAGCATGGATTCACCAAGGGAAGGTCATGCCTGACTAATCTAATCGCCTTTTATCATGAGATTACTGGTTCTGTGGATGAAGGGAAAGCAGTGGATGTATTGTTTCTTGACTTTAGCAAAGCTTTTGACACGGTCTCCCACAGTATTCTTGTCAGCAAGTTAAGGAAGTATGGGCTGGATGAATGCACTATAGGGTGGGTAGAAAGCTGGCTAGATTGTCGGGCTCAACGGGTAGTGATCAATGGCTCCATGTCTAGTTGGCAGCCGGTGTCAAGTGGAGTGCCCCAGGGGTCGGTCCTGGGGCCGGTTTTGTTCAATATCTTCATAAATGATCTGGAGGATGGTGTGGATTGCACTCTCAGCAAATTTGCGGACGATACTAAACTGGGAGGAGTGGTAGATAAGCTGGAGGGGAGGGATAGGATACAGAAGGACCTAGACAAATTGGAGGATTGGGCCAAAAGAAATCTGATGAGGTTCAATAAGGATAAGTGCAGGGTCCTGCACTTAGGACGGAAGAATCCAATGCACCGCTACAGACTAGGGACCGAATGGCTAGGCAGCAGTTCTGCGGAAAAGGACCTAGGGGTGACAGTGGACGAGAAGCTGGATATGAGTCAGCAGTGTGCCCTTGTTGCCAAGAAGGCCAATGGCATTTTGGGATGTATACGTAGGGGCATAGCGAGCAGATCGAGGGACGTGATCGTCCCCCTCTATTCGACATTGGTGAGGCCTCATCTGGAGTACTGTGTCCAGTTTTGGGCCCCACACTACAAGAAGGATGTGGATAAATTGGAGAGAGTCCAGCGAAGGGCAACAAAAATGATTAGGGGTCTAGAACACATGACTTATGAGGAGAGGCTGAGGGAGCTGGGATTGTTTAGCCTGCAGAAGAGAAGAATGAGGGGGGATTTGATAGCTGCTTTCAACTACCTGAAAGGGGGTTCCAAAGAGGATGGCTCTAGACTGTTCTCAATGGTAGCAGATGACAGAACGAGGAGTAATGGCCTCAAGTTGCAGTGGGGGAGGTTTAGATTGGATATTAGGAAAAACTTTTTCACTAAGAGGGTGGTGAAACACTGGAATGCGTTGCCTAGGGAGGTGGTGGAATCTCCTTCCTTGGAAGTTTTTAAGGTCAGGCTTGACAGAGCCCTGGCTGGGATGATTTAACTGGGAATTGGTCCTGCTTCGAGCAGGGGGTTGGACTAGATGACCTTCAGGGGTCCCTTCCAACCCTGATATTCTATGAGGCTGATTTCTGGAGCTCTCTTCAGCCTCTTTGCCTGCTACTATGGAATCGCTTTCCAGCTGTAGGGTGATAACATCTGCTGCCAATCCCACCCAGGGTTGGCCCTATCAGGCATGGCCTGGAGGCTGTTTGCTGCAAGGTCACACCTCTCAAGGAAGAGCACAGCTTCTGGGGACAAAATGTGCTTGCATAACCTGCCCCTTGCCCAGTTTGGAGAGGATGCGTGGTTCAGTGAACAGGCCTTTCCCAGGACGCTTGGGTTCCATCCCCAGCTCTGCCACCATCTTGTTGAGTGCCTCAGTTCAACTCCCCCATGCCTCAGTTTCCCCCTCTGTAAAAGAGGGCTAATGATACATCCTCCCTTTGGGAATCTAAAGATAAACAATTCCTATGTAAGTGCTAGGTATCCTTAGCCTCTGTAGTTTGTCTTGCCAGAGAAAGGGCCCTGTGCCCTCTATGACGACTAGGAGACACTCTCCCCTGAAGGACTGCACAGCACTTTGTGCAAACAGCACCAAAAACAAGCAAAGGGAGATTTTGCTGCAAAGCGACGCACCAGAGAAGCAAAGATCCATCCATCTGCAACCGGAACCAGGTCCTCTGCTGTGTGGGGAGAGCCATCCCTCTTGCTTAACAGATGGTCGGCGCTTTTGAGTGCTGCCTTGATCTCCATTAGCTCACCTGGCTCTTTATCCGCAGCCGGCTCATTGCCTCCATGTGGGGAACTCAGGTGAAACTTCATTAACAAGTGCAGAAGTAAGGAGGCGGCCTGTCTCAGATCCCTCTGCCCCCTGCCTACTCTGGGCCCAGACAAGACAGCGTGTGCAATTAGCCAGAGGCGGCTGACAGTGGGGCCCTTCACTCAGGGCTGCTGTGACCCCACATGGGCCCTCTGCATCCAGAAACCAGGCTCATTCAGACCATGAGATACATGTGCAGCGGGAGATGCACGGCTGGGCATGGGCATCCGAACACAGACACACATCACACATTTGCCATTCTCAGCCGCACTGTCTCCCTCTGTTCCAGTTCAGCTCCCAGAGCACTCAAGGCAAATAGACTCACTGGTCTGCTAGGCCATTCAGTTAATCTCCCGGGGGCCAACGCCAGCTTGTTCGGTCTCATCTAATCTGTCGCTCCAAAGCGCCTGTCAGCACAGAGCATCTAGGTACCGCACTGCTATTGTTAGCAGTCCTACAGTAGCAAGTAGGGCCACAGCCAGGCTCAGGGCCCCTTTGTGCTCCAGGAATAGCCAGTGACAGTTCCTGCCCCCAAAGAGTTTACGCTCTAAATAGACAATGGAAGGATTATTTTGCCCTGTTTTACAGAAGGGGAACTGAGGCACAAGAGATTAAGTGACTTGCCCAAGGTCACACGGAGTCTGGGGTAGAGCCAGGAATTAAAACCAGGTCTCCTGAAAGCCAGCCCAGCACTTTAGGCACCACACCATCCTGCCTCCTCTTTTCTAGTCTGCATTTTCTAGCGTTTTGCCAAGTCTGTTTCGTCGTCAAGTGTCCTAAGTATAGAGGGCTCCCACTGCTTCCCTGGGGAGATGATTCACCGTCAGCTGCCCAGCAAACAAATGTTGGTTTGCTGAGCCATGTTCCGAGTTGCAACCATTCTCAAAGATACAAATCCAGTTCCCCGGGGCAAATCCTAATGCCAGTGTGGTCAGGGCAGAACTACCTGTAACCGCATTGCAGTCGGGATTCCCCCCATGCAAGTAACTGATAATTCACTACACGAAGGGACAGTGCAGTCCCCACCCATGCCTCTTCTCCTTACCAAGAGTGGGGACAGACAGATTAGGGAACTGGCAGCCAGGAGCTGCCTCATACCAGTCCTGTCACTGCTCATTGTGCTGCTTTAGGTACGTCACCTAAACACCCTGTGCCAGACCCCCAGCTGCAGTAAATGCAATGACACTGATGTCACACCAGAGAAGTAGGCTTTGTTGGGCTACTGGGTCATTGCCATTGGCAACTGTGGGAATAGGTCCACCTTTGGTGAAGAAACACCATTGGATCACCTTGGCACAGTGCCCCCAAAGCCATCTTTTCTTGGGCACAGAATCATGTGCCCTTACCCTGGTCAACTACTTTGGAGGGTCATGCCCAGAAGGCCTAACAGCGATGGGGCCCCAGCCTCCTCTGCACTAGGACAGAGCCAAGCAGGAGACTCGCCAATAGGTGAATGACTATTGGTGACATTTTCTGAAAGGAGAAGTGAAACTCCTGGGCAATGGAAAGGCAGAAGCTCGGGGAGTTGATCAGTAACTGATTTTTAGTGGGTGCTCACAGGCTTGAAAGCCAAAAGAGAGACTGGACTCTACTCACCCCAACTCAGGCAATTCACTGGAACAGCATCTGGAATTCACCCACTCAGCTCTGGCCCAGTCCTTGGAGAACACCACCTTTGTGTGCTACTGAGAACACACAAAGAGGCAGCAAATCCCACCACGTATGCTCAGATTATCTGGTACCCCGGGGGCTTGGGTGAGGTGTCCAAATTCAGGGGAGACGTACTGTCAATTTCATCTCCAGCAGATCCAGCTCTTAATGCTGCTCTGCCAGCAGTTGCTCCAGGTGAGGAACCCAGGGCTCCTAGATGTCTTTCCAGCAGGGCAGTGCTCATTATTAGTTATTAATTAGTGTACGAGGTGCTCTGGCTTCATTGGCACCAGCTAGTCTGGGGAAAATGAGTACATTGCTCTAAACTGAAATAATCTAATGCTTAGGTAGTGTTTGAAATAATTACATAGCAACTAGGTGAGCTAGATTTCCTAAAGCTCTTTTGTTCATCCAAGTGCATAATCCCGAATGTAGCAAGTAATAGATATGGCAAACACGCGCACAAACACAGTCTCCTCGTCATCCAGATACACGCACAGACACGGCACTCAAATGCCCTCCAGAAAACACATACAAATGCCCTCACAGCAGCATACCCCCCCCACACGAACACCCTCGTGCATGTACACACCCCCAAGCGTAGGGAGATACTTCACATCCGGATATAGGCTTGCTCATACTGCACCACAGACATTTTCACACACAGGTGAATACCCGCATGTGCACACACCTCTGAATACTCACTTGCACGCATATGTACACCCTTCCACACCCTGGCACATATGCACCGTGCCATGCAGAGACCTCAGACACCTGCACAAACCTTCTTCCGCAGACACCGACATGTGCACTCACCCATGTACACACAGACCACGCAAACACACACTACCGCTTTTACACAACTCCTCACGCATACGCGCAAATACACACAAACCCTTCACCCCACACATCCTATATGCGTACACGCCCCTCCTCACACACAAGCCTGTCAACATACATGTCCCCACATGCACACACAAATTCTTGTGCACACAAACACACCCCCTTCCATACCTGCCAGGAGAGCTCTGACCACCAGCCAAGCCATCTGTCTGTTAGTAAGTGAAGCCGTGCTCTCCTCACCTTCCCTTCCTGCTTCTTCTCCTCATGCTCCTTTTTCAGGCTCAGTTTCCCTTTCCCGCCCTTTAAAGGGCTAGGAGCCAGGCCCTTGCTGCCGGATACGCTGAGTGATGCGCCCTGACACCCTGTCCAGCGGTGACCTTGTCAAGGAGCTGGGCCTTATGTGAGCAAGCATTCCGCATGGTGCCCATAGTGTACACACTAGCGGTTGTTTGCAGGGAAGGAGGTGTTGGGGGCGGGGGTGCACGCTCAACTGCTCTGGCTGCCTTTGGTTTCTGTCTCTCTTTCTGTCCCTCTTCTCTGCTCGCTCTGGAAACCCAGGTAGATCGGCTTCAAATCCCGAGGGCCCAAGAGTCAGCCAAGCTTCCCCCCCCCTACTCTTTAAGGGGAGAAAACCTCAGGGCAATGCTCAAGACACTCGCTTTGCATCACCCCTCACAGATGCAGAGACAGCCTGAACCAGGAGGCCAGCTTGGGACAGGGAGAGGCTGACTTTCATCTGGAGACTGAAAAGACCTTGGGACCTTTGCCCTTGACATTCATGCAGTAGGAACGTTCCCAGCCCAGCCTGTCAGGCTTTCGGCTAATGCATTAGCCTGGGATTTGGGAGCCCCAGAGTCAAGTCCCATGTTCTGCAACCTGTGTGAACTTGGGCAAGTTGCTTAGAAATCAGTGTAAGTTAGGAGCCTAAATGCCTTTGAGGGTCTATCCTCAGTTCCCACTGCCCTCCCTCTCTGGGGTATTGTGAGGAGAGATGCATTAAAAAGATTGCGAGGTGCCAAGATGCTATGGCAATGTGGGGCGGTGCGGGGGGGCTATACCTATCACAGATAGGAAGAGGGTCAGGGAACCCCATGCAAAGTGGGGTTTCAGTGCTGACACTGGGGGAGATCAACGGCAGAGGGCCAGATCCTCAGCTGGTGTAAATCAGCATCGCTCCATTGTTGTTATATGGAAGTTTGCACTAGCTTAGCATCTAGCTCTGACTCCTTATCAGTGATCATTAGTTACACAGAGCTGCAGCTGTACACGAAGCTTGGCAGCAGATACATCAGGCAAAATCCTTGCCCTGAAGAGCTCAGGGTAAAGGCATCAGCAGGCACAATACAGGTTACCAAAAGTGACAGCTGGGCATCTGCGCTGCTGGGCCTTGGAGAAGGAAGGGTGGCAGAGGTCTCTGGAATATTCTGTGTTTCATACTTTGAACCTCTGAGCTACCCCCTTCAAAGGAAGATGGGGGAAAGGAAAGGGAATTCTCTTCTGTCTCCACAGAGGCAGAAGTTTCTGAAAAGGGCCAGAATTAATTTCTGGCACCACCACCCTAGAGATGTTTTATTTCTATTCCAATATGAATCCAGCCAGTAGACTTGTCACATGGCCTTACACTAATCAAAGAGGAAGCATGGTCTAGTGGTTAGACAAGGGCTCTGGGAATCAGCACACTGGAGTTCTATATCCTGCTGTGGAAAGGTTTAGGTTTAGGGGTTAGAGCAGAGGGCTGGATGCCTGGATCCTACTCCCTTCTCAGGAAGGGACTATGAGCTAGTGGTTAGAGGAGGAGACTGGGGGTCAGGATGCTTGGGGTGTATTCCCATTTAACTCACTGCTTGACTTCATGCAAGTTACTCCCTCAGTCAGTGCCTCAACTGCCCCAGCTAGAATCTGGGGCTAGTGATCCTCACTTCCCATTCATTCATGTTTATAAAGTGCTTTGAGATCCTGGGATGAAGAGGGCTAAACAAAAAACCAAGGATGATCGGTATTCATGTTTGGATCTTTCTGTGGTACTCATCAGCATCAAGGACTGAGAAGTCTAATGGGAGTACCACAATGTGACAAGCAATTCACCTGCTGGAATCTGGTGTGTGAGACATTGTCCCGGGATGGGATACCCTCTCCAACACGACTCCACCCCTTCCCTCCCACAGGTACCGCCTCTGCCCCAGCTTCCCAGTCAGAGGCCAGATCTCAGCCACCACCTGCTCCCATATGTAACTAGTTTTTCTCACAGCACCCTTGGAATCTTGAAGGCAGCTAGTGGCATGCTTGGTATTCCGAGAGCAGAGCTCACACAGAAGAAAAATTGATCCTGCTGGATCAGGGAGGGTGAAGTTCTCCACAGCCGCTGCCTTCTTAGGAAGAGATGGGAAATAATTCAGAAATCACTGGCTAGCCACTTACGCGCCCTTGAAGAGTCATCCCCAGCAGCTGTGGCATGGGAATCACACTGACCGGCTAGGATGCCGGGAGGAGGATTAACAAATCCCTGTCCGTTAAGGTTGATAACGCCGAGCTTGTTACTTGGAGGTAAAGAGCCCTTGCCAGGGGCACTGGAACAATGGGTACAGTGGGGGTGCTGAGACTCTGACCCAAACTGTAAACGCTGTATATGATGGGAACCACTTCAAGCCTGGGGGTACAGTAGCACCCACAGCACTCCTAGTTCCAGCACCTATGGCCCTTGCTAGGCCCCAGCTCCAGAGAACCTCCGATACCTGAGCTGGGGAGAGCATGGCTGTGGGGGGCATCCGGAGAAGAAGGGAGGTGGGGAAAGACATGCCCAGAAAATAGAAATGCAGCTGGTTAGAGTCTAGGGAAACTACACGGAACCACTGACTGATCAGCTGAGTTCTCTGGCTAGGTTAGTGAGCAGAACTTTTCTGCCTGCTTTTCAGGCCATGCACCGAGTAGGAAATAGCCTGCTTGCTGCAAGCAGGCTTCGCTGCACTGGCATGGCCCATGGTTTGTTGCAATCTACCCTTACATTAACCCCTGCTCAGTATGTTAAGCTAAACCAACGGGGCTGTTTCCAAGTGCAGACCAGGCTCAGGGACAGAGAGCAGGGAGCTGGAAGGTGAGGGTTAGGTAAGTTCCCAGGGTGGAAATACTTCCCAGAGCTTTGTATAACTGTGAAGCATTAACGTGCTTTTGCCTCAGGCATCCTGGGCAACGTAGCCAAGGTCATCAACAGGTATGAGTTTGCTAGGGCTCAGTCCATTCCTTTACAAACTAGCTGGGATTTTCAAAGGAGCCTGAAAGTTCAATGCCCAGATCCCAGTGAACTTCAGTGTGATGTGAGCACCCGTGACGGGGTTGGGACTCACCACTGCAGCACCTTCCGCTGGCACATCTGGGAATTGCAGGGCACCCTCCATCGGTGGCATCCCATCTATCTCTCACCCTGCTGGCGTCTGAACCCACATTGCTCCTCCCTCAGCAGCATCCTCTTCAGGACACTGCCCTCCCGCAGTGCCCTCAAGTCCACACTCACCCCCTTCTGCGGGGGGGGGGGGGGTTAAGAGCAGTCTTTCCAGTTCACTCCTGCCGCAGCGGCCAACCACAACCCCTCAAGTCTAGCCCCTCTGTTCAAGGGCCGGTTGCAGTCTGTCACATCCACCCTTCCACAGCCAGGTGCTGTACAAGGAGCAAGTGGGGGTCACAACCCAGGGACCCTCTAGTGGCAGCCTCCCTGCCCTCCTTCTCTCCCCTCATCTAACTGTCCCTGGGCCACTTCTCCTCCGGCCCTTCGCACCCTCTAGGCCCTTTCTATCAGGGCCCGCAGTCTGGCAGGTATTGAACCAGAGCCCTTCTATGCTCCCCCAAGCCTGCCCAGCACAACTCCATCCAACACCTAGGACAGACTGCCTCCTCCCTTCCTGGACAGCCTTTATATAGGGCCAGGCCTAGCCGTGATTGGCTGGCTGTAATACCAGCCCTGACTGGCTCTCTAACAGGCCCTCCCTGATTGGCTGCTGCCTTGCGCAGCCCCTCTGGCCTGCTGTAGCCCAATCTGGCATGGGGGTGGGGCAGTGCCCCACCACAGCACCTAAGTGCCTTTGAACATCGCAGTCTTTGGGCTCTGTCAGTTCCCGTTGCTAGTCAAGTTGTGTCATGGGGACCCAGGGCCGGAGTCGCAGGGGTTGCTGCAGGGCAGGACTGAGGTGCATCAGCACAGCTTGGGGTGGGGAGCCACTGCAGGAGTAGCAGAGGGTTCTGCAAGCCAGGATTGAGGTGCGTGGGCAGAGCCGCAGCTGGGGGGTCCAGAAGTGAAATAGCCTTGGCAGCTGCAGGACAGCTTGGGGTGCTGCAGGCCACAATCAAGGTGCATCAGCAGAGACAGCTAGGGAACTCCAGGATTGGAATAGCAGGACAAGACCGGGGTGCATGGACAGAGCTTCTGGAATAGCTTGCGCAGCGCTTGCCCGGGATGTGCCCAACTCTGATCAGCAGTATCCAATATTCATGAACACTAACACGAGGCAATTCCCATACATGAAAAACTTCGTTAGGTTGATTACACCTAACAGTAACTTAAGGGCAAAAATCCTTCTGAGAACACTGCTATTAGGAGAATAATACCCACTATAAGGGGAGGAAATTCGGAGTTAAACTCACAATAAACTCAAACGTTTGGAAGAAAGAAACAGCCTCTAGCTAAATCCAAGACACCTCATTTTAATTGTCTGCCACTTTCCATTCTCTGGCTAGTGTCTGGCAAAAAGAATGTTAGACACATTTTCTAACTGATGAGCAATGCTTGTTTTAATTCACAAATAGCTTCTCTGACTAATTGCAACATAGATGGAAAATTTCTCCTTTCCCCATTGGCAAGACACGTAGAGAGTGCGGTCACATTGTGACCTCTATTTTTGCAAGGAAAAAGGCTAGAGATATAAGGCCAGATTTACAAAGGTATTTAGGTACCTAAGGATGCAGATAGCTGCTTAGTGGGATTGACGAAAGCACCTAAACCGGTTACATACCTAATTCCCGTTGAAGCCAACAAGAGTTAGGCACCTAATTTGCTTAAACCTGTTTGTAAATGCCACTAAGTCCTTTCCACGGTCTTTAGCTTCCTAAATACATCAGGCACTAAACTGTAAGTAGGTCCTGGGTCCAGCCAGCTGAACAACTGCACCAACATGACCCTAGTGTGGACAGCAGAACTGGTCAAAAACTAGTTGATGAAAAATGGCTCTTTGACCAAAATGAAAATTGTCATGGAAAACTGTTCATTTTGGTTGAAATGTTTTAGCTTTCAGCAAAAACCCAAGAAACCAAAAATTGATTTTATTTGGGGGTGGGGGGAGGGATTAGGGTTTTCTGTTCAAAAGTTTGGGGTTTGGTTTTCAAAACATGGTTACTTTTTTAACTGAACACCAAAAGTTTTTACCAAAGATCATTTGTAAACATTTTTTTAAAAAATTGGTATGGTTTGGTTTTGAATTGTTCTTGCTATTGTTGAAAAAAAAAAAGTCAAGGGAAAGCAAAATAAAATTAATTCCCCACCAAAAATTAGCTGGCATTTTTCGACTGGCTTTAGCGGACAGTCAAACCTGCTATAAGCCATAATTTGCTCTGGTTCAACTTCCCTTGGCTTCAATCAGTGCAGCCTTAACTGTGGAGTTGCTACCATCACTCCATAGGGTCTGTTAATGCTTCCTGGAGTCTGGGAGGTGTATCTATGTACCTGCGATTGCTTTGAGTTTTGTTCACAATAAATGAGGCGGATCTACTGCAGTTTGATGGCATATTATGCCTTCCATCAACAGTCCCCTTGAGCCAAAGAAGCTCTGCTTTCATTTTAGATGCTCCAATAGGTGACCCACTTTTCAAAAGAGCTCAGGACAATGGGTGGCTGTTGGGTTTCTGCTGAGCAGTTTGGAAAATTTGGCCCTGATTGTGAGTGCTGAGCCTTTGAAAATCTGGCCCTGGGCTCCTTTGGTATAGTCGGCCCATGGAGGAGAATGAGCACTTCCATGGTCTTTAATGGACCGGACAGAAGACTATTGTCACGACTAGCTAGCTCAGCACTAAAATAATCAGGCGAATCAGCCAAGCATCTATCCCACCTTCTTCAGATCCCACCATCCTGGGGCCAGCCAGCTCTGTAGTCATCAAATGCAGCACGACCTTGCGCTTAGCAAGCTGAAAGGAGATGTGAGTTCCTTCCAGGCCCAGCCCCCTCGCGGCACCCCCAAACAAAGCTCCCCATTTAGCAAGCTCGGACTGGAATGATAGGCACTGGGCTCATAGCAGCAGGACATGGACACTGAGCTTGGGGTGACACCCAGTGACGTGCTTAGAAGGAAAAGGTTAACCTCGGAGCTCCTTCTCAGAGCACTGACAACTCCAGCTGTCCAGAGAAATCAGGGCTGGCTCCTGGAAGACCTACATCAGATCTGAGCAGATCTTTTTGCTGGAGGACACGTTCATGCAGGAGTAACAAGAATCCCCATGCAAACGCCTGGGCATGGCGGACAAGGACCTTAAGGCAGCTTTTGACTTTGTAACTGGAAACACGGACTCCCTCCTCTCCAGGGGATGGGTGTCCCAGGCTGTCTCTTTAGATTGATTCGGGCTGTTCTTTCACCAGCACAACACAAGGGCCGGGTGAGCGCGAGGGTGAGTGAGTGTGTGGGGGTGGCGTATGTAGAGGAATGAGGGTGAAAGTACGTTTGCATAAATCTGTGTGTTTCACTGAATATATGCACATGTTCATACATCAGTGGGTGTGCCCGTGAGACTGGGTGTCTACGTTAGTGTGTGTGTGTGTATGTTAGAGTCAGTGTGGGCTGGGGGAATCCAGGAGTGCATGCATGTATGCAAACACGGGGGGTGTCTGGGTGCGCCAGGGGGAGTGCTGAGTGTGGGCATAGACAGGAGCGAGTGTGTACGGGAAAGCAAGCGAGGGGTGTAATGTTTGTGTGTAGGTGGGGGGACACGTGTGAAACTGAGTGCTAGGGGGTTCGTGTGTGAGTGTGTAAAAGCGTGACTGAGGGGCATGGCTTTGTGTGGGGCGTTGTGTGAGCGTGTGGACACGTATGGAGGCTTATGTCTGATGGGGGGGGTTGTGAGCGTGGGGAGACAGCTTGTGTGACGCTGGGGATACACACGCACACACCTGCGAGCTGAATTTGAACGAACAGGCTAAGCACTTTCCCAAACACACTGGTGGGGCAGGGGGAAAGAGAGCTGAAGACAGATAGGCTCCGTCAGAGAATGACGACTTGCAAACTCCAGCCCAGCTCCTTTAACTGACTAATACCAGCAGGACCCCAACAGGACCAGCTGATAAGCAGAAGCAGAACTCCACTTATTTATATGTATTCAACGACGGAATCCAAAGGCGAGCGTGATGGCTGGGGGTGTCTGGCAGCAGGCAGGAGACCCCTTACCAGCTGTCGGAGCAAAGAGCCCTCTTGCGCATAACAAACAGTTACAGCTTGTCTGTACAACCACTGGCCCCGAGTTTGCCTCCCCAGCCCAACGCCTATGCCTCCTCACCCCGCACCCACCACTGAGAGATGGGAACAGGCACTGCCATGGCACTGAGGGTAGAAGGCGGCGGCGGGGCTGAGGAGACACCTGCACCCTGGACATACTCCAGGCTGTAATAATCTTTCCATGTGACTCAGAGCAGCTGAGAGCAGGCAAGGCACATCAGGCAATCAGGCACCACATCACACCAAGCCAGAGGGTCAGGGCAGGGCTGAGCTGAACAACACGGCGATGGAGAAATAATAAATCACATCAGGGAAAGGGAGAAAGGAGACGCTTGCTGAGCAGCAGTGCAGAACCAGTGAGGTGGAGGCTGCAGAGGAGAAGGCTCATGCCCCAACCAATTAGCAGCAACAGTGTCCTTGGGTTAAAACAGACTCTTCGCCCACAGAGGGTCACTGGAGGCAGGGGAAGAGCCAGCACAATCTCAGGAAGCATTTTAACAGCTCAGAAGTGTTTTATTGCAATTGCCCTCAGATCAGCCAATATGTGTATCCTTGCATACATATACATGGGGGCTAGGTCATCAGTGGATGTCCATCGGTGTAGCTCCATTGACTTCAGTTCACACCAGCTGAGGATCTGGCCCATATAGCAAATTTGTGCATTTTACTAAACATGTTTCAGTGGTGGAAATCAGTGGCCTCTCGACTGCAAAAGTTTCCCAGGGTCACATCAGTTCGAATTAGAAGAGGAAGCTGGGCACAGGAAAAGAAGGAGGGTCCCTGTAGTTCAGGTATGGGGCTAGGATGCAGAAGAACTGGGGTCAGTTTCCAGCTCTGTCACTGACCCTTCATGTAATGTGGATAAGTCTCTGTGCCTCAGTTTCCCTCTGTAAAATGAGGATAATAATCCTGCTTTTCTCCCACATTTTTGTCTCATCTATGTAGACTGTAAAATCTTCTGGGCAGGGACTGTCTCTTCCTATGTATGTACAACACCTCCTAGCACAACAGGGCCCCGATCTCAGCTGTGGCCTATAGGTGCTTGCAAATAATAATAGACCCCCAAAAGTGTTCCCTCATTCCCCACCTAGTCTCCATGTCACCCCCTCTGCCATCCCTCTCTCTCATAAGAACGGCCACACTGGGCCAAACCAAAGGTCCATCCGGCCCAGTATCCTGTCTGCCAACAGTGGCCAATGCCAGGTGCCCCAGAGGGAGTGAACTGAACAGGTTATCATCAAGTGATCTCTCTCCTGCCATCCATCTCCACCCTCTGACAAACAGAGGCTCCTCCTGGCATGCAATTCTCCTCTCGCATTTGCCTGAACCACCCGCTCCCCTTGTCTCCCATCTTTAGGGTAGTTTTTGCAGGATCTGTCGGTGCCGCCTTAGCCCTGAGTTACACGAACCCCTTCCCAGCAATCCTGCAGCTGATTAAGGTTCATTCCTATGCCAGGCAGTTACCAAAAGCCCCGTGTTGCCCTCTGATCCCTTCTCTTCCATGTTTAGAAGAAAGAGCTGGGGCAGCAGGTGGGTCAGGGTGTTACTTCTGCTCAGCTTTGGTAAAGGCCTGAGATTAGCACAAAGACTCTCAGAGTCAAGATCTCCCGTTTCCTCCCAGAAGGGAGCAACAGCACCACCAGTTGGTCACCTCTGGGGCCTTCCGGCCACGGCTCTCCGAGCCCGCCACTGAACTGAGCCCCGCCCCGAGAGCTGGGTGACAGTTTTCACGTGAAATGGGTTGTTTTTTTTCCTTCAGTGAAAAAATGCAGATTCAGCAACACTGAAATGTTTTGTGAATTCATGCCAGTGTCAGCAAACTGGGTCAGCCACAAAAGTAAAACAAAAAATTAACACACTTGGGGCAGCAGGGAAACGAAACATTGCCACTTCTTAGCTTGAAACGACTTTTTGTGTCAAAATTGCCTTTCACTGTATCAAAAATGTTCAGAATCTAAATGAAATGTTTCATTTTGCCCCAAATGAATTCTTTTTCCAACTGTTTGATTCACCAGAGATTTCAAATAATTTTGTTTTCATTTCAACCTGAAACAGGAAATGGGACTGAGGTTCTAGGCTACTGTCCTAATCTGGACGATCCTTCGTCTCTTTCTCCAGTCTACTGACCTATCCACTAAACCATCCTTTCTAATCCCCTTGGTAGCTAATCAACCTACCTGTCTATCATCTCTCCAGCTACTTATTTGCCAACTTACCCATTGGCCTACCTATTTCTAACACGCCTTTCGCCATAGCGACAGAATGCCAAGGAAATGCAAAGCAAAGGGAGAGTCAGCGCTCCTTGTGGCCGACACCATGTCCCGAGGGAAGGGAAGAGGAGATGAAGGAAGGTGGAGAGGAGTGAACAGGGAAGGAGAACTTTAAAAGTTCCTCAATAACCAGAGACAGAATGAGGCAAGAAAGCGAAAGGAGAGGACATGTTCAAGGGCAAACACATCCCAGCATCTGGAACAGATACTCTCAGAAACACAAATGCAGCAACAGTACATAAAAAGAGGGTGTGTGTGCCCATACACCTCTCTTTCTTTCATGTGGGTTGAAAGATATGCTTTGAGGGCAGGCAGCAGCTCCCAGGCGAAGTGGAAAGCCTGATGCTTCTCCTTGCAGCTCTGCCATTTGGCCACAAAGTGGGATGAAGGGACCTGAGTTCAGAGAGGCTGTGGAAGCCAGGTGGCACAGAAAGGCTGACTCCTTTCGCTCTCTCTCTCTGTCTCACATGCCATCATGGAAAAGGCCTATAGAATGTCACAGAAAATGGTCTCCCTGCCATATGGGTTTGCAGGCATCCTATAGAACTTAATGAACCATTCTTTCCCTGCTTATCAAATTCTACAAGATGGTCCAAGCAATCTGTAGACAGGGGCTCACCTCTCGACTGAAATACATCTGGCCTGATTCTCAGAGATACTCAGGTCACTTTACACCACTCCAGCTGTGTAAAAAGGCCTTAAAATGAGCATAAAGTACATCAACAGTCACCTTCAGTCCCCCTTTACGCTGCCAGTGTGGGGTGAAGTGGCCTTAGCATCCATGAGACTATGCCCATAGGATTTCTAATGCACCCTCTTGGTTTCATCCCTGTTACATTTTACGGGGATTTCCCATATGGGGCTTGCTCTCTATTTCAGAAAGGCAGGGACTAGACAGAGTTAAAAGAGTTGTCAATGGCTAAGGCCAGAAGGAACTGGTGCCACCGTCTAGAAACACCTCCTGCATAGGGCAGGTTCTGGCATGCCATCCGCTTTGCGTGCGTAATTTAGGGAGCTGTAATTGCAGTTGGATCTACCACAGAGTCTGAAGGGATGTTCCTCAGGGGGACTAGCTCATTCTCCCCTTGGCAAGGACAACAACTGAGCCACAGAACAGGAAACGTGCACTCTCTGTTTAAAGCCAGAGGGGCTGGCAGGCTCAGGAAGTCGCTGGAAGAGGCAGTAGCAGAGTGGCCTGCCCCTTTAAGGGCCAGAGGCAGCGACAGAGGCCCAGGTGTTCCCTATAAAGAGTCAGGCTGTGATTAAGGAGAGGGAATCAGGAGCAGCAGGGATGTCCCTGAGAGGGGAGGTAGTTGGAGGTGCTGGACAGCTTGCAGAGGTGGGCCCAACATTTGTCCTTTTTTGCCATGCATCACCCAGCCTCCCTCCCCATTTTGGCCCTGTCCATGGTACTGAACGATGAAGCTGGGCCAAGTCCTGTTCCAGACCCAGGCTTTATTTCATGCAACTCTCTCCAGCCATAGGTTCTATTCCCATCTGTTTTCAAGACACCCAACAGTGCTGGGGTCACCCAGTCCACGTCAGATATTCCGCGGTTGTAACAATACACGGATTCAAGCCCCCACCTCTACCTGGGAGACTTGGGAGATCTTGGAAGAGCTTTTTCCCCAGAACCATGCACTGTTAAGGCCACAGTTCTGATGGCTCAGCAGATGAAGAGCCCTTCTCCCCCAACACACTGGGGAACTAGCAGAGAGACCTGCTGCTGCAAATAAAATAGCATCCAAGCTCAGAATCAGGAGAGGAGGGGAGGGTGTAGCGATGCACAGGTGGACGGGTATGGCCCTGTGTACACTTGGGGAGGGGAGCTGAGGGAGACACATGGGTGGACAGGATAGGGGCAGGGGTATAGAGAGAGAGAGCAGGAGTGGAAGGCATGGCAGCCATCTATCTTCCCACGTTTAGCATGCACTAAGTTTCAGAGGGAAGAACAGCTCATGTTGGTGACAGGTTTATGCAAGATGAGTTATATAAGCCGCGCAGAACCGGAGACAGCAGCAATGAGAGGCTTGTGAAATCTTGCACTGATCTGTGTCGGTGCCCTAATCACAGGCGACACCTGGGCTCTGCGGCTGGTTTGAGATGATAATATTAATGTGAGCAAGCATCAAGCAGAGGACGTGCCTTTCAAAGGGGGGATTACACTCCTCCTGGCAAAAAGGAAACAGCCCTAATCTTTGCTTTGCCACTTTGTGGAGGATCCTGGGGGCTGTGCAGGGAAAGCCCTGCAGAAGTGGCTTCAGGTGGCTTGTTGTTTGTGCAGCAGTGGCCTGGAAGTAGTCAGCACCGTACATGCACCCGTGTGTGCATGAACAAGGCTATACACATACGTACCCAAGCAGGAACACATTTCCATACATCTGCACACGTGAGCCCATTTGTACATGCATGCACACATAAACAGACTTCTGTACCCACACATACACACGAATATGCATCTCCATATACACATGCACATACACTGATGAACACAAGCATACATTTACACACCCTCATACACATGTGCACACAGGCTCATGAACACATCCATATACGTACACGTGACTATATATTCTCACAGGCATGCATGAACACATCTATTCCCATACACAGCCTCTGACTCACATAGATGTTGATACACACACGTATGAATACATCTATATGGATACACAGCCACCCAGAAAGGCCCCTCCACACTCACTCAATCACATCTGTATGTACGCACCCATCCATGCACTTAGACACTCGTGGACATGAACCCATAAACCCCCACCTCAAACTACCCCTATACATTGATTCACAGCTACATCACATGGTGGTGAAGGCTGAGTGATAGATGCAAGCACAAACACACCCCTACACTCTCAGGTACACACACACACACACACAAAAGCTGCTCTAAATTCCAGTCAAGCACCAATGGGGGTAGAGGGGGAAATCTGTCCTCAGAATAATTAAAGCAAACAGCTGACTTTGAGGGTCCCATTGCCTGCTGCTCTTTTATCCCGGTCCCTGATTTCTTTCATTTCACCTCCCCTAACCCACCCTCATTCTACTTCTCAGGCAATGCCCAAGAAAACCACACAGTCCCCAGCACACTGGCCTTGGAACAGTGATGCAAAGCTGGCTCCCTCTGGGGTCAGACAGGTCAGGGCCTGGTGGAGACTTGGGCCGCAAAGAAAGACTGTGGGATTGAAACTTCCTTTATAATTCAGGCAGCTCGCTCCTTTCTCTGGGAGCAGCTGCCAACCCAGAGTTTATTCGCGTGCAATCTGTTCTTACCTGGGACGCTGGGGAAGGGGGAAGCCAGCAGACACAAACAAACAAGCGTAAGGGCTGGGATGCTGCAGATCAGGAGGTAGGTTTGCATCGGCGGGAGGGGAGGGAGATAGCAGGGGCTGAGAGAGAGAAAAGAAAACACCACTTACTCAGATAAAAAACAGCTCTTTGAGGTCACATTTTTCTTATTTATTCCTCCCCGCATGGCTCACAGCAATTGCTCAACCACTGGCGCTTCTGGCCCAGGTGGATTCCATAGGAAAGTCACCCCCACCGCCGTGACAATTCTGGCCTTGACATGCTGCCCCACTCGAAAAAAGGAGGAAAAATCAGAGGAGAACCAGTTATTATTAACACATACATTCCAGTAGTGTCGAGAGGCCTTGGTCAGGCCAGGATCTCCTTGTGCTAGGCGCTTGTCACTGGGTGACTGGCCCGTTAAGGGGATGTATCAGCTGAGACTGATCAGCTAGGTATCATGTGATTCTAACAGCCAGCAAATAGACCAGATAGGGAGAAAGATGCAGGGAATAGGAAGATGTGGGGGGCACTCCATGGGTAAATCTACACTGCAAGACCTACGGCATGGCCGGGGTTGGCCTGGGTCAGCTGACTCAGACTCGTGGGACTCAGGCTGTGGGGCTAAAAAATGGTAGGGTAGATGTTCGGGCTGGGGCTGGAGCCCCTGCCCAGACCCTGTAATCCCGCAAGGAGGGAGGGTTTCAGAGCCCAGTCTCCAGCCCAAGCCTGAATATTTACACCACAATTAAATAGCCCCTTAGTCCGAGCCCCTCAAGCGCCAGCCGCGGGCACCTAATTGCAACCTAGGCATACCCTTTGAGCCTTGGGGAAGTTACTGGGGGTCTCCGGGTCAAGTCAGAGAGAGAAGATTTGCAGCCCTTCCTGGGCTGAGGTGACAGTGCTGTGCAAACATGTAGTAAATGACTGATCCTGCCCCCAAAAGCTCAGTCTATCTCCCCTTGTTCCAATCTATGCACTGGCCACTGCTCTTCAATTAACTGATTTCCCCTGGCTGGCACTTTGAGTCCCCATTCACACCTGTGAAGAGTGGCTGTGAAATGCTGCCATTCTGATCTGGCAGGGCTTGATGCACAAGTGCAAGTGAAAAGCAGGAGAGAAGCCGGTCCTTCCACTACTTGGGCCAGCCAACAAAATGTGGCCATTGCTACAGTACTCCAAGGCACCCTGCACCAACATGACACTGAACAGCTCAGCAGGGCCCACAGGAGCACTTCCAAATGTGCCTTTGTTAGCAAGCACATGTGCTGTTGAGTTACAACGTCCCCTGGAGAAACAGACACAGAGTGGTATCTGCCATGCACATCACACACCCCCGCCACTTCAGAGCAGTCTGCAGCCCGTAGGTTTCAGCCTTGCCCTCAGGAGGCATGAGATGCGGTCCCCGGGTGTTGGCATTTCTGTAAGCCATAGCAATGAAAGGCTCATGGAAGAAAAATCACATGGAGAGGTTCCCTGGCCACAAGTAGGGAGGGTCTGCTGTGCAGAGGCCAGAGAGAGCACTGCAGACAGAAGAGGTTAGAAGAGACTAAGAAAAGTGCTTCCCTGCAGGGTGGGCATGCGGGCGTGTTTGGGATCAATAACCCAGGAGGTAGAGAGTGCATTGACTATGAAATTTGCTGATGACAATAAGCTGGGGGAAGCATTGAGGGAGCAGCCAGCACAAAGGAGAAACGGTCATAAAATTCAGGCAGAGCCAGCACAGGAGATGGGTAAGAGGCAGTGGATAATGGGACTTTGGGGGACACAAAATAGACGATGGCTGCAGTAATGCTCAGTAGGCTACAGCATGCTCTGAAGGGCTTGAGGGGAGAGCTGGGAGAAAGGCACTTAGTGGCTAGGACAGGCAATCAAATCCTTGGTAATGGATATGAAAATAGAGAGAAGGGACGCCAGCCCTTTATAAGAGGCCAGAGAATGCGACCCCGCTGGGGATGCTAGCCAGGGATCAGACGCACTACTGGTTTTCTGGGAAAGAGAAGTCACAGAGGGAGCTTATCATGGAAATGAGCATGTCCTTCTATAGCCCTTATATCCTGTAGGATCCCAAGGGGCTGTATGGATCAAGGGCCAATTCAAAGCTGGCCTAAGCCCACTGAATCCTACTGGTTGTATCTCTACAGGGATCACAGCACAAATCCCACAGTGAAAATAGCTGCCTCTGGGCCTGGAGATGGCAACTGTTTAACAGCTGTCCCATATTTGGTTGAAACTGCAGGAGGAAGGGGGGTTAAGGAAGCAGAAAGTGTTGCCCAGTAGCAAATTCAGAGGGGACTAAAGAGGAGAATTATTTGAAATGTCAATCGAACACGACAGAAGGGTTAGGTTCTTAAGCCATAGAAGGGCTGTGTGTCTGTATGGGGACGGGATGGTATTCAGACAGTAGTATACAGCCAGCCGTGGACACTGACTCTATTTTCAAAGAGAGACATCAGATCAGATCTGATTCTAAACAGAACTGAGACCCATCAAAAACCCAGTGCCATAACAGACTCTAATCCTAAAGATTCAGAAAGGGACTGGATAGTTATGTGGGTATCAGGGGTATCCAGTTATCATAACTAGTGACACTGAACATGTTGGAAGGGATATTAAACCTTGGGCTTCAAGGCCAAGCTGATCTCCGACTATTAGAGATCAGGAGAATTATGTGGGGGCAGATTGTGCCTCATCGACTATTGCAGGGTTCTTACACCTTCCTCTGATACATCTGGTGCTGACAGAGACAAGATCCTGGGATAGGTGGTCACTGGGTCTCACCCAGTCTGGCAAGTCCTATGTTGCTAACTGCCCTCCCTTGTTGGCGATCAGAGACCCAGGACTGAATGGAGACCGACTGCCTCTCTCGCCCCTACAGGTGTTCTCTCTAGGTCAGGGTGGGAGCAGCGTGTGTGGGGGAAGCTTGCCCTGGTGCTGCCTGGATAGAGGTCTGCAATCTGCAGGGCTGTCAAATACAGCCCTGCTCTCAGGCATAAAGTTCACATACACCAGCAGCAGCCTTTGTCAACAGCACAGTCTCCCCCAGGGGTAACCAGGAACCGGAGACAGGTGTGCAGCCCTTGAGCGGGTTCGGTGCCTCCCCCACGCTGCTAGAATCACAGCCATCCCGCTGATTAGGGGCATCATGCACTCGGAAGCCTCCTAATCTCCTGCACTGCATTCAAGCTCATTCTCCCGATCTGCGACGCGCGCTCAGGTTTATGCTAATCCCGCCCGCCAGCCGCTCTGTCGGTGTGTACAGAGGGATTGTGTGTCAGACGCACCGAGGATCATTCAAGCAACGGCAAGGAGAGCAGCCACCAGGTGTGAGCAATAGGCTTAGTGCCACCCGGCTCCGCTGATCCCCTGCGGAGGAGAAGGAGCATGCAGGAAACTCACCTCTGCTCTCACGGCACATGGCGAGATCTACAAACGTGGGTGGAGACCGAGGCTAGCACGAACCCCTCAGGGCCCAAACTCGTGGCAGCTGTGATGTTTCCGGAGAAAAACAAATGCAGCCAGAATCCCCCACCCCTCCAATGAGGCCACCCCCTGCCCAGGGCTGAGGGACTCAGCAAAAGATGGGCCGTGTTTCTGATGTCTCACAGGGTCCCTCTAGGGAAGCATCATTCTCTGTTACCCAGAATCCCCTAGGCCTTGCCCAGCCCCAGCATTGCATTCTCTGTTAGCCAGAAGTCCTCAAGGTCCTACCCAGCCCAGAGCCACGTTCTCAGTTTGTACAGCACCTAGTACAGAAGGGTCCTGGTCAGTGACTAGAGCTCCTGGGTGCTATGGTAATACAAATAAAATAATAAATAACAGCACCCAGAATCCAACTGGGCCCTTTTGGCACCAGCACCAGACTCTGTTACCCAGAATCCCCTCGGCCCTCGCCCAGCTCCAGCCCTGTACCCTCTGTTACACACAAGAACTATTTGATGTCTCCTAGGCCCCGCTATATCCAGAGGGAGGAGATGGGATGCTGAAAGCAGAAAGAGCAAGAACTGCATTTATATCACCCCTGGCCTGCCCTGCAGGCTGCTGTATCTGCCGTGGTCCCCCTGGCACTTGGGATCTCCACCCGCAGCTCGACCTCAGGAAACGCTGTGTAAATCCAGAAAGCAGCTTACGAACGACAGTGCCAGGACTCCAGATTCATCTCCCTGGGGTCAATGGCCGGGGGGAGGGAGACTGAGCAAAAGTCACTTGAACGATAATTGCACTTAGTGTTGGCAGAGGAGAGTTTGAAGTGGTCCCTGAATCTTGCCAGCAATCACTTAGCAAAAGCAACCCAGTTGGACACGATCCGGCAGGGCACAAGACAATGGTGTGTATGTGAGGGGTGGAAACATCATGTGGGGGGAGGGGAGGGAACTGCAGACCACGAGCCACTGCTGGTGTAAATTAGCCTTGCTCCCCTGAAATCTCTGGGCCCTATCTGAGAGGAAAGGTGGGGCAGAGTCAGACGGGGCCTTAGGAAGGAGAGTTTCCATTTCCTATGTCAGGAACAGAAGGACCAAGGGAGGGATGTAGAGGGGACAGGGATGTGGTTTGAGCTATAGGCAGTTGCATTTTGAATGGACAGGAGGGAAGCAGGATGGAAGGTGTCAGGACAGCAAGAACAGACGGTCCCCAGGGATGCTCCAGCTACAATGTTGCACACAGCACAGGCAGAAGGGGCCCCTGAGGGCTACAAGCGGTCAGAAGCCATCGATAGGTTAGTACTTAACCATGCTTAGATGCAACCCTAGAGCCCAAAAGGTCAAGCCAGCCCTGCTCCACTCCATAAATCCAGCAGAGTGCTTGCTAAGAGGACAGTTTTGCTTCACCTCCATTATTACTTCCTTACGCATAAATACACTGTATTGATAAAGCCATGAATCAAACTTCCCAACTGGGTCAGCAGGAAAAAGGAACTGCTGTCAGCTCTCACTCTGAGCAGGGGCCCAGGCATTAGCGCTCCGGCATGGGCTCTTAAAGGGACAGGCTGATGCCGCCCCACTCTGATTACAAGGGACTTTTTGTCCCTCTCTCAACCCATTCTCCCTCCCCCTCTTGCCTCAGGAGCCAATTCCCTTTCCATATCCCCAATTCCATCCCCCTCCTACTCCTTTTCCCTTCACCCCTTATTCCCTCTCTCCCTTTTCTCCATCTCAATCCTCTCACCCCACTCCATCTCCCCCTCCCCTTCCAACCCCATTACCGTCTCCCCCACATGTCCCTTCTTGCCTCATTTCCCCTCCTCGCCCCCCTTTCACCCATTGTCAGAGCAGTTCTCAGTGTCCGTCACCCTCCCCAGTGCAGAGACCTTCCCCTACCATCTCAGGCCTTCATCATTCAGGGGCTCATTCAAATGCGCTATCCTCTCCCGTCAGATTCCTTTGGGAGACAGCACATGGGTTAAAAAGGTCACTAGGGCTGCCACAGACTCAGCCTCCCCTCCCACCCGCAGCTCACTGTCCATCGCCTCCCGAATTAGCTTGGCACACTGACATTCTCCCTCTTTCAGTGCACTGCCCAGTGAACTAAAGGTAAAAAAATCACCGCACTGACACAGCGGGGGGAAACTCCAATGCGCCGGGGGGGCGAGTTCTGGGAGTAGGGGGGAAAATGGAGGTGACATGAGTGATTACCCCATTAAAGCTGGGAAAGGGGAGGGATTCTCAGCCTGTGGAGCCAGGCTCTGATTGGAATCTCCATGTTTTGCACATTCCCCTGCAGCCCTCGGGCTGCTCTGCAGGGAAGGATTTCACGCCCGTCACCTTCAGCCCCCAACTAAAACCCCTCCAACGCATTATTAAGGATCTACAACCTATCCTAAAGGATGACCCAACACTCTCACAAATCTTGGGAGACAGGCCAGTCCTTGCCTACAGACAGCCCCGCAACCTGAAGCAAATACTCACCAACAACCACATACCACACAACAGAACCACTAACCCAGGAACTTATCCTTGCAACAAAGCCCGTTGCCAATTGTGCCCACATATCTATCCAGGGGACACCATCACAGGGCCTAATAACATCAGCCACACTATCAGAGGCTCGTTCACCTGCACATCCACCAATGTGATTTATGCCATCATGTGCCAGCAATGCCCCTCTGCCATGTACATTGGTCAAACTGGACAGTCTCTACGTAAAAGAATAAATGGACACAAATCAGATGTCAAGAATTATAACATTCATAAACCAGTCGGAGAACACTTCAATCTCTCTGGTCACGCAATCACAGACATGAAGGTCGCTATCTTAAAACAAAAAACTTCAAATCCAGACTCCAGCGAGAAACTGCTGAATTGGAATTCATTTGCAAATTGGATACTATTAATTTAGGCTTAAATAGAGACTGGGAGTGGCTAAGTCATTATGCAAGGTAGCCTATTTCCTCTTGTTTTTTCCTACCTCCTCCCCCCCCGATGTTCTGGTTTAACTTGGATTTAAACTTGGAGAGTGGCCAGTTTGGATGAGCTATTACCAGCAGGAGAGTGAGTTTGTGTGTGTATGGGGGTGGGTTTTTGGAGGGGGGTGAGGGAGTGAGAGAACCTGGATTTGTGCAGGAAATGGCCTAACTTCATTATCATGCACATTGTGTAAAGAGAAAAGGAGTACTTGTGGGATGGGCTATCACCAGCAGGAGAGTGAATTTGTGTGGGGGGGTGGAGGGTGAGAAAACCTGGATTTGTGCTGGAAATGGCTTTTAGATAAGCTATTACCAGCAGGACAGTGGGGTGGGAGGAGGTATTGTTTCATATTCTCTGTGTATATATAAAGTCTGCTGCAGTTTCCACGGTATGCATCTGATGAAGTGAGCTGTAGCTCACGAAAGCTCATGCTCAAATAAATTCGTTAGTCTCTAAGGTGCCACAAGTACTCCTTTTCTTTTTGCGAATACAGACTAACACGGCTGTTACTCTGAAACCTGTCATTGAATTTTCTGATTCCCTGCTTGCCCTGCTCTCTCCATCCCTCCCAATGCTCCCTGCCCAAGATGGTATCATCCTGCTCGGAAAGCCGTGTCTGGCATATGTCCCCTCCCTGACCTCTTGGATTCAATGGGTTTTATTAGCAGAAAAAGCAAATTATTGCCTGGTGAAACCAAGGGAATTTGAAACCTTCTTCAGCCACAGCACTGAGGCAATGGATAAGCTCCCCCAGCACCGCTCCAATGGCACACCAGAGCAGAGCCTGGTGGGGATTCCAGGCCTGAAATAGCAGGGGTGGAGATTCAAAAGCTGTGCCAGAGGATCCCAGCACTGAGTACAACAGTTTGAAATTCAGGTGAATTGGTAGAGCTGGGGGTCCCAGGACTGAAATAGCAGGGACGGGGGGAATTGAGGGGGTGAGAACAGAGTTGTGCAAAGGGGAGCCCAGGACTGGAACAGCAGGGACGGGGGGAATTGAGGGGGTGAGAACAGAGTTGTGCAAAGGGGAGCCCAGGACTGGAACAGCAGGGACGGGGGGAATTGAGGGGGTGAGAACAGAGTTGTGCAAAGGGGAGCCCAGGACTGGAATAGCAGGGAGGGCTGCAGGCTGAGACGGAAGGACTTTTGCAGAGTTGTTTGAGCGGAGTCTCAGGGGCCCCGCAGGGTGAGACTGAGATGCGCTGCTAGAGCGAGTTGGGGGACCCAGGAGCAAAGGAGCAAGAGCGTTGCAGGTGAGGCTTCAGAGGCGCTGGCAAAGGCAGGGTACAAGCACTGAAGTAACAGGCAGAGCGCTAGACCAGGACTGAAATGCATTAGTAGTACCAGGGGTCGGGGAAGCTTAAACAGTGCTTGCATAAAGTACTAAATTCACTGACGAATGTGTAGAGAAAGGAATATATTGATTGTTCCCTGTCTGCTGGGAAAGAAACAGGCATTTGGCCACCCCCCATAAGGCCAGGTAGAAACATATGAGCTAGCCCTTCCACTGCAGAGGCTGACCAGCACCATGTCACCAGGTGACCAGCTCTGTCCATCGGTTAGTCCACATGAACTCTCATGCACCTAATGCGATTCCAGCTTGACTGGGTTGTGAGAACTGGTCGCTGGAGGGACGTCTACACTGCATTAAAAGGCCAGCAGCACGGGCGCAGCTGGCCTGGGTCAGCTGACTCAGGCTCACGAGGCTCCTGCTGCAGGGCTATAAAACCGCAGCGTAAATATTTGGGCTGAGGCTAGAGCCTGGGCTCTGAGACCCCATGAGGGGGGTGGGTCTCAGAGCCTGGACTCCAGCCTGA
This sequence comes from Eretmochelys imbricata, assembly GCF_965152235.1. Taxonomy (NCBI): domain Eukaryota; kingdom Metazoa; phylum Chordata; order Testudines; family Cheloniidae; genus Eretmochelys; species Eretmochelys imbricata. The sequence goes on from NC_135597.1 coordinate 5,254,219, forward strand.
GCCCGCACATCTACACTGCAGCTCTATAGCCCTTCAACCCAGCCCTGGGAGCCCAAGTCAGCTGACCCAAGCTCTGCGACCCAGTGCCACAGGTTTTTTATTGCAGTGTAGACATACCCTAGGGAGTCAGGAGATCTGGCTTCTAACCCGTGACTCTGCCACTGCTGCACCGCATAACCTTGGGCAACCCCCTTCCCAGGCTGCAGTTTCCCCATTTGTGCAAGGATTTGATACCGCCCCACTTTGTTAAAAGGCTTTTGGGATACTTGGTTGATAGTGGAATGTGCCAAGTGATACTAGCCCTGGACTCCCCACCACACCTGCTTCCCAGGGGATGTTGTTGAGTCCTGGGCTCCCGTCACTCTGCGTTCCACTGCTGTTTGGATGCCCCTTGCCTCCCTCCAGCTGCTGTTGATTAGGAATCAGGATGTGTTCACACTTTCTGCCAGCTGCTACCTCTACAGTATGGTGCATTACTCGCTCTGATTGATTATTCTTTGGCCTTTTTTTCCTCCCCCTTTTTTTCCCTCCATGATGGAGTGGCCAATTTCCCCCAGAACTCCACGCTGCACTTTCTGGCTCCTGTTCTCCTTGGCGGGTCATGACCATTAATACTGAGGGATTCACAGGCTGGAGACGATAGCGATGGAGAGAGATGAGCAGCTAATGATGAGTGCAAATTCAAAACACAAACCAAGCGGCGCTTCTACCCTCCCCCGCTTGACAATGACACGCTGTGTGTATGTCCAAAACCAGACAGCATGCAGACAGAGCAGAGCAGTGCTGGATTTATCTATTCCTGGAGCATTGTGGCTGCTGGGGCTGAGGGAAGTTATGAATTGTACTGTGGAGACAAGTTTCATTATAATTATTTGGATTACAGTAGCGCCCGGGGAACTCATCCAAGATCAGGGCCCCATTCTTCTAGGCACTGCACAGATATAGAGCAAAAGATGGTCCCTGCCCCAAAGAGCTTCTAAAGAGACAAAGGAAGGGAAATTGAGGCACAGAGCAGGACAGTGACTTGCCAAACTAATGAAAGACTGTTTGGATTGCTGTAACAATATCTATATATATGGATCTGTAATTGGATTGCCCATCAAACAAGATTGGAGCCTTGGAACTGTAACTGAAGAAGCATGCTAACTTCAAAAGCAGGGGTCATTGTGTTCAACGATGGGAAATCCACAGACCCAGTCTGCGTTTAGTCAACAGAGGAAAAACCCATGCTGTGATGGAGACACTAGCCAGGTTGGTTTCTGGGGAAGACAAGAAGCTACAAGAGTGGATCCAGGAAGCGATCCTGTATCTCTGAACTGTTTTGGATTCTACCAGGGTGGAATACTGAATAAATGGACAGAGATCCCCAGAATTACACTAGGTAACCTTGAGGAACTTTTGGAAATAAAGCAGATTACTACACCTCTCAACACTTTGCATTTACAAACTTGGACTTATTTGGAAATGTATTTTATCTGCTTTAACCTCTCAATAACTCTCATTTCTTTTTCTTAGCTAATAAATCTTTAGTTAGTTTACTAGAGAAATTGGCTTTGGCGTTCTCTTTGGTGAGGTCCAGAATATCAATTTGACCTGGGGTAAGTGACCAATCCTTTGGGACTAGAAGTAACCCAATGCAAGGTGATTTTTTTGGCTTAATAACCTTTCATCACAAAATCCAGTTTGTCTGGGTGGCAAGATTGGCTGGAGAGGCTAAGGGGACTGTTTGTAAAACTAACAATGATCCAGGGGTGCACATGTGTTACTGGCATGGTGAGATCTAATTATAGAACATAGCACCAGTTTGGGGTGCCTGCCCTATTTTCTGACAGTCTGCCCTGAGATTGGCACTCTCAGTTGTGAGCTATTCTAGACAGTGCAACACACCCGAATTAGAAAACTCTTTTGCTGCTCTTCCTAAAATCTATTTACGTGCTTATCTGGCCCCCAACACTGTATTATCCGAGCACCTCACACTCTGTGAGGTATTTATCTCCCCCACACCCCGTGACGCCAGGCAGGGGTATTCTCCCCATTTTACATATGGAGAACTGAGGCCCAGATCCACAAAAGCAGAGGCTCCTAACTTCCGTTGACTTACCTCAGTAACTCACCCAGGATGGCAGAGCAGGGAATCGAACCAGGTTTACTGTGTCCCAGGCAAGCACCAAACCGCTGGGCCATCCTTCCTCACCTTGGCAGCTGAACCCCTAAGATCACCACAAGGGAGCCCAGGGACCTGGGAGAACACACACCTCTGCTCATAGCAGGTGCCTTTACACCTTACACACCACCTCACTTCAGAAGCAAGGCCCAAACCTGCCCCGTAACTGGCTCCCTGACCTGCCATCTCCTACCAGCTTAGTCCATGGGTCTCCTCCCTTCTCCTGACCCTAGGAAATTGAGTGATGGTGGAAGATGCAGAAAGTGCCATCTATACAGGACCTCAGTGAACAAATGGTTAAAGAATTCCTCCCGAGGACAATGTAGCCCTGGGTAAGGACTGTTACGAAGCCAGGCTGTGGACAGCCCCCTTATTGCTCTACCCCAAACCCACACCGCTCTCCCGGCTCTAAGCCATCCCCTCGATCATCTCTGAGGTTCACCTTCGTGAGGAGAGGAAGCGGGGAATTTATGGCAGGAGAGCCAGCTGCTGGGGGAAAGGGCTCCCCCACTGCAATCTTTTAAACAGCGGTAACCGCTTCTGCTATCTTTTAATGCACCACTATTTCTTCGAGATTACGCTCAGTTGCTGCTCACCCCATTATCACTCAAATGTACATTTTATGGGACTGCAACAAAGACAGGTCATTCCCATTACGGTGCGGTGGCAGCATGGGCCCTGCCCACAGCCCCTGGAATCCAGGGTCTGTCAAGGAGGTGTGAAGTCATGGGAGAGGAAGCAAGGGGACCAGGCAACAGAACAGCCTTTCAGCAAATATCCGCGAAGGGAAATCATGAGTTCTAGGGGGAGCCAAGCAATTCTGGGTCATTGCTGACCCAAAGCCTTCTGCTTCCCCCCACCCCCAACATCTGTCTAGGTTCGTCTGTGAGACCACCACCATGGTCTGCCTCCAACTTCTCCTTTTCCTCTCACATTCATTCCTCTTCTCTCTTTTTCCGGTCTTGTTCTTTCATCGTCACCTCTCTGCCTCTCCCTCATCTCCAGTGCCCCGTTCTCTCTCTTCTCATTCTGCCCTCGAAGTCGGAAGTTCTGCCTTTCCTTCTCTCACTCCTTCCTTCCCAACCCTCCTCTCTCTTTCTCTCTCATTCATGCTCCGTCTCTTCTCTTTCAGTTCCCCACTCTCTCTGACCCTTCTTCCCTCACTCTTTCATCCCCTCTCCCTCTCTCTGCCATTGGCCCTCTCAAGCACTTGCATAACTCCACCCAGGTGCCACCGGAGGGGACAGCAGGAGGCCCTATGCATGCTGGCCAGTGCCATCTTGTCTCTCTTCCCTTGTGACATGGGCTATGGTCCTCACAGCCAGCCACCTGCGCAGCTCCTTTCACTAGTGACACAGTGGGGCCCGGTGCAAGCTTTCTCCGCTGACATGTTCCACCCCACTTCCCACCGCAGGCTGGAAGCAGACATGCTCTTGGTTGTTTCCATCCTTGCGGATGCTTGTCCCCATCTTCGAAAGACAGAAGCAGACAGAGAAAAGCAGGGGGTGCTATGGGTCAAAACTAAGATGGGGGGCAGCCAGGACAGGACTGCAGGGAGTTAGGACAGGGGCGTGTTTGGCAGAGTCATGCATCTGAGGGGCTGCAACTGAAATAACAAGGGGCGTGATATGGCAGGATGGAGGTGCATGTGGGAACCCAGGGCTGGAGGAGAAGGGGTGGAGCTACAGAGGGGGCATTTGCAGAGTTGCTTCCAAGGGGCCAGGACTGGAATAACAGGCTGGAACTGAGGGGCATGAGGAGAAGGGGTGTGGGAAGACGAGGACTGGGATAGCAGGGGGTGCCCCGGAGCAGGATTGTGGGGCACAAGCAGAGAAGTCAAGGGGAAGTTTGCACAGCACCAGCCTGGCTCTAGCCCACACTATCCATCCTTATATTCAGCTGGAAAGATGGGAGGGGCCCTGACAAGACAAAAATCACATCTGCCACTTACCTCTGTGACTTGGGCACGTTGATTCACCTGGCCCCTGCCCAGCTGGAGGGGAAGGAAAGAGGTGGCTGGAAGGGGAGAATGGGTTATGATCATGGCCTTTGTCCCCTCCTGTGGATCATGGCAGAAGGGTTTGCTGGGGAAGAGGCCTGTGACAGGGGATTCCATTATCTCTGGAGACAGCTCCCCGTCCCTCTCTCCAGCCAGCATGATGGAGCTACAAGAAAACACACCAGGGAAACAAAAGATAAAAAGCAGCCACAGCAGTAAGGGCTAAATAAAGACACGTGGCTCTGCAGATTTACCAGGCTGCTAGGGGAGCAATCGGCAGTCAGAAGTGCCTGGCTCAACGATGACAAAGGGAGAGGACTGCAGACAGGTACTGGCTGGGCGCTCATCTGCCTGTCACATAGGGAAGGAGTTGAGTCTATTAGTGCCGGGGTGCTTTGCACTGTGTCTCTGGCCACGTCAGCACGTGTGCGACGGCGGGGAGGGGAAGGAGAGCGTTGGGCGAGTTTATTCCCCACCGAGCATCAATCGAGCGCTTGTCTGAGGCATCCCCAGCGCCAAAACAAGACAAGTGCCTTTGATCTGAAATCAATGGAGGGTGGCATGTCTGAGGTGACGGATCATCACTCAGGGACTCGCCTCGTCATGGGTCACAGGAGAGAAGCATCCTTCTCTCCCCTGCCCTGACAGTCGGCACTGGCAAATGGCTTCCCAGCCCCATCCCGGGGGAAAGCGACAGGGTTACAGGATCTGGTGCTTATCCGAGAGGGGCAGAGGTGGCTTTGAAAAGGGAATGCAGTGCCAGTGAGAAGTGCCCTGGAGAGGGAAGCCTTTGTTCAGTGAAGGGCAGCACCAGGGCCTGTTCTCCCTTCCCTGCTCCACCAACATGCCTCGCTCACCCTGGGGACCCCTGAGACCTGGGTTTCTGGTCCCTGCTCCGCCACAGCCTCCCGGCAGGACCTTTGTCAGCCCTGTACCTTACTCCTCATCCGGGGATAACAACGGTGAGGGGCTCAGATACATGGGCTGAGAGAGGAGTTAGTTCAGTGCCCACGGCCCAGCCAGTCTGCAGTCTGCTGATGCTGCTGGCAACGTAGGCCAGTTAGTGCCAATTATGCTGGGGGGTTTTGTGGCACGGGCTCTTGTCTGCGGGGAGCTAGACTGAGGCCTGCTTAACAGGATTAAAAACAAAGGACTGGGCAGTTATATGGATAACAAGAACAGCCAGGGTTACAGCAGTAAGGGTTTAAAAAACCTGCGAGACAGAACCTTCAGGGAGGCAGCTGGCCGATATTGGTGGAGTTGTGCTGAATTACTCCAGCTGAAGACCTGACTCTCAGTCTTGTGGGTGGGGTATAACCCTCATGCTTCAGGATAGGTGCCAGCCACTAAGGGGAGCTAGGAAGAAACTTCCCCAATGGGCAGGTTATCCCACCACTGCTTCTGCACCTTCCTCTGAAGCAGCTGGCACTGGCCCTGCCGGAGACATGACTAGAGGGACATCTACTACGGACCCAGTGTGGCAATCCCCTTGCCCAGCATTAGTGTCCATCAGACCAGGCCCCATTGTGCTGGGTGGCATACAGACAACCAACCAGGATATGGCTGAATAGCTTACAATCTACACACACAAGGCAGGCAGCAATCGGCAGACAAGGTTCCATCGGTCCACCCCACACAGGCCAAGCAGTTACAGGATGGTGGATGGATCCCCTTGCAGGTTGCTCTCCTACCAGCACAGATCACAGCTGACATGGCTGCATCCTCATACAGATCCCCACCTTCCACAGATCTCAGCCACCCACCAAGCGGGACTACAGGTGCTTTACCGCTCCGGCCAGCAGGCCAAGACCTTGCACAGCCCTGATAGCGACTACTCCTGCCCAGTACCAACCTGGGTTGGATTCATGCAAGCAACCTAGAAGCTAGGGGTCCTGTTTCAATTGCACTCCCTGACACCCCCCACCCCGAAGCTATCCCCTGCCCCCATGCTTTGAGCATTTATCAAGGAGAAGCCCCATCTCTTCAGACCTCGCTCAGCCACTTGAGGCAAAACATGACATTTTTTGCACAGAAAATAGACAGTCATGGTCACAGATTTTAATTAAAAATTAACCGTTGCCAGCGACTCCTGGACAAAATTAAGTCACCAAGTATCAGCTCTGCTGACAGGGACTGTAATTAAGAGCTGGATATTCCTCCTCCTGCAGCCCCCACCTGGACCCTGGCAGAAAGCAAAAGTTCTCCGTGGAATGTTAATGCCCCCACCGGAGCAGCTGGGACCCACAGCCTGAGGGAATCAAATACTGGGCACAGGTTCATGTGCTAAATCCACGTAGTTACCTGTGGAAGTTTACAAGATCCCAGCATCTCTCTGGGACACACCCTGGGCAGCTGTTGCAGGAATACAGTACCTGGAGGGTCTTTATGCTGGCAGAGTATCTTCGCCTACTTCAGTCTTGCATTCGTGGTCATTTCAACTCAAGGGCATCACTAAGGGGGTTTGAATAGCTCAGATGAACATTCTCCCCCTATTCAGGCACCTTGAGGACTTTTCAAACCAAGGGCATTCAAACCCATGTCACAGAGAAGGCAAGGGACTTGCCCAACAGCACAGCAGGAGATATCACTTATCACAGAATATCAGAGTTGGAAGGGACCTCAGGAGGTCATCTAGTCCCACCCCCTGCTCAAAGCAGGACCAATCCCCAACTAAATCATCCCGGCCAGGGCTTTGTCAAGCCTGACCTTAAAAACCTCAAAGGAAGGAGATTCCACCACCGCCCTAGGTAATCCATTCCAGTGTTTCACCACCCTCCTAGTGAAAAAGTTTTTCCTAATAACCAACCTAAACCTCCGCACTACAACTTGAGACCATTACTCCTTGTTCTGTCATCTGCCACCACGGAGAACAGTCTAGAACCATCCTCTTTGGAACCCCCTTCCAGGTAGGTGAAGACAGCTATCAAATCCCCCCCCCTCCTTCATTCTTCTCTTATCAGACTAAATAATCCCAGTTCCCTCAGCCTCTTCTCGTAAGTCATGTGCCCCAGCCCCCTGAATCACTTTTGTTGCCCTCCGCTGGACTCTTTTCAATTTTTCCACATGCTTCAAGGAGACTTAGGTCTCCTGACTCCTAATCCAATGCCTGAGCTCCTGGACCACACGGCAACCCACCTGCACTGTCTCACCCATGGCCAGAGCTGTGTTGGAGGGGCTCAGGAAATGGGGAGCCGAGGGCTAGAATGGCGGGGACAGCAGGTCAGGAGTTAGCACAGATGGCTTGTGGGGAGGGGGTTGTTCAGGACTGGAATAGCAGTCAAGGGCATGTTTGAAGACACCAGCAGCTTGAGAGGATTGTTTGAACCACACCTCCCACAGTAGAGTAGCCCTACGGGAGCTGGGATCGCAATTATGCCAGCCATCCCACCAACCGCCTAATCCCAAGTCCTAGGGATTCATTAACTCAGCTGGGCCTGGAGGCCAGCTCTTCCCACTTGGCATGGTTTGGGGCAGCAGTGGATCATTGCTGCTGGACAGAGGACAGCCCATGTCCCCAATCCTATCCTATCGCCCACAGTACCACAAGTCAGCCTGGAAAGGTGCAGGCTTTGCTTCTTGGGGGAAGTTCCCCTCAGCCTGGAAATGTCGGAGCGCACAATCCCATGACTTACTGCCAGAGCCTGCCTCTCCGTATCTTCACCCTCATGCACGTGGGGCCCTGACACAAGGCTCAGTTAGCAACAGTTCCCTTCATTACACCAGCTAGAATGTCAAAGACCAACCAAGCCGCCTAAAGGGCAGCGCCTGCTGCTGCAACCCTGGCTTTTTGCTTCTCTGAAACCCCAGCACAACTGAGAGCTTGGACAACAGGAATCGCGGGTGAAATGAAGCCGAGGCTAAAAAGAGTTTGATGCATCTGCGCCGGGCCACTATCCCCGGGGAAAAGGTTAAATAGAGAGAGAAGGGGCAGATGGCATCCATGAGTGTTTAGCAGGGCCAGTGAGGGAGGGAGCAATGGCAAGTCTGTGAGAGACTCCCGAGCCTCGGCAGTGGCCGCTTTATAGAAAAGCCTTACAGAATATAATAGAGACCCAGTCCCTCTCTAGAGGTCTTTGGATCATCCTAGACACCTGAATAAAGAATCCTACCACTGCTCTAGATTTCTATAGGCTGCTCCAACAGAACCCCTATGGACAGGATCTCATTCTCGTCTGAGTTCTCCAGGATTTGCGAGTTATTTCTGTAGCTTTTGACACAGGACCTGCGTCTTCCCACATAGTTGTGCAATGCCTAGCAGTGAAGGGTTAATGTTTAGCTATTCCACCTGGAAGCAGGCGGGGCACACCCTGACTGTTTCATAGAAGCAATGCACACATTGCTCTATCCAAGGACAAGGGCTAGATATGAACCATGAGAACTTGATTGTTTGGACAGCAACTGTGGGAGGCTTTCTTAGCCTGGGCTCAAGGCCTGAGAACCAGGATTGTAGTAGCTAAAGGATGGTAACTAAGTATATGAATCAACGTCATACATTCCTTTGTGTAGCAGTGTGTAATGCTTAGGGGGAGAAATATAATAAAAGGAGAAGGTGGAAGGCGGGGGGGCAGAACAGCCCATCTCCGCTGACCAGCCTGCTTGCTTGCATAAAGCTGTGTTCTGTCTCATCACTGAACTGCCACATAGCAGAATGGGGCCCCAGCTGCCACCACAACACAGCCTAATAAATCTAGAACCCTATCACGTTTATGTAGGACTCCGTTGGTTCCCATCTTACTACGCTCCCTGAGACATTCCCATAAGGATCTAGCCTTGATGTACAAATAGCTCTAACACCTATGCTGGGAAACCTCATCATGAAACCACAATGCCAGTGTCAGCTGAAACCCCTTATTAAGTAGCATGCCCCCACTACAGTAATTACTCCTATTTATAGCCAAGTATTTGCAGCTCACCCTCAATAAAACTACAGTCTACTCCACCTCCCTGTTACAGTCACTGAACGGAGAACAGCTGCTCGTTATACCCCCACAAAGATTCACTGGCCCTGATTTGAGCCACGTGGTTTAAACAGGCTCAAGAATTTCCTCTCCCCCTCCCCAGACTTTCCCCGACTTCATCGTAGGCTAAAACATGCGGCATTCTTGTGATGATGCTGCCAGGCCACGCAGCGTTGTGATCACAACCACTCCACATGCAAGGGGTTCGAAAGCAGGTCTTGGGGCCGGCCTGTGAAAGAGGCTGCCTTGTCTTGGGATTAAAGAACGAGGGAGCCTGGGTTCAGTTCCCAGCTCTGCCACTGACTCCCTGGGTGACCTTGGGCAAGTCACTTTGAGTGGGGATTTCGGAAAAGCTCAGGCGAAGCATAACTCCACTCCCAGGGGAAGCCTCGAAAATTCCACCCTTAATCTCTGAGCTCCCATCTCTAAAACAGGGATAATGCGGCCTCCTCTATCTAGGCTGTAAATGTGAGTGCCGGGGACCGTCCCTTGTCACGTGTTCTTACAGCACCCAGGGGGGATGTCTGTGCCCAGATCTGAATTCCCCCAAAGCAGCCCATCCCTGCAAGCGTGAGAGTCAGCGACCGACATTACAAACAGTAGCAGTCTGGTATCTGCAATGGCTCAGTGCATCAAGAAGGATGCTCTGTGGGTAGCTGGACCCATCACCCAAAGACATGGATACAGTTTTCAGCCTACACACCAGCCATTTGGGAAGCAATGGCAGCATTTCAAAGAAGAAGCAGCTTCCGACCATATTAACACCCATCCACGTCATTTGAATTGTTAAGGAAACAGAGAGGCACTTTGGGCTCCTGGCTTTTCCGTAACTGTGCATGCCAAAGTGCTTGCAAATGGCTCAGGCCCACACAATCCCCCTGGCCACAGCCAGAGCAAGGAGGAAAATCCCTTGCATTCTCTTTGCACAATCAGCCCAGTCCTGAAATAAAAAGTAACGAAGACGGAATGATCTTGTTCCTGCTCATACACAACTTCACTGGGGAATAACAATGCCCTGGAGTCACCGGGAGCCTTGTCTGAGCGGTGACTGGCTGAGGAGCTCAAGCTTTTACCCTTAGGCTATAAACTTCTTGGGTCAAGAAGTTCTTCCTTTCTTATTTGTCTGTGAATTATGGTGCACCGCAACGGCGCCCTGCACATAATCCTGGAGCTTCAGTTAGTGGCATGTCCTTCATAGGAAGGGTGTCTTCAAAATACTGACAGACTTAATGTGTGGAAAGATTGAAAAAGGCAAAGGAATTGCCGAGAGTGAGAGCGAGAGAGATTCATAGCTATCAGCACCGCCACCTCACTGACCTCCTCCAATTCCCTCCCTAAAACTCCTTTGCTGGGATGCCTGCAAGAACCCTGACGATGGTTACACAGCTGGTGTGCTGGGACCATTGCCCATTATGCTGACCTGTACTGTCTCATTCTATCTAAAGTAACTATCTGGCCTTCCTCACGGTAGTATCTGAGCCCCTCACCGGCTTTAAAGCATGTATCCTCACAACACCCCTGTGCAGTAAGGCTGTGCTACTGTCCCCTTTCAACAGGCACGGACCGACGAAATGACTTTCCCAAGCTCACACCGGAGGCCTCTAGTAAAGCCCAGCATTGAACCCAGGTTGCCCGAGTCCCATACAGCATCTGAACACTGGACCGCCCTTCCTTTGCATCATTTCCTTCCTGTTCCCCCATCTGTCTGTAGCCTTCTGTTGCTTCTTGGTCTTTGATCGCCTGCTCTGTAGGGACCATCCGTTGTTCTCTTTGTACAGCTCTTAGCACAATGGGGGCCTGGTCCATGCTGCAGGCTCCGAGGCCCTACTGCAATACAAATAACAAACAACAACTGCAGATGCCAGAACTTAGATCTGGATTTCAAAACCACCACCCCACCCCCACCCCCCAGGAGACAGGGATGTTTGGATCAGGCTCATCTCTCATTCTCAGATGAGATTTGGAAAAAGTTTGAGGTGGAAGAGTGGGTTGGTTCAGTCAGCTGGAACGGTAGAGAAGGCTCTTGCACCAGCCATGGGAAGATCACATATGTGTAGCTGGCATGTGCAAAGGCAGCAAGTGGATGGAACAAAGGGACCGCCCCAGGAATAGCAGTCATTGGAAGGGCAGGGACTATTCGTCTAGCTCTTTTGCACAAGCTCATGGAAGGCATAAACAAGATGCTCACAGATTGTGCAATCATGGGCTAATCAGGAGAGCCCCCACTCCACTAATCAGTCTCTGTGATTGCCCTTTCGCCTTGCCAGGAAGCGTGATGGGGAGAGACAGTTGCTGCTGCCACTCTACCTCCCTGCAGTTCTCACGCAGCCACCTGTGTGCAGCGGCAGTCAGATGCTGGTTTCTCCGCGGGATTTGAACCCAGGGCCGGGAAGAAGGAATCAAGCTGCTTAAGCAATTGCTGGTTCAAGGTCAGAGAGGTGATGCTGATTGTGAAAGCCCGCAAACTTCCCTCCACCCCAGACAGGCTCGAATCTCATTCCACCGCTCAGCTTGGGAACTGTGCAGCTGGCACATTACTGGGGATATTTATAGCTGGACGGGACACAGCAGTAGAATGTGTGCCTTGGGAGGCAGCCCTACATTGGCCCCAGAGAAAGGGACTGGATGTTCTTCTGGGTCCTTTCTATCTCATACGCCTCCAATTCTTAGAGGCACCCACATTCCAACACAGAGATCCACCCTAGCACAGACAGCCACAGAAAACAGAACGTCCTCCTACACAGCGGTCATCTGCTCCCTAAATTATGGGACAACTCAGGCCATGTGTGGGTCACAACATGGCTGAGCCATCAGGAACCAGGCAGAGACCAGACTCACGTTGCCAGTCGCCCTACCAGGACTGGAAGAACCCAGAGGTGAGCAAATGTCCGGAGCAGTCACCATTTGCTATCCCAGTCCCATCCCCTCCCGGCTGCAGCTTGGATGCCTCCGCTGATGGGAGTCAATGCACTTTACCTGATTTCAGCAACTCTGGCCTGCCTATCTCCCCAATCACTTGTTGATGCATGAGAAGAACATTAGTGCAAGTGCTTTTCTTTTTTAATATAAATATGTGATCATTGCCTATTATGCCAAGCGAGCTGAAAACCCTGCACAATAATTACAACTAATTGCTCCTCCTCTCTGGAAAGTGTCTCTCTCCCGTCTGATGGCTGGAGACAGTTTCTCTGATGATACCCAATTGCCAATCTATTCAGACTGACATTTTGACAGTGCCCGCAACATCAAAAATAGACAAGATAAAGACCAGAGACCTGCTCTCCCCTCCCCTCCCCTCCCACTGAGATACATACTCCACATCTGATACTGCAGCGGCCATAGCCACTTCGGAGACATTCAAGAGGTTGCCGTTGGTGTTCCTGTACCTGCTGGTGCTGAGAGTCCCTGCCTCATGCACACAGCCCACACCTCAGGATGGGGTCATCAGAGGTGAAGCCTTAGGGCAGGGACTCTCTCATTGTGCACAGTAGGGCCCGAGTGTCAGCAGGGGGGTCTAGATTCTACCATTGCTTCTTTTCCCCTGTTCCGTCCATACAGGGTGGAGACAGAGCAGCCAATAGCAAGACACAAGACTCTCCTGAGACCCCACACACACTCCAGTCTGAGCTACAGGAGAGACTGGCAATAAGCTGAAGGCACGTGCTGGGCAGTGTTGTCCAGGAGGCAGCATCACCTAATCGTATGAGAACAATGCAGGGCATCAGGGACTCCTGAGTTCTAGTCCTGCTGCTTAACACTGATGCCAAGTGGCTTTGCCTCAGTTTCCCTATCTAGAGTATGGAAATGATCTTTACCTACCTCACAGGGAGAATTAAATGGCTGAAATGCTAAGTGGCTACTGAAATGGGACTGGGATTCTGAAGGCCTGGTTTTTATTCCAGGCTCTGCCATATAACCTTGGGCAAGTCAATGCTCTGTGCCTCAGTTTCCCCATCTGTAAAAGATAGGGAGTGTTGCCCACTAACCTCACTGTGGGAGGAGAGGAGTTGTGTGGTGAGACTGGAGTAATTAGTGTTTGTAAAACTCTGAGAACCCCAGTTAAAGGCACCACCGAAGTAGTAATGATTTAGGCAATAGCCATCATTTCCAAGAGCAGCTCCCACCTGGGTAGGTGAAGAGAAGCACATGCTTCTGAGCCCAAGGGGAGGTGCTCCTGTTAGCCCCCCAACAAGAAGCAAACCCCTTTATGAGAGCATCTCCTCAAAGAGGCACTTTGGGATACTCATGAAGCATCAGTTCTCGAACCTCCCCCAGCCCCAGTCGCTCCCTCGCTAAAAGCTAATAGGAAAAGGGAGATTAAAGATTTCTCATCATTTTTCCTGGAAGAAAAACCCAAACACTTCAGAGAATTGCAGCATTTCCTGACCGTACCTAAAGCATTCTCCTGAGCCAGCTGGCTGGTAGCCTGCTTCTAGCTCAGAGCTTTCCCTCGGTGCACACAGAACCCTTTCCAGAGGGCACAGAAATCCAGTTCTGGTTCTTTTCTTTCCAGGATCCACACTCAAAGGCCTTGCCTTCGGGGTATGGAATTCAGTTCCAGTCCTTCTGCCCGGTCCTAAATTCAGGGCAGAAATCCACTGATGAAATGGCTGACCTGGTTGCAGTTAAAATGCACACCCTTTTGCACACTCACGCACGTTCCCTTGCCCACTGATCACCAAGGCTTTCTTTTCCCTTGTATGTACTACTGACCAAGAAGAGGCAAATGCAGTGCACGTGCACCAGGGATGAAGTCTTTGGAGTAACACCTGTGACCAAGTTGATGCTACGAGTTGCATGTCACTCCCAGCTCTGAGCCATCCCTTCATACTAGCTGCAGACCCCAGCACTTCCCCAAATTCTCCCTCCCCACCTCCAGCACACGGGTTCACTTAGCCAGTTTGCCTAGACTTCCTCCAAACCCTGGTCACATCCCCTCCAATGCTGACTGAAGCAGCAAAAAAACAACCCTCAGTCTGATTTACTGGGTTACCCAAGTGGGATTAATGAAAGGTGGTGGCTGGTCCTATTTCCCTATCAAGAATCTTCCATGGCCTTTATCCATGTAATATCTGAGCACCCCACAATCTTTCTAGTGTACTTCTCTATTATCCCCATTGTACACGTAGAGAACTGAGGCACAGAGAGGCTAAGGGATTTACCCAAGTTCACACAGGGAGTCAGTGGCAGAGAGACAATACTCAAGCCCTAGTTTCCTGAGTCCCAGTCCACTTACTAGACCACCCCTTCAATCTGGAAGTAGGGGTTGGGGTGCGGGGGACACAGAGGGATGGATGAAAGGTAACAAAGACAAAGACACCTGCGTCTTGTAGCAATTCCTCTAGCACATGACAGTGGATTCCCACCTCCTTCAGGAGCAAGAAATGGTGGGTCTCTGTCAGGTACACAATACGGTGTCTTGTCTTTGTAAATAATACTTGGGAATCTCTCTAGTGACTTCTATCCAAGCATCTCAGAGAGATGTGTATGGTTAAGGCGCGAGACTGAGTCTGAAGGCCTGGATTCTATTCCCACAGTCCTGCCATGTGTCCTGGGAAAGCCCTTAAGGACCAGATTTTCCAAAGAGCTCCACACCCAGGACCTCGCAAACTGAAACCAATGGGGTTTCATGGGGCATAAATAAATGCAGAATTGGCCCTGAGCCTCTCTGTGTCTCTACTTCCTCACCCATACAACGGGGCCACTGAATTCAGCAGGACGTTCATGAAGCTCGATTCACTATTTGCAAAGTGCTTTGAGATCCTCAGATGGAAGGGGCTGGAGAAGAGCTGACCATCAGCACTTAGATTCTTGAGTGATGGGCCCTCTGGAAAAAACTTAAGATCAATAACGGGACTGGTTCAACCTCACAATACGCCTGTGACTTAAGTGTCCCTGTGGGGAAACTGAGGCACAAAGCACAGCAGTGCCTTGCCTCCAAGGTCCCACAGCAAGTCAGTGGCAGAGGCAGAATTGACCTCAGGGGTCACGCTGTGCTAACCACTAGAACCCACGGCTCACATTGCTACACCAGGGCCATTCCCATCACTGCTGGGAGGTCCCTTGCTGCCATGGAAAAGACCCAGGTCTGATTTCTCACTCGCTGCCTGAGAGATCTGAGAGCACGTCTAAGGGGGGATTTACTAGGGGGAGGGATAGCTCAGTGGTTTGAGCATTGGCCTGCTAAACCCAGGGTTGTGAGTTCAATCCTTGAGGGAGCCATTTAGGGATCTGGGGCAAAAATTGGGGATTGGTCCTGCTTTGAGCAGGGGGTTGGACTAGATGACCTCCTGAGGTCCCTTCCAACCCTGATATTCTATGGCACAACCTTTCCCCTGGAAGATGGGGGAGCCATGCATTGCTCTACAGTGACCCCTGCCATCAGGATCCCCACACACTGCTGTTCAACAGGAGTCCATCCCAGCCCTGGGGATGTTGCCGGGGGAACTCATAGTGATCCCATAAAGCCAGCAAGAAACCCAGCCCGCTGCCTCCCTTGCCCTTAGCAAATTGCACCAGGAGAGGAACAGATTCTTACCAGGCAAGTTTGAGCAGCCCTTTGGCATAGCAGGGCCCTTCTACCACTCATGCGTCTCACTGCATCTCCGCTCCCCTCTTCCTCCTGTCCCTGCCCTCCAGTCCCCTGCAAGAGCTCCCTGATTAGGCTGCAGCGTGATGCATTAATCATTCCCATTGCATGTTGAGCCATCTGGCTGATATTGGCCCTCCTGCCACACCACAGAGGATTGTTAACACAAAGCATATGCTTTGTTAGAAATTAATAATAATTTTAGGCTCTCACCAGCTGCTGGTAATTGGCTCCCCTTTCACACAGATAACTGAGAGCAGCAGGGTGGAAACTCAGCCTCTTCCTGGCTCCCTTTCTAATGAGATGAGTGTGCAGCCCTGGGAAGGAGGCCGTTCTATAGAGGGAAGTATGATAGAGGCAGGGTAATAGGTTTTTAATAACTGTATACATGCATCCAGTGCGCCGACGGGCGAGAGGAGCAGGGTGACGGGAGAAGCTTGCAGGCCGGCAGTGTGCAGGGGAATTTTAATACTGAATTAATATATCTGCTTCCACCACTCCTAGCCCATGTTTATCTGCTCGGCTGCCACCTTTAGAGAGAGGAGAGTCCAGGGGAGCAGCAGCAGAAGGGATGGGGAAGATAAATGGCATGGACGCAGGTTTAAAATCCCCAATTATTTTTGAAAGGATACAGGGCAGATTTCGTGTCTGCTAGTTGTCAGGGACAACTTTCTCCCCACCTTTCTCCCAAACCTCTACGTGCAAAGCATTACTACAGCAGCATTGCACAGGGGGCTATACACAGGGGCAGCTGGTGGTTCAGGAGACACGTGCATTGCTCTGCAACCTCTCTAGGAGTTCAGTGAAAGCCTGAATCGCGGCTGAGATCTCCCCCTCCGCACGTGGCAAACCCTGACATGAGCCTGTGCTTGCTGAATAGCCAGGTTTGGTCCTATTTGTGCTGGCTCAGAGGCTCCATTTCGCAAAGGGTGACCTGCAAAGTGCAAAGGTTACCTTTATTCCCATTGCGTGTGCAAGATCCGCCTTTGCTTAGCCCTGCCAGCACTTGTAAACGCAATTCCCCTTTTGTATGCACGGTTGTCTGTTTCACATGTGCGAAAAGGCCCACTCACCAGTACAAACACAGCCTTTCCAGGCACCATTCTGGCAGCATCTGAGAGCACTGATCCATCACAGTACGGTTAAAAACTGAATACAGGAAAAAATCAGCTCCTCCTTTTACTCCCTGCCCCGTCAAGTCCTGAGCCCATGGATCAATGTTGCTACTGCAAGAATCAAAAAGCCTGATTCTCCCCTCACACCAGCGTAAATCTGGAGTAGCCCCATTGAAGAGAATAACAGTGGTGTAGAACCAGCGAGAAGAGGAGAATCACACAACGACCCCAGTGCCAACCTGCCACATCCCGCTCAGCTAAAGGGACAGCTCCCTTAGTTGTAATTGACTTTAAAGGGAAAGGCTTTAAGGAGTGAGGATTTTGCCACTCCTTTCACAATGAGGCACTCAAAGTCTCATTCGTACTGATTTGGAAATCACCC
Organism: Eretmochelys imbricata; assembly: GCF_965152235.1. NCBI lineage: Eukaryota > Metazoa > Chordata > Testudines > Cheloniidae > Eretmochelys > Eretmochelys imbricata. The sequence continues at coordinate 5,271,426 of NC_135597.1, forward strand.
TGGTACCAACTGCCATTGCTTGACAGTCCTGCTGACATCACAGTGACGGATGCATTCGAAATAACTAGCTAGATAGCTAGACCCACACACAGCTGGGGCACACCCATCATTTCACTCCATTGCTTTGGTTACTTGCATTATCATTAAAGGAAACACAGAACCGTGATTGGGGTCGGAAATGGACCCGTTTTAGAAGACTCATTTACGATGTAATTACTGCTGTCAGCAGCAGATGAACACTGAGGATATATTTTTACTTTTTCTGGCTTACACATCATGGTCTAGGCAGGTGGGTGTAAATGGAGGCTGTTAGAGATATTTATATTCCATTGCTGACAAGTTCTGAACATGGGGGAACTATACGCTGTATTATTTTTGTAAAAACAGTGCACATTAAGCAAATGGAAACATACCCAGCGTATCTGCCGCAACAGAGCCACCCACGAGCCAGGTTTTCAAAAGAGCTCAGGTTGCCTTTTAGGCACCTCAAGGAGGGCCAGTTTTCCCAGTGGGTTCAGCACCCACCATTATGTCACAGCAGCGCTCTACCCCGGTATAGCTGTAAACAGTTACTGGGTAACGGTGCCAATAGATGGCGCTCAAAAATAGATAGTGTCGTTTCTGTGGTCTGCAGGACCAACCAAAAGCAGGTTGTAAATGGCTCTCTCTGGAGGCTCTTTACCTCAATTCTTAACTATGCGCAGAAGCCTTTTGAAAAGCTGGCCAGATGTTTCTGAGTGGCACAGAGAGATGCCTACATTTAGAAGGTTGGGGATTACCTCTTCAGGACACTGGGATTTTGCACAATAATCGCACTCGTTTAGCTCCTTGCTTCCACGACACTCTAGTGTACAAAATTTTCACAGCACCCTACGGAACCCCTTACGCTCCCATTTCACAGGTGGAGAAACTGAGACACAGAGGAGCTGACTTGACCAAGGATCATGAACAGAACCCAGGGACCCTGACTCCTGAACTTCATCTCTAACAGATATGACACTGTTTTCCCGAGCCTGCTTAGCAGAGATTACAGAATAAGCCTCCCATGCCATGCAAGCAAGATAGCTCTGAGGGCAGCCTCTTTTAAAATTGTACCACAAGGATCCATCCTGCACTGGCAGGGGTGGTGGGCTAGTGGGCCTCTTCCCTCTCTGACTTGTGTGTGTCTGGAGCCATCTGTGCTAGGCTGGGGTGCTGAACTCACTGAAGAACCGTTCCGTCAAAGGAGCCTCCGGCGAAGGGTATCTTTGGTCGCACCAGCACCAGCTGAGAGAGTTTTGCTGCAGTTCACGCTCCCGGGGATAAGTCAACGTCAGCGGCTCGTGCTGGCTCTTCTCTTTAGCATTGCACTCTGAGTTTGTCACTCAGCCGCCAACACTCACGCACACTGGGTGAAAACTTGATAGCGTTTCATCCTGGGAGCGGAACAGGAAGCAAAACCCCATCTGGGAGGACAGTGACCTTCAGAGACAGCCCAGGAGTAGGGGGCTCTGGGACCCCAGCGTCTTACCCACTGAGGCCACGAAGCCAACGTGAATCAGTGACATCCATGGGAGACAAGGGGGCTAATGTCCTGGATAAGGATTTCAGGACTGGGCCTAGTGTTTCTTTGTCGCTTGCTCCAGGAGAAGCATGACATTGCCTTTGGCATCGCTAGTTTGCAAAGACATGGGTGAAGCCACAAGCAATGCCTGGACTTTTCCGTGTCTCCCAAGCCAACAGCATGAACAGGGTTGGGCGGGAGGCAGGACAGCTTCAGATGATATAAAAATATCTTGGCCAAAACTGGGATCTTCTGCAAAGTAAGAGAATCACAGAAATCAAGAGAATGGAGAAGATCTTGGAGGGATCTAAACAATGCAGGATTGGTCTTCACAGTGTGTTCCCTACGGGTTCGTCCAGTCCAGAGTCGAACAGACCTCACAGCAAATCTTTCCTGTTATTCAAGCCTACATTTTCCTCCACTTAATTCCATCCCATTATGGTGGGTTATACCCAGGAGGCCAACCCTGTACAATCCCCTCCTTGTTGGTGTATACACCACTCTAAATGCTTGTAGGCAGTTATTGTATTTCCCCCCTTCGTCATCATTAGGGTCAGGCTTATACCTTTAATGGTATTTCCATAATGAAAGTGTAGGAGGTTTGTGCAATATCCAGAGAGCTGAAATACTCTCCCGGGCTCCATCCAGTGCTGCTTTAATACAGCTTATTGTTATTTGATCCTTCGTCAAATATTCAGCCCGAGAACAACAACTCAAAAGAAATTCCAGACTAACAGAGCGGTGAAATATGGAAACAATTAGCTGAGAACTCCCATTATCCCCAAATGATGTTAAATCAGGGCAAGACCACCGACACTGCAGTCAATAGCCATTCCTGCGCCCTCTTATGCTTAAGATGTACTGGACCAGAACTGGGAAGAACGTGGTTTCTTGGAATGGGTGTAACATACTGCAGACCAAAATTCTGCTTTCCTTCCTCGGGCATGTATTCCCACTGACTGCAGTGAGAGTAAGGCAAGCAAGATGCGCCTCTCATTCTGAGCATTTCGTTGAGGTCCCCCTACAGATTCTTGCATTCCTAGGGCAGACTGCGCTCTCGGTTACGCCTGGAGGAACCCCACTGAAGTCAGTAGAGCTATCTCAGATCTACCATAGTGCAACAGAGATCAGAATCTGGCCCCTGCCTTGCAGTGATGCTGTGCACTGTCAGGGAGCTGGGGTTCTGATCTCTTACATGGCTGCAAGTCAGGAATAGCTTTGGCAAAGCCCGGGGAGCCACAGCAGTGTAAGACAGGGTGTGCGTGAAGGCAGAAGCAAGCTCACAGTGTGTTCCACCCTCAAAGGTGGCTGCAATTCAACAGTGAGTAAAGCAATCCCTTTATCTATTGCAGACTGTAAGCCTTGAAGAGTTTCGGTCTGTTCAGGTATGCTATTGCTTTTCATTATCCCCACTTCAGGCTTCTGAAGAAGAGGCGCCGAAGACACAAGCTCAGATTCTGCTTTTACACTGGCGCCAGCCTGGAGCGACTCCACTAGAAACATACGGTAACAAATGACGGGTTCCCCCACTGGGTCACACTGGGAACATTTAGCAGGTTCCCTGGGAAAAAAGAATAGCTGATTCCTAGTATTTTTCCTTCCTTTCTCGTCTAGTTGAAAAATACAAATGTGTTTTTTCAGCTTGAGCTGCTCTGCCACTCCAAGCCAATAGAGAAAGCACGGGGGGAAACTTGCAGTAGACAGGGTCAGAGTCCAAATGGACAACAGTCTCTGCCCACAGGGCTGGAGGGTCTTTTCCTTGAAACAAACCTCAGGAAGAGGAGCAAAAGGACAGGCGTGAAGCAGCAGCTGCCGGTAGGACACCAGAGGATGGTTTGGAAATGGAAGAGTATGAAATCACTCAGGGATATTCACGAGTACACCAGCAGCCAGGGAAGCGGAGGCCTGCATCAGGCAAGGTTGCCAATTCTTGCAATTTTATCTTACCATACTTGGTACTTTTCTTAAAGTCACGTGATTGCATGAGACTATCCACCCCCAAAAGGAGGTTTATAGCCATTTACGATCATGGGAGCAATATGTCTCCATGGCATCAGGGAGCGAGCCTCCCACCCCAGGTCCACAGACTTGTGCTAGCCGGCCTGCGAAAAATAGCTATGGAGACACGGTGGCTCAAGCTGGAGCTCAGGGGCTCAAGCCAAGACGGGGCATACGCTGGAGCGCGCAGCTCCATCCAGAGCCGCACCTTCTACACAGGTTTCAGAGTAGCAGCCATGTTAGTCTGTACCCGCAAAAAGAACAGGAGGACTTGGGGCACCTTAGAGACTAACCCATTTATTTGAGCATAAGCTTTCGTGATGAAGTGAGCTGTAGCTCACAAAAGCTTATGCTCAAATAAATGGGTTAGTCTCTAAGTCCTCCTGTTCTTTTTACCTTCAACACAACTATTTTTAGCAAGCTAGCGCAAGCCTTACCAGCACATGTCTGTCACTAAAACTCAGAAGCCCTCACAGATGTTTATTATTTTTAACACATCCGTTTTGAACACCCGAGGTTGGCGCTGCTACTGGCTGCCTGGCTGAAACACATGCAGTCTTCCTTGCCCGGGGGAAGAGAGAGAGGATTCTGAATCTGTGCTGGGATCTCCGTGCCTCCCACCCCCACCCTGCTTAATTCCAGCTGAGCAGGTTATTTTGCAGCAGGAGAAGGCTTGGTTCCTAGGGGGATGATCTGCCAGGGATACTGTAGCAGTGGGCACAGCAGAAGTAGATGTGAAGGGATAGTTCTCATAGGTGAAGGGAGGAAAAGGCCAGTAGGTTACAGGGTTAGGCCAAACAAGGCAAAGAACTCCTATAGTTTGTGTTTCCCCCCTACCCCACCCAGACCCTGGTGACAGAGACCCACTTTATACCCAGAGCCCTAGAGACACCGACTTCCTTTCTAGGCACGGTTGTCACACAAGATGCATATGCAGGCTGAGATTTTCAAGGATGACTAGTGATTTTGCCTGCCCAATCTGAGCCACATTCTGGGGCCTGGTTTTCAGAGGGCAGGTGCTCAGCACTTACTGAATATCAAACCCCTTTACGGCGTCACCATTGGAGCAAATGCCCCAAGACACCCAAAATCACGAGTCCTTCTTGAAAATCTTGGCCTTAGCTTTGATAACTTGGGGGTTCAGGATGCAGCTAGTCATTCAGTCCTTGCAGGTTTTTGGGAGCTGAAGATTAGGCCACAGAGTCATCAGGAAGGTAATTTCCCCATCCACCGCAATGAATACTTTACACTTCTTGAGCGCCCTCCAAGGATCTCAGAGCAATTTGCAGGCTTTAACTAATTACATTTCACACATTCCCTGGGAGGATGGGAAGGGACCACATCGCCCACTGCTGAGGTGGAGCACAGCAGCTGTTTAACAGAGCACAGCAACACTACAGGGGAAGAAGCAAAGAAGAATCCCATATCCCATTAAAACTGCAGGGGGAAAATTTGAGTCGCAGTATAACCCTCCTCAGTGGAATCTGGCCAGGACAAGAGCACTAACGCCACCTCTGGTTTATGTCTCTCATGAAACGGGAACAATTCAACCCCACCCCCACTCCCCCCAGAACACCATGCTGGGGAAACTAATTCGATACTGGCCCAGAGAACAGATCTTAAATAGGTTCCTAGTCACATCCTTGTTAAGTTCTAACCCTGCTTAGCTAATAGGAGCTGCTAGGACTCACAGCACATCTTCAGGGATCAGACGCATCTGAACTAGATTGTAAGGGCTGAGCAGTATCATCCTTTGCACCCAGCCCAGCACCCGACAAGTAAGCTACAAATGAAAAACAAAAACTTCCCTGCACATTTTTCTACTTATACATCAAAGCATGGGGGGTGGGGGAGGGACTGTAGTCTTCACACAGCGTGATTGGCCTGTGGGACTTGCTAACCACAAGATATCATTGAGGCTAAGAGCTTGGGAGGACTGAAGAAAGGATTAAATGCTTGTAAGGATAATAAGATCACCTGCAACTACATCATTGGTGATACACATTTATAAAGGACATAAACCTTCCTGCTTCAGGGCAAGAGGCAGCCACTGACTGGCAGAGGTCAGAAAGAAATTGCCCCTCTGGCCAGGTTATTCCAGAACTGTCTATTAGGTGAGGTTTCTTCACGATTCGTCTGAAGCAGCTGGGGCTGGCCACTCTCAGAGACAGGATTCTGGATTAGATGGAGTCCTGCTCTGATCCAGTCTGGTAGCTCCTATGTCTGGGTGCTTGTGTACCTCTAACCAGGGCTTGGGAGAGGAGCTCATTCCTGCATTTGGGTGCAACTCCTTGTTTTAGCTGACCTGCTTGTAGCAAGCGTGGAGGGATTTCCTAACTTCTTCCAGAATCAATGCATATGGCAAAAGGCATCTTAGTAACAGCAACCAGACTTGTTTCTTTAACCCCAATACCGCTGGATGTCTCACACCACTAATTCCCTTTGCTTGTGCCCTTCATACAGAGGGATGTGGCACCGGATCCCCTGGTTATCCCCCGCCCTGCTGCAGCCTCGCTGATTAACAACCGTTCTATTTCCAGTGCTGACCTCACTCCCCTTAATTGATTCCCAAAGAGCTGATTGCATGGATTACCAGCTATCCACATATCAATCAGAGCACTACTTAATGTTCTCTCATCAGTCCTGGGTCCCGATCTTATCCGACTTCAGCTCCACTGATTGGTAACCGTGGGGCTCCGGCAATCAGGAGGTATAGATCTTCAGGAAAGGAGAGCTCCTTTCACATTGTCAGAGGAATGTCTGTCTCCCTTTCCAGGGGAGAGCAGGAGCTTATGAACTGGGGAGAGCATTCTAAGGGGTGCTGTAAAGCTTCCTTTACCCTTGCCAATCACTACGGTACAGTCTGCCTGCATGGCTCAGAAACACCTGGTGGAAGGGAAGAAAGACGGGAGGGAAAGCGACACCAGGAAGAATCAATCTGGCCATCTAGCAGAGTCTGCCAAGGCCACCTGTCTCAGGAAGCCATCGCAAGTCATCCTGCTGGCAAGTTGCTGGGAAGAGGATGGGATTCTCAGGAGCCCACATGCTTCTTAAAGGGATACAGCCAGCCCAAGCTGGGACCTTCCCTTGTCTCCTGCTGTGAAAATACAGTGACCCAGAGGCAGGGCCCACCATCCCTATCTGAGCTGCAGCAGGGCTGCGGATAACTCCAGAGTGACCAGGACCATTCCTTTTAAATTACAGGTGGAAAGAGAGCTGTTAGCTCCCATCTAATCTAGCCCAGGCCCCATCTCCTGGAGGGCCAGCGCAGGATTGTTAGCTCAGACCAGTTTCAAATGATCTAAAGGATGAGTCTTCCACCTCATTTCTTGTACAGTAACATCTAGCTACCCCAACCAAGGTCAGGATCCTGCTGTGATACATAGCAAGAGATGGTCCTGCCCCAAAGAGCTCACAGTGTAACTAGACAAGACAAAGGATTATTAGCCCCACTCTACAGATGGGAAACTGAGGAACAGAGATGAGAAGAGTCTTGCTTAAGGTCAAACAGGGAACAGCATTCAGGTCTGCTAAGTCCTTCCCCCGTGTCTTATCCACTCAGTTTTACCCTCTAGGAATGTCTGTAATGCAAACTATGCTACTCCTTGGAGAAACAATGCAGGTGAATTTCCAAGCCCAGCCAGCTCCTCACCTCAGGCCCCCATCTAAAGAGCAAGCAAAGACCCCTAATGAGCTATGGCAGCAGATGAGAGAGAGTGAAGAACTCTCCATCCGCAGGCTGAATAGCGGATGCTGGGGAAGGTGCCTACATTACCCTACGTCCCCGAGTTTTACAGCAGCTGCCCCCAGATCAATAGGTGTTTGTCAGGGACGGAATAATCACACCTCCCAGAGGCTGCTAAGTGACCGGAGGAGGCTGAGGGATCAATGAGGGATGAAGGAAATATGGCTGAGGACGCAGCCTCCTTTCCAAGGAAACACTTGTCCGGTTTTTTTATGGACCTTTGGTAACTGCCAATTAATTTAACCGAAGCTGCTGTAAAGCAGGGACAGGAAATCAGGAAGCACCTGCGCAGGAGGCTGAGCCCTGGATTAGCATGTTGTGGAAGCTTAGACTGGGCACTGCCAGTCTGGTTGGCGGAAGACTGGCTCTGCCCGGGAAGGAGAATTCACCCCATACAGAGGGGCAGCATGAGGACCGTGCTCCATATCCTACCCCCAAGAGCTTCAGAGGGACATACAAGGTGCATGGGCCTGGTGCGAGGAGCATCTCGCCAGGAGAGAGCTCTGCAGCCCCCTGGAACGTGGGGAAATGCCTGGTGGGCACGTCCAAAGTTTTGCTTTTGTGGTTAGTCTCAGAACTGGTGCCATCATTTACTCTCACCCCAAGCAGCACCTCGCTCCCACTCCAGTGGGAGAGGGAAACCGCTCAGAGAAAGAGTCGTAGGCCACACAAAGATGTCAGGTATACTGTTATTTAGACAGACTCCAGTCTGCCTCATCCCAGCACATCTTCCTCCATCCCATCACACCTCCTCCTTCCATTCCATCACCCCTCAGACCACCACATCAGTCCATCTCCACGCCGTCCTTTTCCTGTCTTCCCATCCTCTCCCATCCATCCTGTCACTTCTCCATATTTTACTGGGCTCAGAAGTGGCCTCCCTCAGGAGGCAGTCCTCTAGCAAACAGCACTTGGTTGCCCAGGGAGGTACAGGGAGGTCAAGGCGCCAGCTTTTCGCTTCAGAGAGGCCCAGTGACAAACATGATCAGCTTCATGAATCTCTCCACAGCAGGGGAGGCCCACTTCACAAAGCCTGGACCCAATGTGCTGCAACGAGCAGTTCCTGGGTGACGCTCCAGTAGCACCCCGACATCCTGGTGATGGGTGGTATAGAAATACACAAGAAAAACAGACTGGATAGAAAGAGGAGCTGGGTGAGGGGGACTGCAGGCTGGGACAGAGGGGCCTCAGCAGAGCGGGAAGGGTGAGGACCGATTGCCCAGGATTTGCGTGCACCAAAGGAGCTGTCTGGGAGGAGCCCAGTGTTAGAGAATTTATTCCTTCACTCTCCCACTTCCCTGGTCCTTCTCGCATGAACAAAGAGCAGCAATACCCGAAGTCCAAAGGTGCAAACAATTCGATGTTTATTGGGGTGAACTTCCAGCAAGCTTAAATCCAAGTTCCTTTTTCCTTATTTTCGAATCCCAACTTACTTCCTGTTTGCCCCTAATTTATATAGTAATACTCTTAGCTATACCTTAACCAATCATTCTACTGAAATTTAACGAACCAATCCTAACATATTGTAACATGATTAGCTAACCAATTATATCCCACCACCTTAATTAGTTTACACCCAGCAAAATTAATTATACAGCAGACAGAAACAATCACAGAACCAGACAGAGGCCATGCCAATAAACAATAGCAAAGTGGGAACTATCATGACAAAACAATACAGAAGTGAGGATTTCACAACTACATCTATAAAGACATAAGGGTTTCCCAGCTGTGTCTATTGATAAGTGAGGTCTGCTGTAGCTCACGAAAGCTTATGCTCAAATAAATTGGTTAGTCTCTGAGGTGCCACAAGTACTCCTTTTCTTTTTGCGAATACAGACCAACACGGCTGTTACTCTGAAACCTGTCTTACCAGACAGAAAACTATCAACCTAAATTTCCTTTACATCTTCTAGGCTCTTCCCTTTCTCTGGAGGCCATAGATGGGATCACCTTCCTAACTGCCCCAGATTGACTAGTTTGGAATGTCGCTTCCCAGCTTATGGCTGCCTCCTGCTGCTTAGCCAAAGGCCTTAGCCTAAGAACAGGGCCTCAGACTGTCACAGTGAGAGAAGGCCCATCCACAGATTCTTTCTCGTATACCTCTATTACTAGCTAAATGATAAACATATACCTACATTCTTAGAGTCTAGGCCTTTACAGACAGGCCTGAATATCTATATCCTAACACCCAGAATTAAAGTAGCTGCAGGATTGAGGTTGATCAGCAGCTACACGTGGGAGGCACTGGGCCGGACTGGCCGGAAGTGCCACAAATCCAGAAGGTGAGCCACACTCCAAGCCCTATGGCAGGCCACGGCTTGGGCACCGAGCCTGGGCATTTGCTGAATGGCAGAACTCCCATGCAGGCCCCCCCAGAGCACCGGGAGCTGCTGTGCCTTCCCAAACAAGGCTGTGATTGAGCTGCTGCCCTCGCCTTCCCGAGCGCCATCATCAGCCCTGAATCCCAACAGGAACTCATTAAGACGTATCTATTAAAGGGCGCAGCAAGCAGAAAATGCCTCCCCCAGGTTTCCCGGCCCCAAAGAGCCGCCTCTAATAGGTTTGTGTGTTGCTGTCAGACAGTTTGTCAGAGCACAGATGAGTTTGCTTGGGCTTCACAGGCTGCTGGGGGGAGTGGGGGGGGAGTTGCTGTATATCACAAGAGCTACTGCAGGGTAGCCTCATGAGCTCTTTGATCCATCCCTGCTCTACTCCCACTCGTTCACTGACTCTGCCACTCCCCTGCCTCCTGCCTTCTGTCTCTCTTCTCTCGTCTCTCATTCATTCCTTCTCCCCCCCAGATCTCTCTTCTTCCATCTGTCACCCTTGGTTGCCTATTCCCCTGCTCAAGCTGACAGCATGGTCCCCTGGGAGAGGGAAGGGGCCGGCAAGATGGAAGCGCACACATGCGTGTTCCTCGGGGCCTGTTCCCACTGCAGGATGAAGCCAATGACTGGTTTTCTGCAGCAGAAGAGCCCAGACCCTGGATTTCATCATGGCTAGGAATCCTTCAGGAGAGTTCAATACCAAGTCACTTGGATACAAATATAGGAGCTTCCCTAGAGTGCTGCGTCTTCTGATCGGCATCTAGGACTGGGTCCTTAGGAACAGGGAAGCTGTCTACTTCCCTCTTATATGGGATGCATGTTAGAAGTCAGGGAGAAGGCCCTACACTGAGATGAATGGGGCTACAGAAACTTGCTAAGGGGTAAGTTTAACATAGGGCTGCTCTGGCGGTTTGGGTGCTAGTCTGGGCTGTAGGAGCTCTGGGATAAAGTCCCTGTTCTACTGCGAACATCCTATGTGACTATCCTGAGGGGTGCCAGAGGAGTGACGTAGGTAGATGGCTTATAGGGAGTAATATCTGAGAGGGGTTCTCTCTCTTCTTTCTTCGGTGGGGTTGCACTGGGGTGAATTTGGTGCTTAAGGGAGTCTAAGAAATGCTTGTGCCACCATAACTTCTATCCAGATACTTTCTGAGCAAGTGCTATTAAAAGGCCCTTGCACTTACAAAACACAGGCCCTCTTCAACGTTGCCCTGATTTCCCTTCACACTAGCTGACCTCGTGCAAAGGGACCAGGGGGCAGGCATTGCCCCACCCCACCCCCAGGGATACCTCTTCTGCAGCAGGGCGGCTATGCTCAGGTCCACAGCTGGCTCTGCAGCACCCCCAGGTCCAGGACATTCCCGGGTGGGCTCAGCGGTGTCCTCACCACCACAGACCTTGAGTAGGGGAAGCAAAGCTACCTCCCCTCTGAAGGTGGCCGTGGGGTTGAGCAGATGGGGTACCAGCCTGAGAGTCAAAAGACCTGGATTCTATTGGTGGATCTGTTCTTATTCTGTGTGACCCTGCACAAGGCGTTTCCCCTCCATGTCCTTCATAGATTCATAGATTCATAGATATTTAGGTCAGAAGGGACCATTATGATCATCTAGTCTGACCTCCTGCACAACGCAGGCCACAGAATTTCACCCACCACTCCTACAAAAAAAAACCTCACAGCTATATCTGTGCTATTGAAGTCCTCAAATTCGATGGACAATGCTAGAGATATGCGAATAATTGCCATTAGAACCACCAATGCTTTGGAGCTTTTCCATCCTTCCCTTCCCCCAGGAGAGCAGGAGGGATTCTTTCCAGGCCAGAGCCCTCTTGCAAGATTCCCAGCACTTCCCCAATTAGCAAAGTCTGGGCTGGGCTGGTGCTAGGAGCTGGGCTTGCCCCATGCAGACCTTACAGAGGGCAGAGAGGAGGAAGCCAAGCTGCAGAGCCCCGGGGTTTAGCAGGGAAGTGCACAGGTGGCATACGTTTTTATTGTCAGTTTCTCCTGTTCAACCCCACCCCCACCCCCCAGCCAAACTGGTGGAAAGGACGCGATCATGGGGCAGAATGCAAAGAGCCTACCTGCAGAGACTTCCCCTCGAGATCCCTCAGTTACACTTGGATAAGCTTCCCAGGAGCAAACCTTGTTCCACAGAACTAGCTTTGCTCTCACCGGAGTCCCCGGGGTGAAGGGAGATGAGGGCAGGTCCCAAAAGCTGCGGACACCACTCGAAGTACAGGCCTCCTGGGTTCTACTCCAGACTGTGCTTCTAACGTAGAGCAGGCACACTGCTGCTCTATGCCTCGGTTTCCCCATCTTTAAAAGGAAAGGATCCTGACACTTGCGCAGCCCCTGGGGATGGTGTGAAACTTGACTCGCATGTGAAGCACTTGACGATCCATTGAGGGAAGGGCACAGAGAAGGGGCGGCATTGGCATTTGTCACTTCCAGCCCCAGTGGAGAGCCCCTTCTCTGTGCCCTTTGCAGGTCAGCCATTGCAGGTCAGCACAGAGAAGCCCCTTCTCTCTGGAGAAGCCCCTTCTCTCTGGTGCTGACCTGCAACGGGCTCAGAGTGCATCTCTGGGAGGAGGTATCATAGACACAGTTTAAGGCCAGAAGGGACGAGCTTGTCTGATCTCCTGTAGATCACAGACCATTCAATTTCACGCATTTACCCCTGTACCGAGACCAATAACGTGTGTTTGGTTACAGCAGCTCTCCACAAAAGCACCGAGTCTTGATATGAAGACAAGATCTGGATAATCCACCAGCTCCCTCGGTAGCTTGTCCCAATGGCTCATCATCCTCACTGTTAAAAATGTGTGCCTTGCTTCCAGTTGGAATGTGGCTGGCTTTAGACTCCAGCCATTGATTTCTATTCTGCCTTACTCTGCTCCATTAAAGAGCCCTATGATAGCTGCTATTTTCTTCCCAGGAAAGTACTTGCGCACTGTAATCAAGTCACCAGTCAATCTTCCTTTGGATAGGCTATACAGATCAAGCTCTTTGAGTCTCTCACTGTATGGCATTTTCTCCAGCCCTCGAATTTTTCCATTCCATGGCTCTTTCCTGCACCCTCTCCAATTTTTCAACATCCCTTTAAAAACATGGACACCACAATTCCAGTCTCAGTCTCACCAGTGCTGTATATGGATGCAAAATGACCTCCCTCCTGCTATCCACTCCTCCTCTCTTTATACATCCAAGACCTGCATCAGCCCTTTTTGCTGTAGCATTGCACTGGATGCTCATTTAGTTGCTAGTCCACTATGACCCCTGGATCCTTTCCAGACTCACTGCTTCCCAGAGCTGTAGGTATGGCCTGTGTTTCTTGTTCCTAGATGTGCTGTTCTGCTTTGCATATGTTGCTATTAAAACACAGTTTGTATGACAGCCCTGTCCTCATCATTACTTACCGCTTCACACGGTCTGCACATCTTATCAGCAGCAATTTTATGTTTACTTCCAGATCATTGAAGAAAATGTTGCATGACCTCTGGTCTGGTCTCAATCCCTGAGGCAGCCCAGGGCTATCCAGATAACCTGGGCTGGATTTCTGTGCCCACCTGAAATGGGCTTAGGTTGCCAGAGGAGAACCTGGACTGGATGGGTGTAGGGGAAGCATGACATCTGGAAGGAAGCTACTGATCAGCAGATCCACCAACCAGTTCTCCCCTCCCAGTGGGTTAACGTGCACCAGAAGAGAACAATTAACCTCAGATGCTGCACCTGGAGGGGAGCCAGGGCTAGAGAGGGCCTAATAGCCAATAAAGCCCAGCTGTGGGATAGAACTGGGCTCTCATGAGAAAGCAAATGCAGGGAGAGCTCTGTAACGATTCTGTAGCTGCAAAGGGAGTTGGCTAGGGACAAGGAGGATATCCAGGGGGACAGTAAGTCCTGTGGAGTGGGCAAGAGACTAAGAAGGGTGAAGTAGCCATGGGGAACAGAGGAACTTCCAGCAGTAAACCAGAGACAGGCCAGGGGACAGAGAGGTGGGATAGGGGGAGCCCAGGGAAATAGCAACAGGGACTGGGAACGAGCACACCTAGGTTGCTAGTCCAAGGGTCCCGGGGCTGGAACCCAGAGCAACTCCTGGGAAAGTACACCTGGAGATACGGAGTGGAAGGCTGTCTGAGACAGCACTGGACAGCTTGTCTGGTGTGGCTTTGTCACCCTGGAAGGTGGGGATTGCTATCTAGTGACCTGGGCAGAGGGCTGGGTCATGAAGAGGGAGTACCCCGAGCTCCAGAGAGAGGAGGAGGGGGACCTACAGTATGAGCCACCGCTGGAGAGGAGCGCTGGTGGGGTGAGAGCTTAGCCCCAAGGAGACAACCTGTGGTGGGTGGACCCCTTCACACCCACTCTCAGTCTGGTGCAAGTCTTGCCCTCTGTCCCTTCCACCTGGAAAGGGAGGGGGCTTTAGGGGCAGCCTGCAATGGGACCCGAAGAGAGAATCCAGGCCCTTCCACTTAGGTCACATTTCTGAATGGTGTGCTCCTCTTCTCCCGCCGACATAAATCGTGTGGTATTTTAGGGGCTTGTCATTTAGCACCTATAACGCTTCCTGGGTAACAGCATTACGGCCTCCATGGCAGGCCGCTAAGGCAGTTTGCAGCTGCACCATGGCGCCTAGGATTCGGCCGCCAGGCGGGGCGCACGCTGTAAAGGAGGAGATTCCTAATGCGAGGAGACAGTAATGAAAAGAGTGGCTGCCATGATGAGGTAGCTGGACTGCCAGAGGGGAAGGGGAATGTGCTAATACCTAGCCCCTCGTGCCTGGCAGGTGACAGGGAGACGACAGCTCCCACTGCTTTCTCAAAGCCTCCTGCCCAGGGCATGTTGCCTGAGGAACCACTTCTCCCCCAAACCCCATCCTGAGGACTTGGCCCTCTTGCTGCCTCCTAGCACCATGCCCTGCTCCCCCAGCTCAGCCCTGGCCTGCAACATTACAGGAGACCCCCTGCTCCCACTGCCCTGTGCTTTCCGCGTTACAGGAGTGCTGTGCAGGGATGCTGCTGGCTGCACGGTGTCCTTGTCCTACCATACTGCACAACAGGAAGGAATAACATCAGCAGGGCCCCTGTGGATTCGTCCTCCGAAGGGACGTTCCTCCGTGTTTGTTTACTGCCCTCTGCCTTGAGGGCCCTTGCCAAAGGAAGTGACCCTTACAGCTTAGAACAAATCTCTATTTTGATTAGCTGAGCTCCTAAATGATTTATAATCAGTATAATACAATAACAGAGAACTCCCTAATCAGATTAAGCCTCTCTGCTCTGTCTGGGGCTTGGGTTTTAATCTCTTCCTCTTCTCTGCCATTGATTTTATATTCAGGCTCCCATTCCCTCCCAGCCCCTTGCTGAGGCCTCAATTAAACAGCTCTCTGGCCAGCAGGTACCCCCTACCTGGTTTTATCCCTTGCGCTGCATGGGAGCGGGCCAGATGCTAACGTGGAGTTTAATTGAGTGGTGAAGGTGGCGCCGGTTGCTTCCTACCAGCTGAAGCAGCAATGCATTGAAATATAAACCTTCTTGCTTCAGATCATAAGGCAACCTCGAACTGAGGGGTTGGAAGGGAACTTCCCCTGATTTGCAGTCCCCCGCTATCCCCTCGTAGCCCCTGCCTCCCCGCACTCTGCCAGTGCATTGTAATCCTCGCCCACAGCCTCACTACTATCCAGACCTGGGTCCCCCACACCCACTACAGCATCCCTTGCCCTTCTTTCTATGTAACCCATGTAGAGTCACAGCAACAAGGGGTGAGGTTCTGCAGGGACTAAAACCTGGGTCGACAGGCTGGCCAACCCTTTCACACTGCTCCATGGCAGCCGCGATGGGGCCCTATGCATTATCACATGGATAAGCACCACTGGAAGTACTGCCTAGGAAGGCTGGACTGACAGCTTCCCTTGTGGCCCCTGATTGGTCCAGGCGCCCTATTTAAGCCCAGGAGGAGTTCCAGAAAATGTCTATGCAACAAGGTGGATTACCCTGCCAGCTGTAATGATGGGCCTGCCTCTTCACTCACTCTAAGACCTCTGACTGTTGGCTCTGACTCCTTGTTCCTGACTCCGGCTCTGACCTTCAGTGCTGTTCCCGGCTGCCACTGCTCTGACAATTAGGCATGACTTTTCCACGGCTCAGTTGCGGCACAAGGTCTCTTTTCAGGCATGTGCACATCTTGCTGGCCTGTTAGCATTATTATTATTATTTATTTATTTGCGCTATTGTAGTGTCCAGGGCCCCGTTGTGTTAAGCACTGAACACAGAATAAATATATGGTCTCTGCCCCAAAGAACTTGCAAGCTAAGATGAGACATTGGGTGGATACAGACAGGGGAGTCCACGCAAACAAAGAGACAATATTAGTCAGCGTGATATGCAGCGGCATGTGTGCATCTGCACGTGTAGCTAATTTATTATTCAAAACATATGCAAATTTCTTCAGACACTTCCCACACCCTCTCCCTCTTGGAGAAATTTACCCCAAGACAAGGCAGTAGCACAAGACCCCTGTGCATGGCTGAAACCCTACTTATACACTCTTCCAGAATCTAAGCAGTTCATAGGTCCTGCCCTGGCTCCTCCACAAGGGCCGGGGGAGGTGGAGGAATCTCACCATCTGGGAATTTATCGCAAACATCTTGCTGTGAATATTTAAAATGTGGACTGCCGTGTTGGTTAGTTGCATGTCACATGGCATCTTTTTTTCTGTCCTCCGACTGGAGGATTTAGGTAGCTAAGCAACAGCATGCAAATAGTGAATTTTGAATAGGACAATCGAATGAACAAATTTGCTCTGGGTGAATTCAAAATTTGCTTTGGGTGAATATCGAGGGCTTAAAATATGCTGTTCAGGAGGATTCTACCCATGAATGCCCAAGGACTTGCACATTTGGTGACTTCTTGAGGTCCCTTCAACGCTTAAATATGTATGATTCTATATAATTACTACCTGTTCTATGGGTTTTATCCTGCCGCCTATCACAGTGGTATCTGAGCACCTTCCATGTAAAATCAGGAGTAACAGCAATGTCCCTAGTCAAGTTTGTTGACCTTTTAGCACTTCCCCCTTTTTGGGGGTAGAAATACCTCTACTTGGGGTATTTTTTGTGGTTTGGTTGAATGGTTTATTATAAACTTCAGTGGGTTTATTAAATGTATTTGTTTTTTGGGAGTGAGGGTGGGGGGTAGATGGTGAGGGTGTTTGGGAGTGAGGGTGGGGGGTGTCAGTGGGGTGAATTGCTACGGTGGGAAGCTTTTCCAAAGAGGAAGGTTTCAATTCAAACAAATAGCTGGAGAACTTGTTCTCCACCATTTATGCAGATGCTCTTGGGTGACATGGAAAATTTGCCCTTCCCTGGGGACCCTGATTCCTGCATCAGGACCTACACTTGCGCCTGACTTCCAGTTACACTAAGGCTCTCAGGTAGAAATGGTGCCTTGAGGGTCCCTCCGGCCATTGTAGAGCCCTGAAGTTGCTTCAGCTAGCACTGAGATCCCAGCAAACGGCAGAATGTGGAGACGGCAAAGGTAATTTACAGCTCTGCTCCCCACTCCTTTACCCTCCATCTCTGCCCCAAGCAGAAGCATAGTATCACTGGGACTCAGATCCTTCATTTCTTATTTATTCTAGGGCCACTCCCAAAGAGGAGATTAGAGTGACAGGGAGTATCAATGCAATCAGCTGTTGACAGATCCCACAGAGCAACTATTGAAACAGTGAGCTGGGCCCATCGCCCGGGGAACTAGCGCTGACAGCTATCTCTTTGTGGCATAAATATACGGCTTTCACTCTGGCTCAGTCATGCTCTTAAATAATTAAGCCAAGGAGTTGTGACTTAAGCATGAAATACTTTTTTATAACAAAGAAGCCGTGCAGCTGGTTTTAAGTTGGGACTTTGCTTGGGCGGATTACACAGGAGCTACGCTTGCGGACAATATTTTGCTCGCTTTCTTTGGGGGGAAGAGAACAACTTATGCATCAACCACACAGGCGGGGAGGAGGCTGGGGGAAATGGAATCACAGCACTGTTTAATCTATATTGTATACAGATATGCTATCCACATTTGCTCACTCATACGTTGCTTGTACAAGCATGGAGCTTAGAACCCCAATCTCCAGATTCCCACTTCTGAGCATTAGTCCCAGCTCTGCCACCGAGCTGCTGTGTGACCTTGGGCTTCTCTTTTCCCCTCAAACCCTTCTGTCTTGTCTACATAGATTGTAAGCTCTTTGGAGCAGGAGCTGCCCCTTACAGCACCCACCATAGCAGACCACTGACTTTACCTGGGCCCTCAAGGTATCACTGTAACATAAGAAGAAAGTTTGTAGCTGTGGCCCCAAGTTGGTAGAGCTCACTGCAGGATCAGGCCCCATGTGACAATTTGCATAGCTGGGTGCTAACCTTTCCAGCCCTTCACCTGGACTCAGTCCACCAATCCATTTCCCTTTTTCTAACACTCCAAACCCAGAAGCAGCTTCAGACCCCTGCCTTTTTTCCTTCTTTTTCCCACCCACCAGAGCAAACTTTTTCCTCCTCCTTCAAGTTGTGGAATTTTCCCAAAAGAACATTACCTTGACCTGAACCTTAGAGCAGGTAAGAAAAGGATTTTCCACCTTAGCATCCCCTCACCTGGACCACCCACCCCATCTCCGTAAGCTTCAGTCCCAGACTGGTGACAGTTTTCCTCGGCACACAAATGCCCTGGCTTTGACGTCTTCGGGTCAAACCCTGAAGTCAGTTTACACCACCAGAGGATCTGATCTTTGAGATATCAGGGCTAAAGACAGGAGTTCTATCCCGATGGAAAAGAGAGATTCCCAGCTCCCAGTGGGATCCAGATTCTAGCCCTGGGGGGGACTCAAGATAAGACTATAAAACGGTGACATATTTAGGAACTGAAAAGCTAAGGAGATAACTGACGAGTCTAATTAGCAGCTTCTTCTCCAGCCCCTATTTCCACCTCAAAATTGTCAGCATCCTGTCTGTCTTGCCATAAGAGCACACATGGTCAGGAAAGTTCCATCTCTGCCTATCACTTTGCGAGAGGGGATTGGATCCAGGAGCAAAATCCAGGAGTGAGTCCAGGCCCCAGTTCCTATTTTGGGACAGCAGAGGCACTGGATATGGGAGTCTCTGGGCTGCATTCCTGTAGGAAATCACAGGCCTTGGTAAAACGTCACCTGTGGTTGACCTAACGCAGCTGAACTCCTCCCACATCAGGTTCTGTACAAAGAGTTTAAATCGGGTTTTTTTTAAATTGCTGGTTTGTCCACTCTGCTTTTTTTCCCCCTGAACCTGGCCAAGGGGACACCCTACTTTGCTGGTATAGAGGGTGCTGGAGGACATGAGGTGACCATCTGGGGAGATGTGCACGGGGAAGATGACATGGCTCAGAGGCCTGGAGACTCCCTGCTTTCTCCTGCATGGCTAATGCTGCCGGCAGAGGACAATCAATGGGCCTTCTCTCTCTGAGGCACTCGGCCAATTCCTGCAAGGGCACCCTGACCTGCTCTGCTCTGCAGGGATGCTGTAGCCAGCACAGCTGACGAGACCACAACTGGCTGCCATGCTGTAGTTTCCTTCCGACAGGCAGACTGGCAGCTGGACATGTAGGCTTGTCTCAGAACGTGCTTCAGAGTCTAACCCATTTCCCTGCTGCCGGGCCACCAGGGCACCCGCCGCTGTGTCCTCTAGCCACAGGAGATGGCGCCAAGCAACAGGAAAGATAAGGGCATTGTAGCTCTCCTGCTGCATGTCACAGTAAGCTCTCTGCACCAGGGGCTGTCTGTGTTCTGCGTGTGAGCAGTGTCGAGCACAACAGGGTCCCGATCCCAGTCAGGCGCTCCTAGGAGCTACCGCCAAGCAAATACATAATAATAATCATTTATTCCAAAGCAGGCAGCCTCTCCCATCACTCAGTGCCTAACTTGTAGCCTCTATTGTTATTGCTGTAGTGGTCCCATCCAGACCATGGCCAGTGCCCCTCAATCCTGGTCCGCAGCCCACCCTGCCATTCCAACCCTTGGCCCCTACACAACTCTGATGATTAAATCAAACCTGGCTTGTTCCCCCCTCCCTCATATTCCACACCCAGCACTCACATATACACACACCGCCAGCTCTCCCTATGGATTTGTGACAAACAGCGGGGCGGGAGGGTATGCAAGCATGTCCATGTAAGTGGAACAAATGAGCATGTGAGTGTGAAAGGGTCTGTGTGTGGCAATTATGGGTATGTCAGGGTGTGGTGAGTGTGCGAGCACTTGAAGAAGGTGTGGGACTGAGTGTGCAAGGTGTGAGCAGATGTGCAAAATAGGCTAAGCAAGCAAAAGCCAAGATTCCATCCAGCTCCGTGTAGTTACCGCTGCTCTGTTTGATTAGTGGATTCCCACTGGCTCTGTTAATAGCCTAGCTGGCATTGTACAAATCTCATTAGGCCCACAGGATCTGTATGGCTTTGGACACAGCAAAGTCCGGAAGGTGTTTCCATTTCTTCTGTTAATGAAGAAAAACAACAGTGGAAACTCTCAGAGGAGAAGCGCAGTTTGTACATTACACCTGCCAGGAATACGCTGGGGAGAGATGACGAGCCCGTGAGATGGGCAAAGAGAGGGCTGTGCTAATAGCAATTAATAATAAATAGCCATCATAATTAATACAAAGTGATAATAGAATATGCTTGGGAGTTTAATTAATTACTGATTAATGGTTAATAGCACAACAGCATCACCATCCCTGCCGCCTAGTCTTACAAACTGAGGGTCATTCCTGTTGTTAATTTGTACTGCAGGGACCCCGGATGCTGCTGTGGTAGGTGCCATATCAACACAGAACAAAGATGGTCCCTGCCCCAAGGAGCTTACACTACAAGACGAGACAACCAATGGACTGGGGTGGCATTGTTCCACATGGAAAGCGGTGGCCACAGCACCCCAGTTGCCTAACCATTGTCTTCCTTTTCCAGTGAAGCTGCTCACAAGGAAGTTAGTTATGA
Organism: Eretmochelys imbricata; assembly: GCF_965152235.1. Taxonomy (NCBI): domain Eukaryota; kingdom Metazoa; phylum Chordata; order Testudines; family Cheloniidae; genus Eretmochelys; species Eretmochelys imbricata. Next base: position 5,292,037 of record NC_135597.1, read on the forward strand.
GGGTGACAGCAGACGGACTTCACAATTGAGCTGTCTCTCTGTTAGCAAACAGACCGAGCCCAGCCACTCAGTCTACATGGGTCACCTGCTCTCAGTTTTCACTCCCAGCCTGCTGCTGGATTTGAACAGGTGACTGCCCTTCCCCAGACCCTCCACATCACCATGATGGTTTTCTCCTATGGCTTGCTGGAGCCAGGATCTCCCCTTGCTTCGCTTCCCACCACCTGCTATCCCTGGGTGAGAGAGCAGAGCTCTTGCTTTATAACCCAAATAATATGTCTTCTGGCCAGGACTCCACAGGCAGAACCAATGTGGTAATTAACAGAGATTATTCCTTGTCGCCATAGAAACAGGACCATGGCGGGGGAGAGTGCGTCAGAAGAAAGAGCATTTCCAAAATTCAGCCTGGCCCCACCTCAGCCTTGACACAAGCACCCCCGATGACTCTAAGCCGCCTTTCCAAAATGATGAGAGCCTGGTCGCCGTGTCTCCTGTTGCCGAGTGACTCACGGAACATGAAGGCTGTATTGAGCATCTGTGTTATTCTGCGGTGCTTAGACACCACATGACAGGGCATCTTGGAGATACCTTAGACGGCTAGATGGCCTAATTGATAGGTGCTAGATGGCAGGGAGATATATAATTTGCTTAGAGCTGGGGACTGCGAGGTAGGACCTCAGGGTTCTACTCTAGCACAGAGGCTGATTCCATGTGTAAACTTGGCTGAGATTTCTTTTACTTAGGTTGTAAGCTCTGGGTAAGGAACTGTCTTCTTGTTTGGTTTGCACAGCACCTAGCACAATGGTGTCCTGGTCCCAACTGGGGTGCCTAGGTGCTATTGCAATGCAAACAATAAATCATCCACTAATAGGCTGGTTTGAAAATGCTGGCTGCAGCCTCTTTGCCTCAGTTTCTCCATCTGTAAACTGGGGGCAGCTGTAGAGACCCAGTTCACAGCAAGGTTGAGAGGCTTCAGTGGCACAAAGTGCTTTGAGAGTCCTCAAGGCACACTACTAGAGAAGGACAAAGGATGATCACTCTCTGCCTCCGCTAAGGCTCCCTGGTACATGTCAAGCATTTAACCTGCCCATGGGGGATCCCAGGCAGGAGAAATTAGAGATAGCATCTGTTTATTCTGTTGCCAATGTCTGAGTTAAGGAGCCTAATTGCCATTGTCTGTGAGTGTGTTAGTGCATTAATCCACAAGGTGAATTATTCCATCCAGCAGATGCTGCATCACTTAAGTGAAGTCCACATCTGGGGTGAAATCCTGACCCCATTGAAATCAATGGGAGATTTGCCTTTGACTCCATGGGGCACAGAGTGGAACTAAAGTGACAGAGTCTAAGTCAGTTTTAAATTCCCTTCCCTGCATTCTGATCGCTAACAACAGCTGACATACTACACCTGGCAGAAAGAGTTTGATTCTCCTCTTGCTTTCACCACATTTTCACCTTGCACCTCGCAGAGTCCTTTACACCGGTGCAAAATGACTGTCAAGTCCTGATCTATCAATGGTGGTGTTTCACATCTGCTGCACACTGGTGTAAATTACTGCCCTGTACGCAAGGCAGTGGAGAATTAGGCCCATTGATTTCAGTGGAGTTATGCTGGTGTAAACCAGGGTTAAGTAGGAGCAAAATCTGGCCCATACGTCTAAATTTACCCTTCGTCGGTGACTCTGCAGTTTGTTCCGAGGGGCCAATGCAGCTAGAAGTGTCAGTTTGATTTCCCAGTTCTCTGACACCAGCCTGTTAGGATTGTTGGGGTTTCCCACACAGCAGGGGAAGGCCTCTAAAGCCTGTAAAAAAGTTCTGTTTTCATTGCCCCCTTTACAGCCCCCACCCAAACATTTCTCTGATTATTAGCCTGGATACAACTTTTCCTTTAAATAAAATAAAACTGGGGTCTAAACTAACCATACTCCTACAGCCCTGTACACATTCAGACATTAACCCAGTGAACCCTCACAACCCTTATAGCTCTGTCTAGGCTAGAAGTGTGACTGTGTTTTGATTGATTGCCGGTGAACTCTAGTTCCAAAGGACCTTTGTAAATGCGGAGCTAGACATTCCACAAAGATTAGCTCCTGCACGCACAAGGTCACAGAGCATCTAGACTAGCATTTACAATCACGCAGCTAACTCGAGTTAGCCACCAATTAACTGGAGTTACAGGAGGACCACAGAATCCAGTCTAGACAAACCTAGGTGCTACAGTAAAGAGGATAGCAGATAATTGGCAGGTGGAGAAACAGAGGCACAATGGGGGTTCGGGGATGTGCCTAAGATACCACAGCAAATGCGGGGCAGGGAGTAGTACTCGAGCTCCTGGGCATATTTCCCCAGACCAAGCTGCTTCTCGACCTGTGTGGCAGTATCATAATTAATGAGCGGTGTCCCCATGCAGAGCGAGAGAGTGACACGTGCCTCTCGTGCTATTGCAGCTAAAACTCACACTGAGTCCCTGGCAATCCATAGGCAGCTGCTCCACCAGCTGAGTCAAAAAGGCAAGGAGGAGCTGGTCTCAACTTGGATGTCGTTCTCTGCACAACTCGCATGTACCACAAAGGGGGCAGGGGCTTGATCGCATTCTCTGGGCGCACCCGGATCAAAGGAAGCACGGACTAGCCTCCTTGTGGCTGGCAAGCCTGGCACTTGCTGGCTCCGCCCTGCAGCTGGCAAGAGAACTTGAGGGGACGAAGTGCTAGGCACTGACCTGTTCTGGGGATGAGCTCGTGGGGGTACGCATATTGGATGGTGGATGGGGTGTAAGCTCCTGCCATGGGAATGTGCTGAGCTGCATGGAGAAGAAAAAGTGGAAGAATTATCACAGAGAAATGGGCATGCCTGTTGGACTGAACACGGTATCTTCTCCATGCTCTGTGCTGCTCCTGTCTGTGTGTGTGGTGGGGTCTTCTCTATCTGCTGGCTACAAGGGAAAGGCCTCATTCATACCAACCCTAGCCTGCTCTCTGCTCCTCCTATCTCTGTGGGGACCTTTTATGCCCCACGGGTCCCTCAGTGCCTGCTGCATGTATAGGAGGAAGCCCTGGCTGCTCTCCAGTCCCTTCCATAACCCATCGTTATTTTTGAGTATTTAGTCATATGAATATTCTCCATATCCCTATAAAAGACCAAGAAAGAGGGCGCTCTTCTGCAGAAGGAAACCAGGCCAACCTGGAGGGGTTGGAGAGGACTTCCAGGCAACAAGATCCTCAGGCAACTTATTACTGACCTCAGGCAACTTATTACTCTTCCTCAGTTCCCCTGCATGCATCCTTGAGGCCAGATTTGCAAGAGCTCAGCTCCCACTTAGGCACCAAACCGGGTGGCCAGATTTTCACAAGAGTCCAGCACGTTGGGTGCAGGTTGAGCACTGACCTCTTTGAACATTTGATCCGAAGTGTCACATTGGAAGCTGCTGGGTGCAGGTTGGAAAAGCTGGCCTTTGTTTCGATACCTAAACAGGAGCCGGGCTCCTTTGAAACTCTGGCCCTTAATAAAAATCAAGAAGGTGCATTTCCCAGTTCTGATCTGGCCGGAGCCACCCAGGTTTCTGCTCCACAAGAGCATGATTGCTGGGGCTATATTTGTTTTCCAGCCCATTGGATCCAGCTTTGGATAGATTGATATGAAGCTTTAATCAGTGTAATACATAAAGCACTTAATTTGCCTTATTAAAACTCTGCACTCTGGATTCTCAGGATCTCGGAAATTAACTTGAGCACCTCAAAGTTTATTTGATTGAAAGAGATTATAAATAATTCATGCCTTTTTTAAAGTCCTGGCTAGGGGATGGGGGAGGGTTCCCCTAAGGATATGCATTTCGGTTTCATTACTACCCACTGGCTGATATCGACTTTGGCGGATTCTTGTGATTCACTGGCTGGGCTCCCTTTAATTATTGTTGACTGAGCCCACTTGCTTATGAGGCAGCGTGGTCTAGCAGTTGGAATGGAATGATGGGCATCAAAAGCGATTGAAGGCTCTGATACCAACACGCTGTGGGCACATCCCTTGTCCATCTCTGTGCCTTCGGTTACTCTTGTGGGCACCAGATCAGGATTCAGGAGACTGGGGTTCCATTTCCTGCTCTGCTACAGACTTCCTGCATCACCGGGGGCAAGTCACTGCATCTCTCTGGGCCTCCATTCCCCCATCTGTAGAGCAGGGGTGATAATCCATCCTTTGTCACCTTTACAGTGTGAGCTCTCGGGGGGCAGGGCTGTCTCTCTGTGTCTGTACCACACCTAACACAATGGGGCCCTGATCTTCCCTGAGACCCCTAAGTGCTAATGGAATACAAATAATTTTTTAAATTTTTCTCCTCTCTGTGCCTCAGCTTTCCCCCAAGTCAAATGGGGATAATGTTACTCAGCCTCCTTCGTGAATTATTTTGAGATCCACCACTGAGTGCCAAGCATGATTAATTACTCCCTCCCCTCTGGGACAAGGCACCAGCTGCTCAGAGGCTCAACTTCAGATCTTCTCTGCTCGGAAAATACCGGTTCCTACCATTCTCCAAACTCCATGGCTACTGTCCTTCCTCATCTCCTCTTTCCACTTTGGGTTTTTCAACCCAAGCGGCCACAACAGTAAAAGTGCTGCAACTCAGCCAGCCTGACTCACTGGGTCCCTGACACAGTGTAGGCCAAAGAGATTCTCTGATTCTCTGATTCTAATGGACTCCGTAGGGCTGGACAAAGCATTGAGTGATCAGCATTCAGCACCACGGCCAGCTCACAGATGCTGCAGCCTCTACCTGAGGGTGATGATACTGAATTTCCTTGTGTGGTGGGGGTCAAGAAGAATCACTCATTAGTGTCTGGAAAGCCTTTGTGATCCTCAGATGGAAGGAGCTATAGAAATGCAATGAATTATTACTCACCTACCAGGTCTTGGCTCCTCCATGTCCTGTCCTTATAGAGAATAGTCTTGGTTGATAGAAGCTGGTAGTTGAACTTCTCCAAGCCAGCCGAGCCTCTCACTCTTTCATCCAGTCGTATCACTGTACAGGAGCGATCCTGCTAGATAATGGGCCAAGAATCCCTTTAGAAAGCCAAGGTGGCCATCAGAGGCTGAAAGGGGGAGACTGCCCCCTATAGTCCATTGGTGGGAACTTCAGGCCCTACACATGGGATCCTGCTGTTTCTATTATGTTCAGAAATTGAATCTGGAACTGGTGGGGAGAGATAAGAAAACATGTAACAAAGGTGCGGAGAGTGAATGTGAGCACTGGGAGCCCAAGGAACAGAATGGAAAGTTGGGGACCTGCTGATTTCTATAATTTCACCAAATAAACAAAAGAACCTTTGAGTGGGGATAAGTGGCAGTAAATGGGCATGCTGCTGTGAGGGGCAGCAGGCTGCGGGAAGAGCTGGGGCCAGGGTCTTGAGTGAAGAGGGAAGGGACTGAGGACACAGCTTCCCTAGTTCTTTGGAGACCTCAAAGGAGGAACATCAATGAAACCCACTGAATGCGTCCGATGAAGTGAGCTGTAGCTCATGAAAGCTTATGCTCAAATAAATCTGTTAGTCTCTAAGGTGCCACAAGTCCTCCTTTTCTTTTGCTTTAACCTCTGAGGATCTGGGCCTGAGCTCCCCAGGAAGGGACTATCTCTTACCATCTTCGTGTTCAGCCCTGGTACAATGGGACCCAAATCTTAGATGAGGCTTCCAGGTGCTGCTGCCACACAACCAATGACGAAGGCTGAATCCCCTTTGCCAGCTCCAGGGCAATCCCAGTTCAGATCATTTTCCCTGACATGAATGGCTTCTGGCTACCACTCTAGTCCGAGATGAGATTAGAGACAGACCATGAAGCAAACCCAAGCATGTTACTGCTCCTTTAATTGGTTAAAAACAAAAGTCCCCCCCACCCCCCCCCAAAAAAAATTTTCAACTTGAATGTAAAGAAAAAAAATTGTTTTCCCCAAAGCCCCTTGAAGTTGTGGCACTTGGAGGGAGGCAGGGTCTCCTGCTGCGCTGCTCATCCACCTGTGAAGCAAGCCACTACAATAACCATGACAATAAAGCAGAGGGTTTCATTTATAATTCAGAGGCAGGTGGAAAGTGGTTTAAAAAAAACTGGCTGAGACAGTAAAAATTGTGGCTCTTTATGAGAATGTGCTTGCAACAAGAGGTCTCCATGTAACGAGCGTGACCTTCAGCAGAACCAGGTATCCCCAGCCGCCATCACGGGCCCCGCTAGAGGCATCTGCTCATGAGAACAGACCCATTTCCAACCAGCATGTTAAAAATACTCTGCTGTGATCTCTCGGGGCCTGACCTGGAAGCCCTTGAAGTCAAAGGGGAAAAAAAGACGAAGTCAATGAAGCAATGCTGATTTACACCAACTGAAGATGGGGCCTCTAATGCAGCGGTAGTGTGGCCCAATGGCTAGGGCTGGTAATTCAGAGAGCCTGATTCATATTCCTTACTTTGCCACTGACCTGCTGCATGACCTTGGGCCAGTCACTTGAACCAAGATCCTCAAAGGTATTTAAGCACTTAACTCCTGCTGATTTCAGTGGGAGTTAGCTGCCTAAATTCCAGTGTGGGTCTGGGCCATCCTGTCTCTTGGCTTTTATTTCCTCCTCCACTTTTTGTCTGTTTAGATTGCAAGCTCTTCATGGACTGGCTCTTGCTATGTATATGTACAGCATCTAGCACAATGGAGCCCTGATCCCAGCTGGTGCCTCTGGGCATGACTGGAATAGAAAGCATAACAGTGGGAGTCTTTCAATAGACTTTGGATCAAACAGGCCCGTAGTCAAATGATATAAAAAGCTAATGTTGTTTGCAGTGGTGTTGTAGCCATGTTGGTCCCAGGAAATGAGAGAGACAAGGTAGGTGAGGTAATATCTTCTCCAGACCTGCAGAAGAGCTCTGTGTAAGCTCAAAAGTTTGTCCCTTCCACCAGCAGAAGTTGGTCCAATAAAAGATATTACCTCCCCCACCTTGTCTCTTTCATACAAGCTTTTGGTGTCCCTAGCCTCTATTTGCCAGAAGCTGGGAATGGGCGACAGGGGGTGGATCACTTGTTGATTCCCTGTTCTGTTCATTCCCTCTGAGGCACCTGACATTGGCCACTGTCAGAAGACAGGATCCTGGACTAGATGGACCTTTGGTCTGACCCAGTCTGGCCATTCTTATGTTCTAAGTCTTTCTGGGCTGAGCTAAGCATTGACTATGGTAAGGAGATGAGAAAGAGTTGTAGGGTAGAAATACCCCAGAGGGAGAGGAGTTATTTAGGGCCGGGGGAAGAAAGGAGAATGTTATTAGGGGCCATGGGAGAGGGAAAAGTTAGACTGACTATCTGGGAAAACCTCTTGCCCATGAGTTCAGCTGTGATAATTGAGCCTACAAATTTGCACTAATTGTGAGCTCAGTGGGTGAAAAGTGAGTGAAAGTTCATGGAATGTCACAACAACCTAGAGTGACAAATGTTGACGGGGAAAGTTGCAAAGCGAGACAGAGTGAATTAGTCCAAACAAAAAGGCCTCCTGCTATAATTCAAGGACAGTGTTGCTCAGATCATCCCTGGTAAACGAGAACCGTGTGAGACCGAAAATCAGTGTTTTGGAAGAAAGACCTATTGGTGGTGGACAAAATAATGAGACGATGGCTGTTCCACCCACTATTCCCTTCTGGGGTTCTTAAACTTTTTGGGTGGGGGGGAATACAGAACAGCAGACGGAGGCTACTGCTACACTGGGTGAAGGGGAAGGAGCGAGCTTCACCATCATGGCTGCTACCCCCACTGTCTCCTGGGACCCTGCACCTTCTTCATCCTAATCCTGAGAGATTTCCTGACCAGACCAGGCCAGAGAGAGGGAGCCAGATGACATCTCTACCACCACTAGCTCCGGCTAAAACCTGAGCACCCCCTGGGAGGACTGGACACTTATCGCCTTTGATACCATCTAAGAGATTGTCAAACAACGGGTAAGGGTGTTTCTGTCTAAAAACTCTCTCCGGCTACAGAGGAAGGGAATAAGGGCTGTTGTTCAAATGAAAGCCTGATTCATTTCAAATGCTCTCGCTTTGCAATGCACGCTTCATTCATTTCCAATGCTTTCACTCTTTTCCCTTCTTTTCTACCTCTTTAATAAAAGATTGATGTGATGCTTAATGGTGTGTTTGCCATTGTGCTAAGCAGGCCAAGGTCTCTCTATACAAAATGCTGAAACCTTTTTAAAAACTGTTTAATGTTGGGCAGTGAGTGGGTTATGTTAACACCTTTGGCTCTTTGAGCCCATATATTCCACCTAAATTAAGACAACAGATCTCTCAGGCTGTGGGGTCTTCTTCCCAAGGAAGGCACTTAAAGCTAGAACATACTGTAGGGTCACAGGGAGATGGACTGGGTGATCATTCTATCTAACCCAGGGGTTCTCAAAGCCGGTCCGCCGCTTGTTCAGGGAAAGCCCCTGGCAGGCCGGACTGGTTTGTTTACCTGCCGTGTCCGCGGGTTCGGCCGATCGCGGCTCCCAGTGGCCGCGGTTCGCCGCTCCAGGCCAATGGGGGTTGCGGGAAGGGTGGCCAGCATGTCCCTTGGCCCGCGCCGCTTCCCCCAGCCCCCATTGGCCAGGCACAGCAAACCGCAGCCAGTGGGAGCCGCGATCGGCCGAACCTGCGGACGCAGCAGGTAAACAAACTTGGTTCGGCCCGCCAAGGGCTTTCCCTGAATAAGCGGCAGGCCGGCTTTGAGAACCACTGATCTAACCTATGCTAGGTATTTGTAAAGGTCTCTAAATGCCGCTTGGATAGGCAGACCTTAATGGTCTTTCCCTTTGCTGACCTACCGTGAAACAATGAGTACTGCTGATGTCAATGGAGCTGAACTGATTTACACCAGCTGAGGATCTGGCCTCACTAATGTAATGGTTGGGTTTGTTCCCATAGAAAACTGGAGTTACACCAGTCCCACTTCAGCCCAAGAGAGAGAGTGACCCCGTGGACTGAGAGATGGGAACTCCTGCCTTTGAAGGCTCTGCCCTGAGTCAGTGTCTGACCATGGGCAAGCCATGGCGCGTCTCTGTGCCTCAGTTTCCCCATCAGTATAATGGAGATAATAAAACTGACCTTGGTCCCAGATTGAGGGTGAATTAGTTAAGGTATGTGCAGTGCAAAGTGCTACACACATGCCGAATACCATTTGTGCATTTTTCTAACAGTATCTGTAAACTGCACAAGAGCTGGACTCCCCAGATGCCTGTGCCCCCTGGCCTGCAGCCAGCCGGGCTGAAGCACATCACAAAACCTTGGAAAGGGAAGGTTTGGTTGAATAATGGATCAAAACAGACAAACAAACCAAAACTTTAGTAGGAAAAAACAAAAAGAAAATTGTAAAGGATCAGAAAACAAAGCTGAATTAAAAACACAAACAATGGAGTGTAAATAGGAAGACAGGTGTCCCCCGGGAGCACACAATACAATCAGCTCTGAGCGCTGCTGACTTAAAAACCATTGTTTTGTCATTAATTTATTTGGGGGAGGGGGAGGCAGCAACTGTGCTTAGCTCAGAAGGGGTGCAGATGGGAGCTTAAGGTAATGGGCTGGAGAGGGGTCTGGGGGTCAGGACTCCTGGGTTCCATTTTGACTTTGGGGAGGAGAGATTGAGGTCTCGTGGTTAGAGCAGGGAGTGTCTGGGAGTTAGAAGTCCTGGGTTCCAGCCCCAGCTCTGAGAGCAGTGTGTTGTCTAGTGGTCAGAGTTTCCAGGTCAGTGATGAAACCTTACTCTTCAGCAATGTTTCGTTAACTCTTTGGTTGCTGGTACACACCCAGCTCCCAATAAAAACGAGCATGTGTGTGCTATACAGAGAGACCACATGCTCCAGTGGGTGGAAGACTCTAATAAGGCTGGGGAGCTTTTCTGTTGACGCACCCTGTTAGCAGGTGTTAGAAACCTGCACAATCGTGCTGTGCCATGGTGCCAGTTGCACCTTGATACCTCCACCAGTATAGAGGAGAGTGGGTGTGACCTTCTGCTCAGAGCATACCAGGGTAAGATGCAGTGAGGTCCTGCAGGGACCTATAGGACTAGCTGGGCTTCAGGGGACATCTCTGTGCAAGGTTTATGTTTGGTTGCAATTTGAGATCGCCATAAAGCCAAACCCTGGAAGTGGGCACATCTGACCTTAGCCAGGGTGTGACGTCTCTCTCTGGCTGCTTGGCATTGGCAGGTCTCAGATGCAGCTTTTGGGGAAAATCAGCAGTGTCTGGGTACATTCCTGCTCCCTTTCTGTTTGTTTCCTGGCAAGCTCCCATTCCCTTGCTCTCTTCTGGTCCCCCTCACATAGGGCCCTGCACTAGACGAGGTTTTCACCCCTCGGTCCTACTTCTGTCTCTATCACAGTTTCCCCCTACTGATCAGCCTGTTATGGAGACGGGGTCAGACCCGGAGCTCCAGCCTGCAGCAGGCCATCCCCACTGCCCCACATCCCAGGCCTTGGGTCACACCTGCACTGAGCTGCATTGGCTGCTGACCACTAATGCTCTTCTAACCCACAGACCCATCACCATTGACCTGTGCTGCCCCTTTAAACGGAACAGAAATATCCATTCCAATCAGGTTTCACGGATTTCCCCCCCCCCCTTTCTTTTCTCATGTATTTTCTTTTTCAGAACCTCATGTTTAATCATGTTATCCGAAACCCTGCTGCAGAGGGAGTTTCAGCCTGGTTCCCCTTCCCAATAGCGCTAGAGCATCGTACCATGGGCCAGCACTGCCCTCCAGCGGGAGAGAAGCAGGATGGCTGCCCACAGGCTGCCAGTTCAGAAATAAACCGACAGCTTAGAAGCTCCTGGCCGAGGTGGGTTGAAGACGGAGGGATCAGCACCAAAGCCGGTGCAGGTTCGCTTTGCCTGGCTCTCCCCTTTCAGAGGCAGTGAGGCAGTCGACTGTGGGGATGCACCCTCCAGGGAGTGGGGCAGTGGGAATGCACCCCCTGGGGCAGCTGGCTATTGGGTGCACAGTTGTAATGTCACAGGTGAATTATGCCTGGCACCACCTGGGCCGATGATCCGCCAGAGCAGCCCCACTGCTGCCACTGGATCTGCCCCCTCCCCAGCTGTCAGTGACCTGGCAGAGTGGGCCCAGCTGGCCCACTCCGCCTGAGTCAGTGTCCCAGCCCAGCTGCCCTGCCTGTGTCAATGGCACGTGTGAGGTGTGCTCTTGAAATTGTTCCACAGAGACCAATATCACACCTGCCCCTCTCCAGCTTGGCCAGTGTCACCCGTGGGCTATCCTGCCCGAACCACTGTCTCAGCTTGATGTCCCACTTCTTCGGCCAGTGTCACACCTGAATCTCCTGCTTGGCCCTAAGCTTTCATCTCCTCCCGTGAGCTCACTAGGACACAACACAGGTCACAGGAAGATGGGATCAGGTGTGCTGGAGGAGAGGAGGGAATGTTCATAGATTCACAAGGGCCCCTTAGATCATCTCTGAGCTCTGCGATATCACAGGCCATTACATTTCACCCAGTTATCCCTGTATTGATCCCCGTAACTCATGTTGGACTAAAGCATAGCTTCCAGAACGGCATCCAGTCTGGATCCGATGGCAGGAAGAAACAGAGGATCCACCCTGGTAATGCTGGGCCAGAGAAACTGATGTAATGGGGAAAGAAGCCGTATGCAACTCCAGCAGCCGGTTTAAATGCCGTTTTTAATAGAGATGCCCAGGAATATCTTCTCAGGAGTGGAGAGAAACCCAGGCCCTTTGGGGCAGCATTATTAGTACTATATATATAAACTGCCATCACCGTACTGAGTGCCGTACGCAATATACAGCAATGCATGACCCTTGCCCTAAATCTATACAGTCTAGGCTAAGGGAGAGGGCACTTGGATTCTATCATGCCCCCCTGCTGGACAGCCAGGCCCGAACAGGCTTTCAGTCACTAGTGAGATGAGTTCGACAGACTCAGCTTTTACTCTAAGGGACAGCTGAAGAGAAAAGGCTCTTGGAAATGTCCACTCCGGCCATCTCCGGGGTTAGAGAGATGGCGCAACCTGGGGCCAAGTGGAATGGCAGCACAGAAAGTCCTTTCTCTTGTTCTCTCTCCTCTTCCCTCTCCTCCCTTTTACTGCACATTCTTCTTCTTGTTCATGAACCTCAGGGCCACATTGTCATATTCGGTTTCCCCAATCCAGTCGCCCCCTTGCCCAGAGAGCAAGTTCAGGGTGGGCACGACCATCTTGGGCACAGAGTAGTCATCCCGCTGGGGGTTGTAGGGGTACTCGTGACCCACTGGGTCCTCTGCAGTGGCCTGCAGCTTCCAGGCCTCCCCTTTGACCTCCTCGGGCTCATCGTACACAGTGTGGGCAGACAGGCCCTCGGGCTCATCATAAATGTGCTCTGGCTTGGTCTGAGTGGGTGGCTGTCTCCGCTTCCTCACGCCCGCTTCATCGATGCTGTCATACAGCGGGTACGGGACCTCTGGCTCCACAAAGCCGCAGAGAAAGCTGCCAAACTCTGTGGCCATCAGGGACTTGGCGATGGTGTCGAAGGGCACAGCATATTCGGACTCAGGTGTCTCTTTTGCCTGAGCCAGCACCTTCCTGGCCGGCTGCAGGCTCTTGGCTCTGTCCTGCGGGTTCAGTCGGAGGGAGTCGCGTGGCTCCGCATAGGGCAACTCGCAGTCAGTAGGGGAGATGAAGCTGCTTGTGGGTTCCCCGGACAGGGGGAAGCTGGCGGTGGGCTTCACTGATTTGCCTTTGGCTGGCTTCCCCTCCAAGCTGGACTCCAGGGAGAGGCATTTGGTGCTGGCCCTGTGGTGCAGCAGGGACCCTCCAGTTGAGACCCTCCCCTCGCCATCCCTGGGTCGGCTCACGGTCCTAACAGGAATGGGAACCCTGACGGCATCGTCAGCAGGGCCGACCCACCGTGGCTCATCTGTCCCAAGGCCCCTCTGCACGTTGATGGCTGACTCAATGACCTGGAAGATCTCGTTGCCCTGCGTGGTCTCAAACTCAAAGTTGCCTTCTCCAGAGGCGCATCTTCGACCGGCCTCGAAGGAGAAGGTCACCTGGTAGGGGTGCAAAGCCAAGCAGGGTCATATCCCCAGCACTGTGTGGGTACAGCAGCCCCCGCCACATTGAGGATAACAACAGCTGCCAACTAACTCTCCTTGCTCTCACGTGCGAAATCCCTGTGCTAGGGATCAGAAGGCTCTAGGATCAAACCCAGCTGATGACTCATACTGAGGGCCATTATACCTACTCCCTACAGGGCAGTATTTGTGCCCCATGGATAATTTTCTCACCTGGCTATCTGAGGTGTTTGTTCCCAAGAAAACCCTCCTTGCCTGCCTTGACGCAACCTATGCAAGAGGGACAAGGGTGTCCTGACACAAAAGGGGGCTCAGCCTCCCTGCAGGAGCTTTGGCTTGTGCAAGGGGGATGTCACAGCTACTCCAGTCCCTGCCTCCCCCCAGCAGGATAGTACACATGTTTTATCTTGGAGAAGCTCACAAACTACTGCAGTTTTAGCAGGGTGCTGGCTGTGGGGGGAGCTTCCAGCTCCCAGTAGGTGAGGCTCTAGTGAGCCGGGCAGGAGCACAGACTGTAAGAAGTGCTCACCTCCCAATTACTGGCAGAAGGGGCTACAACAAATGGCATGTGAGTGCCAGCTGACAGCTACTCCAGGCCCAGCCATTCTGACAGGAGGATGCTTGACTTTTAACAGACTTCCTGCTTAGCTTCCTGATCTGATAGCCCCCATCCCCACCCTACACCTCAAAGGAGCTGTTCCCTCCCTCCGGGTCTGCGATTACCTTATCCCGTCCAAATCTCCGCAGGAACTTATAAGGCCAGGTATAGCGCACGCTCCCCGTCTGCAGGTCCTGAAGCTCCAGGGCCTCGTCCTCAGCTCGGAGGATGAAGCTGCCCCAGAGGAGGCAGCGCTCAGAGGCCTCCGTGACCCTCACTGTCACTTGGAACTCCTTAGTGGCCGCGGCTGCAAAGGAACATGTGCTAGAGGTGATCCTGCTGGCCATGCTGCAGCTCTCGGCCCTTCCGCACGGCACCTCGTGAATTTTGCATGAATACACGAGCTCCCCAGGTCCCCCTCACACTGTCAGCCCTGCTGCTGGGAGCCTGCGGCTCAACAGCACATACCCAGGCAGGCCTGTCGTCTGCTAATGTAGCAACGCAGAGGTGGGGGGAGTGCAGCTACCACCAGGCCTGGCTGTGTCCTACATAACCAGTGTGGAGTAGGACATGCCACAGACAGAGCTGCTGGGCTCTCAGCCTGATGAGAGGGAACCAGCATGGCCCACGTCCATATGGGCCAATGGCACCGTCATACAATGGTTAGACTGGGGATGATGTCATGTGGCATGGTAGGTGGCTTACCCCACAGGGGGTGGGGGGCAGGTGAGAGGCTAAAGACCAGGGAATCTCCAGCCTTCTTGAGAGCTGATGGGTATTAATGAGGTGCTGCCAGGAGCTGCCCTCAGACTGAGGGAGGCTTTCGGACCAATTCCTCTGCCTCTGGCTCATTCCCGGGGCTCCTCAAAACACTCCTAAAAGGCAAATGCTTTTCCCTTGGGATGCACAGCAGAAATGTCCCAGAAACATCCTTCCCCGCCCCGCCGGGGGGGGGGGAGGCCCAGAGAACCCCCAAAGCCCCTGGATTCCCTTGCAAGATCTTCACACGCAGAGTCACACGTGCGCTCCCCGTTCCAGACGCAGGCTCACGGCCGCACACAGGCAGACATGCTAATGCAGACAGCCTCTCTCGCACATAAACCCACTTCCCCCATTTCAAGCCGCCCAAGCTGAACGCTATAGTGCACTCGCCTATCAGCTCCCCGCAGTTTGCTTGCCTGGCAGCACTGCTCTGCCCCACGGCTGTGGATTGGAAACAGGACTGGCATTTCAGTGGGAGATCAGCTGACTCGATTCCTCATTCCCTGTAGCACCCAGGACCCTGGGATGTTGGTAAGGGGCTTTCCAAGAGCCCTTTGTTAGGAGATCAACAGTGCATCAGTGAGGGGATGTGCCCCCAGTCGGAGAAGCAGGTCTGCTATCTCTGAACTCCCCCATGCAGCACGCCCACGGACGTAAATTCCCCTCTCTGCCCCCTGCTGCCCCCACTTCTCCCCAGCCCCGCAGTGTGACACAGCTGGCACAATGCAAGGTGAACTTTCCTCGAGATGAGCCCACCACATCCTTCCTGTTCCTGTCAGGGCTCCCTCAGCTCAGCAAGTGGGGCCGAGAGATGCAAATGCTCCTGCTGCCACGCCGCATCCCCCTCCTGCTCGGTGCAGGTGCTGTAACGCCCGCGAGGCCTCACCGGGGCCCTCGTGTCCCCCAGCTCTGCCGGAGGCGGAACACGGAGCATGTCACGTCAGCCGCCTTAAAAGGCCACGGGGCTGGGATCTGCAAGGGCTGTACCCAGCCCTGCGCTCACCGAGAGCTTCCGGCAGCCACCGTGGGAGCCAAACTCTGATCCAAACGCACCTCAGATTCACACTGTGCTATCAGCCACGCAACGTAGGCACATGGATGGCAGACTTCCAAAAAGCCCACGGTGCTGTGATAAGGGGTGCGGGTAACTCAGGAAAGGACGCTCCCTCTGGGTCAGTGCCCTATGCCCTCGTGTGATGACAGGGGGTGCCATGTGGCAGAGAACAATGTAGGTGACAAAGCAGAGGGCACTCTCCCCTTGCAGTCAGTGGTGAGCTGGCCAATCTGTCTGGACCGCACTCATCACCTGGGCATGGGATCTGTTAGAGAGGAGGAGGGCGGATTCTCCCCTTCCCCTGGCGCTTTGTGCCATCATTCATAGCTGGGCACAGTGGGTGCCACCCTGGAATCCTCCACTCACGCCAGAGCTCGCATTTGGCACTCACTTTGCCCGAGTGTAAATGACTCCACCAGGTGAAAGGCAGAGGAGAAGCAGACCCATCCTCCATCTTTCAGAGGAACACAAACCCCAGGTCCTGAGCCCAGGGCACTTCCCCCAAGAACAGGGATGTTCTAACCCAGTGTCCTGTCCAAATTCCAGCTTGGACAATTATATCCTCCATCTCCCTACGTGCTCCCTACACTTTCAACTGGATCCTGCTTCTTCTCCCCTTCCTGTCCTAAGCTGCCGGGTCGGGTTCCTGGGCCTCTATTTACCAGCTGTCAGGTTCCACCCTGGAGGCAGGAACATTTCAGAGGGGAGTCAAGCGGTTCTTAGGTGAGCGGTTTGCAAAGAGCTTTGTGAGGGAAAATCCTAGGCATGGTATTTATTCTTATTACCAGGCCAGCTCCACACTGAGAATGCAGGTCAGCCTCTCCCCAGAGCCATGTCAGATGCTGGCAGCCTTGGGACATGACTTGCGCCCCCACTCCATATTAAACAGCCCTCTGTAGCCAGGGCACGGTCCTGACAGGTGCATTCAAAAGCAACCCAGCAGGCTGCAGATCTTCCCCCGGCCCTGCCAAACAAGCAAGACCATTCCCACTTCCCTAGCACCCCACTTGCCCCGAGTTCAGCTCAGGGCAGGCTTCTCTCCTGTAGTAGTTTGCCAAGTGCTATGTAGCCCAGCACAAACTCCCTGTGGCTTATCTGCTCCCTGCAACGTGGCCCTTGGCCCTCTCTGAGAGAGGGAGGTGAGTGTGTTGCCTTCTCACGGGCTGATAGCATAGCAGAGGGACAGGCTATCCCATTCTCCTTTAGAGGGTGGATAAAAAGCAGTGACTCACCATCTGAAGAAACCTGAGACAGGCACAGGCTGGAGATGAGATCAAGGGAGAGGTGCAGGCTGGATCAAGACACTGAGCCAGACTCACCCCTGAATTTACATCAGTCATGGATTTGGCCCTTTGCTCTCAATTCTCTGCCAATGCTGCTGTTTAATCCAGCAGACAAAAGGCGTGTGTGTGTGTGTGTGTGTGAGAGAGAGAGAGAGAGAGAGAGAGAGAGTGACTGTGTCTGCTCACATGTGCGTGCATAAATGTGTGTGCCCATGCAAGTGAGTTTGTGTGTGCGTTTGCATGTGCGAATCCCCAGGTATATATTTCCAGGTGGGAAGGTGTACAAATGTGCAACTGTGTGCATACACACAAGCATGTGAGTTAGCAAGCGTGCTTGGCATGCCTCTTCTCATAGGTTCAGCCTGTAAGCCAAGACATGATCAATGTCCTGGAGTGGGGGTGATTTTCTTTTGCTAGCCCACCCTATGGGTCCCTGTAAGGCAGAGACTGTGCTCTGGGAGGATTAGTCTCTGCTCCTTCCCCAGCAGCCCCTGGGGCCCTTCCACTTCCCTGAAAGGATCCCAGGTCCATTACTCAGGCTGCCTTTGACCTGGAGAGGTTGCTACATTGATGATTGAGCAGGATGTTTGCAACAGGCTGACGTCTGTGGGTCGGTTGGTAAACTGAGCCCGAGCCAAGTGTGTGTGACACTCCTGCTGTGTTTGTGGGCACCAGATCTGTCAGGTCCCCACATGCCTTCCAGCAGCACTCAAGAGATGGAGGCAGAGGGAGACAGTGCCCCTTCTGGCCACTGCATTTCACCCCTTTCCCTATATAAACATTCCCATTCAGAACACTTTGCCCTCAGACAGGCCCTTTCCTCTGAGGATCCCCAAGCTCTGTGCAGTGCTGACTCAGTCACGTTACCCTCATTGCTCAGATGGGGAAAGTGAGGCACAGAGAAGTGACTGATCCAAGGTCACCCTGCAAGTCAGCGGCATAGCCAGAGCCTCAATTTCCCTTTTCATGTGGCTGCCAGCTGTCTCGTTCCCCCACCCCACGCTCCTCTCCCTTCACTTAAACCACCCAGCCCAGCTGCGCTACTTGGCACGCAGGGTTGACAGCCTGTTCCCATGGCCTTGTGGGAGTGGGCACATGGGCTCTGTGCCTTCAGTCACTCCTCAGACCAGGAGTGCAGGGCTGAGGGGCTCTCATGGGAAATGGTGCAAGATCGACAAGGGTTCTAAGCGCTCTGGACAGTTGCGAGCGGCCAGTTATCAGCGCAAGGCACAGTTCTACCAAACCACAAAGCAGGAAGCGCACAAGGGCTATTTATGAAGCTGATTTTCCATTACACTTCTTGCAAAGAGCAGGGCTGCGCTGTTGCGGCAGCCATGTTCCGATTCAAAATTAGCAGCATCGCTTAACTGGAGCGTGGGCTAAGGCTCCAGGTTTAATCTTTAACTTAGCGCAGTGGGGTCCTGGTGTGCGACTAGGGCTCCTAAGCACTAAGGCAACACAAATAATAAGAGCCAAGTGAATACTGACAAGGTCCTCCTCTGAGCTCACCATTAGACTCCCTTCCTTCCTACCTGGGTACAGTCTCTGTGGCCTGGGTAAATCCCGGGACTGTGTTCTGAGAACCATGCTATGGATTCTCTGAACATGGTTGCAATGTGGCTTCGAATGTGGACACAACCCTGATGTGCTGCAACTAGGTCTGCAACAGTTTCAGGTGCGTTCCCAGTTCGCTGAAGGGCACTTGGGCCCAGAGGCTGGCTGCAGGCTTCTGGTGTCTAATGAAGTTCCCCCAAGTGAAGAGTGTCACAAGCAAAAGCTTGATGCCCAAGGGAAGGGGGTGAAGAAGGAGGCAGAAAGAGGTTAGGAGACCCCAGAGAACAAGGGTCTCCCAAGAGACCAAACACATCACAGGGAGTGAGACTTGGGAAGCATTGTTATATTAAGCCTCATCATTATGTCGATTTGCCGCTTTGTTACAAGCCAGTGGCATGTTGGTGGTAACGTGAATGAGGTGATCGCTGATGGTCCCTGGATCACTCGGCTGCTGGTTCTAGCCCCCGTTGGGTCAGCTACTCAAGTAGCAGGAAGTTGATACTCCCTGAGAGCTGGTCAGCAGTGGATTCTACTTAGAAATGGGACCTGGTGGGTTTGAAGGGCAAAATGCACCAAAGTGTGCACTGGGGGGGCAAGTCTAGATGCCAATAGCCTGGGAACCGAGGGATTAATGTGGAGCGATGCAATTGAGTCTGGCAGTATGCCAGGGAAAGCAAGGAACAAAGATGCATATGGCTGCCAAGCTGGGGCTGGTGGCAAGAGATAATAGGCTTCAAGGGGCTGATCCAAAGCTCTTAGAAATCAATGAGAATCTTTCTATTGACTTCAGTGGGCTTTGGCTCAAGGCCCCAGGGCTCTGGGATATTAAGCTTCCGTCTGAGTGTCCCCCAAAGCAAGTACGGAGCTGGCAGGCGAAGGAGAGGGCATGTCTCTCTTTGCAAAGATGAAGCATGGTCCTACATTTCCCAGCAGCCCCAGCGAGAGCTATCGAGAGGTCTGCTCTTCTGTAAGCGCCCAGCAGGGCTCTGGGATCACAGCTGAGTCACACTTGACAGTGGTTTCAGGTTCCGCCAGGGCAAGGTGTTATTACTCCATCCACCCTCCCACACCCCCTCCCCACCCCTTTCCTCACTTCCTCTCAGAAAGAAGAAAACAAACCACTTGAATCACTCTGCTGGGGGGTTCATCTCTGCTGTGCCCTGCCTCTGCCCCTGCTGTGCCCACTCCACTCATCCGGCTGGCTGGCTGGCTTTCGCCCCACATTGCCTGTCTCTCTGCGGACATACATATTCATCCTTATACCCACACCATGCACATTGAATGATCGGTCTATCCAATTTCTCTCTCTCTCTCTCTCTCTCTCTCACACACACACACACACACACCCCAATGCTGCATCTATTTACCTGCATGTTCACGGTGGCTCTGTCCATGTCTCTAGGTATCTCATCTCCTAGCCTGTGGGTTCTATGGAATTGAACAGACAGGTCCAGTCTCCGGTGCCTGCTGACCCGGCACCTTCTGCCAGAACTAGTTGCACTTCCAACACACACGCGCACACGTACACACACACACGCAGAGCCAGGGTCTCTCGTTCCCACCCTACCTTTGGCCCTGGAGCTGTACAGGGAGTTCTCCTCCATGGATAGCGAGATCGGGTGGCTGTCCTTCCCCACTGCTGCCTTCCGTTCATCCCTGCTCCTCTGGAACCCACAGGGAAGAGCAATGGGTGAGTTTGGGGCAGCCCAGGTCCAGCCACGCAGATTTGGGCCCATGTGGTGTCTCCTCCCCAGCACTGAGATCCAGATGCCAGAGCTGATGGAGAGGGCATCCCCCTTCTTGCAACCTCATCTCCCAGTGCCTGGGGCTCTTTGTTGAGCTGCCAAGGCTCCTCCCATTCCTCAGACCAACAGGGGCTTGGAGACCCTGTGAAGGACACAGGGGACACCAGAGCTGGCCTGAGAGAGCACCCTGAGGACTCTGAGCAACACCTCAGCGAAGGCCAAAGCTCAGTACTAATGGGCAAAGCTGGGCCATCCATTCTCCCTGGCCCCCTCCAACACCCACCTCCATGGAAACCCCAGCTCTTGGAGCTCCTGATCTCCCCGGGGGCCCCTGTCCCCTAGATCCTTGGTGCCCTATCTTTCCAAGTCCCCCACCCACTGAACACCTCTCTCCAGATCCTCGGCATCCTCCTCACTCCTAAGGACCCCTCTACATGCCCCTATCGCTCCCCACCACCACAGGAAGCATGCTGCCACTCTCACCGCGAAGGCCAGATCGCAGAGGGTGAGGACCCAGTTGGCCACTTCGGTGCTTTCAGCTGCCAGCAGGTAGCGCTTGTCCGTGGTCTCCAGGATGAAAGGGACAGTCTCCTTGGGGCTGCTGGTGTCCCCATTAGCCTCAGCTACATGCACACAGTTACTCAACTTGACGAGCTTCTTGCCGCTCTCAGCCTTCTTGGGCTTCTCGGAAGCGGGAGGCCCGGAGCCCTCGAAGAGCTCCAGGTGGGCGCAGGAGGAGGAGCTCTCCTGGTACAGCATTGCCCAGAACTTCCTCCATTTCTGACCGGGGGGAAGGAAGCCAAAGGAACAGAAACATGCGGGTGTTAGTCAACTCTGCCTTTGGGTTCCTAGGAAGTTTCACTTCCTGACTCTCATGCTCTAGCCCAAGGCTGCAATGTCTGGGCTGGAAATGGTCTCCTGGGGACAGCTGGTTTGTTTCACATGGAAAACTAAAGCTATTCCCACATCTTTATGGCAAAAAAACAGCTGTGTTTTTACATCAAGACAGACTTGAGCCATGGACTATTTTCACTTCAATAAGAGGTGTGTTTGCATTGATAGCTAGCTTGATGCAAACCCTAGGGGAGACAAGCCAACTGCAGTTTATGCCTTGGTGCGACTACTGGAGTTTAACCATGTATCCACATACCAGGGTTTAAGCTCACCTAGCCACTTCACAGTAAAAACCGCAGTGCCTTCTCTCCACTAGGGTTTACCAATGCAAACACACCTCTTACTGCAGGGATGACATGGTCCATGTCTCCACCCTGGAGTGTTGTTTTAAAAAGGGCCACGAGGGTAACAATTTCAAAAGCACCTGTGCCTGAGGAGTCCAAGCTCCACTGCAAGTCAACAGGATCTGGGCTCCTTTAGATCCAGATCCTCAAAAGCATTTAGACACTTAACTCCCACTCTGTGCCCTAGAGGCTTCTGAAAATTTTCCCTTAAGTGTTTACTTTTAATTAGCTCCTGTAAACAGCCCAGACAACCCACAAAGGCACTGAGGCTCAGGGTGCGTCTACACTGCTCATGGCAGTGAGCCTCCCAGCCCTTGTTGACAGATTTGGGCTTGCGCACTTCACGCTATCACACTAAAAATACCTAGGCCGAGGCTGCAGAAGTCTGAAGCCTAGGGAGGGGGGTAGGCTGCAGAGCCCAAGCTCCAGCCCAAGCCACAACTTCAAAGTGCTGTCTCCTATCTACACAGCTATTTTTAGCACTGAACCACAAGCCCTGCGAGCCTGAGTCTGTTGACCTGGGCTTGGGGGCTCGCTTCGGTGGGTGGCTGCTGGCTGTGTAGCTGTGCCTCAAGGGGCTGGTCTAAACACACACACGCTGGACAAGAAACACCAACACTGATTTTCATTCGGACCTTTCGTTATGTTGGTGCAGGTTACGTTCACTTGAACAGCCAGAGGCTCCACAAAGTCTGCTAGAGACTTCACTAGTGCTCTTGATTTTATGTGGAAGGAGCTCAGATACTGTAGTGATAGGCAGCAGGATAAAAATGATAGATAGTTAGATAGATAGATAGACACTCTTAACCTGGACTCAGAGCGGCTATACAGATATCTATGTATACATGCCCTGAAATGGCTCTGTCAGAAATACTGTTGCCAAGTTGACCAGCTGAGCTGCTGCCAAGACAGCAGTTTCACCTCGCAAATGATGTCTTTGTGGCAGCTTCTTCACTTAGGGGCCAATTGATGCCTAAGTGCATGATCTAAAGGTTCCTGAAGTGAAATGGACTCTTGCCATTGACTACTGTGGGCTTTGGATCAGGCCCTAGACTGTTTCCGATTCTGCAAAAGCAGGTAGACGTCACTGCATCAGGGACAGACTTGTGTCACATTTTTGAAGCTAGCTCGACAACCAGAACAGCTAGAGACTTCCTTTGTGTTACAGAAAGAAAGTTTAGATTCTGGAGAATAAGTAGGCAGAAGGAAATAGGGTCCAGTTTACCTCCCCACTGTGCACCAGCTGAATCAAAGCCCTCCCTTTAACTGAGGAGAACGTGACCTTTCCGTGTACATGGCTCGAGAGTGGTGCCATGGGCAATCTACAACCTGCATATGCCGTGCACCAAACAGCTTCCCCATCTGCCCGCACTGATCTCCGCAGTGTGGCCACAGGCTATTTGGTTGGGTTAAACTTTCATCGGGGAACAGCTGCCACAGGTCAAAGATGCTGGTTATCTGGTGTCCTGCCTGCTCTGCTCTAATGTGTTACAACACCGCACCCATCTTCCTTGGGAGGGGAGGGGAGGCCAGGACGCCCTGTCTAGCCCAGCATTGGGAATGGGAGGCGTTTCGCTGGGTGGGCAGTGAGCTACTGACAGTGACCGAAATAGCCAGGGCTGCAAACATTCATTTGGTTATCTGCTAAGAGGATATGCTCCATCTGCGCTCAAGGCCTGTGAGCCAGGCTCTGGCACACAGATCACACATGCGGCACTGACATTTGCAGACGGGGGTGGAGGAGTGTTTACTATTCAATTTCACATGTACGTCTAGCACTGGTGAATGGAATCTGCTGCTCAGCCACGAAACTGAAGCCACAGCTAGGCAACCTTCCCCACCCTGGCCTAGAGCTGTTGCCAATTTTGACTGGACGTATTCCTGGAGGTTTCATTACATGACACAATCTTTAATTAAAGATTCATCTTTAATTCCTGGAGACAGTCCTGGAGGGCTGGCAACCCTAGGAAGCCACTTGGAAATAGCAGAGGAACTCCAGCCCCCTTTAGGCTGCCCACTGCCAGAGGGCTAGTCAGCACCATGCTTGTCTTTTGCGATGCAGACTCTTGAGGGCAGGGATCTGGACTGAGATCCTCCCTCCCTGGTGCCTGCAGGCAGCACACAGAAATGCCTTTTGGTTACCACCAGCACTGGCTACGTTGATCAGCTGACCAACAGGAGAAAGAGCCTGTTTCTGTAAACAACCCCTTGTGTCCTCTTGTCTCTGAATGTGGTACAGAGGCCTGACTCCCTTCTCCTTCACACTGGGGTAAATCAGGAGTAACTCCGTAGTTACACCAGTACAAGAGAAAGGGGAAGCTGAGGTTTCTAACAGTGCTGCAAATGTGCGATTCCAAAGAAAAGGTCTGGGGGAAACAATCACCTCTCACTGTTCACCGTGGGCTAGACACTCAGCTGGTGTTAATCAGGGAGCTTAGGCCAATTGACATCCACTGATGATCTGGCCTATGTCTTTCTTTGAAAGCTAGACCTGGCCCCAGGAGCCAATGCCTGCACCCAGTTCTGAACTTCCCGGAGTCTAGGGGGATGTTGGACCCAGGAGTCCAGTTAGGGTCCATCTCTATTAACAGTGCACCTCCTGCATCCCAGGGCTCATGCCCAGGTATCTAAGGATACGTCTACCCTGCAATAAAAGACTACGGCATTACTGCAGCTGGCTCAGGTCAGCAGACTCGGGCTTCAGAGCTACAAAATTGCAGTATTGAGTTTCCTGTGCGACCCTATGGCGGGTAGGGTCTCAGGCCTTGAGCTCCAGCCCAAGCCCAGATGTGTACACTGCTTTTAGCCCCACAAGTCCAAGTCAGCTGACCGCAGCTCTGAGACTCAGTGCAGTGGGGGGTGGGGGGTGGCGGGGTTTACGGCAGTGTGGACATACCTTTGGGGGGTCTCCCCGGGGATGTGCACAGGGAAATCATTGTGAGTTTCCCCTGACAGCTCAGCTCCCGCAGGAGATGGCAGGCAGTGCTCTGGGGTTTGAACTCCCATTTTGGTCTGGCTGCAGGATTTCCAGAGGAACCTTTCCACAAACTAATATGCACTGCAAGCAGGTGAAAGCTAGCGGTGCAGACTTCTGCTTTCAGGGGAGTTCTTTGCAACCTGAGCCCAGCCGGGATCCTTGCAACTGGATCATCTTGAGACCTGCCCAGTAGTACGAAAGCTCCTAAAATGCTGCACAGAAGCAGGGGAACAGAGCCAGGGTCAGGGGAGATCTGAGAGGGGGGTGCCCCGGCAGCAGAGCAAGTGGGTGTGAGCAGGGATGCTGAGCACAGGGGAGGTCCTGTGACACTGTAGATCAGAAATGAGCTGAGGAAGCAGGGGTCTCCTGCAACGCAGGAGCAAGCAGGGAGTGCGGTGTTGGGGTGGGGGAGCTGCTGCTGCAGTTGCAAAACAGCGATGTTGTTTTTTTAAAGCCCAGTCCATGTTTATGCCAATCACTGTGAGGCCCCTGGCAAGTTGCCTATGTCAGTGCAATGAAGGCAAATCCCTGCTGCCCTCCCCTTCCCCACCCCCAGAGTAGATTGTCCCCGTCTCTGTACTGTGAGTCTCAGGCCCTATCTGCCTTGAGCCGTGGGACAACAAGTCAGAGACTTCAGCTTCTGCCTACGCTCTCCTCTGGAGGGATGTGACTCATTCCTGGGAGTCACCGGGCAAGATGAGGGCTTCCTACAAGAGGGAGGAAGTTCTGGTGAGCTGCAGCTTGTGCCCAGTTGAGTCACCAGGGCAGCAGCCGGGTAGCAGAAGGGGGGATGCTGGAGGGGGCACGTCACAGTAGGTTCAGTGGGGTGAAACTGGGCAAGAGACTGTTTAGGCAGAACATCCAGGGGGTTCTTAATGGGGCGGAGAGTGTGAAGCGGGGCCTCGTCTCCCCAGAGAGTCCCATGCGTGGGGCATTTAAACCCCTAGGAAACCAGTCTGGCTCTGTGACCCTACTGCCGTTCCCAGCCCGGGTACAGCACAGCGACAAGGCCCCGCCAGGGATGAGGGGCCAGCCCTGCAAACTGTCCCACTTTGCAATAAGGCAAGATGGCGAACTAGGGGCACAGAGGCAGGCTCTGTCTGAGTCCAGGATGGAGGAAGCCCAGGGCCCAGGCAGCACATGGGAGTCCCCAGTCAAGAGCAGCTAGAAGCTTCAGTAACCAGCCTCCAGCCCCGGCAAAGATGCCCAGGTCGGTCCTTACCTTCCCGAAGGTTTGCTGCTGCTGGAGGTACAGTAACCCCTGTTTCACAACCACCTCATCCATCTTCTAGCAAGGAGCATCCTCTCGCTCTGCCCCGCTGTCACACGCACTTTCCTGTCCGGGCCCTCCCCTCTATCTCCCTCGATCTTTCACACCTCCACCTCTCACCCACGCTTCACACCTCTCCCTCAACTGGCCCACTCCCCACTTCTAGGTCCGGCTCCCGGCCCTTCAGTTTAACTCTTTCCCGCCGCAGACGCCCGCCCGCTTCTGCCTTCAGGGTTGGGTTTGCTCCCTATCTCATTTCATGAGCATGTGACGTGTGGTCGGGGTTTGTTTGTTTTTTTTTTCCTAAACATATACGTTTCGCACTTCAGCTTCCTGTATTTGCGATCTTACCAGAAAGGGCAGCTACAGACGCTGTTGTTGAGTGCTGCTATGTCCACAGACAGACTGCATGCTAACACACTGACATACATTCAGACTGTACACGCAAACACAGAGATACACACACTGACAAGGGAGACTGTACACACTGGCACCAGAAGACACACACACACTGAGGCTGTACACACTGACACACCGAAGCACACACTGATACATCGTGGCTGTACATATTGACACACACACACACACTGCACGCAGAGACACACACACTCACGCACCGAGGCTGTATGCGTTCACACACAGAGATACACACTCTGACACCCAGAGACTGAAAACACTGACACACAGGGGGACGCACATTGTCACACTGAAGCTGTACGCACTGACACACAGAGATGCTTACACACACACCGATTGTACCCCCTCATCCACAGGCTGTACATGCACACACATGCACAAATTGTACACACAGACACTCTTGAGTCTTTCGCTCTTTACACCACAACAACAATCTGAAGACACCCCAGGGGGCTTAGCTGGATCCCAGATAGCTGTATTTACTAACTATACACAAACACACCAGGCCTAGCAACACAGTATTGGTTACAACAGCACCACTACCCTGGTTGGTTTCTGGCAGCTTCGGAAATACAGAGCTCAGTGAGCATCGCTAGAGGGCTCACAAACTATTTAAAGGAATACTACCCAATTCCTACACACTCCACAAAGACACCAATTATACACTTTTGTTTTTACTTTATTATCACCCTCCTTCTGGTCAGAAAAGGCACAGGCAACGGTCAGAACCCGCTCCTCCCACCCAACTCCACTATTCTTGGACAGACTCTGGGCTCTTGTCGTACCACACGATACCCCAACGTGCCCTGGGATCTGCAGGCCCATCTGGATTAGAGAGGGGCTCATTTGAAGCCAGAAGGTTTGTTTAATCCCTTATGAAGTCAGGGTCCAGCTGCCCCAGGTACATTCAGTTTGTGAGGAGCCCCAAATCACAGAGGTGTGGGGCTCTTGGGGGATGGGTTTTCTGGGGATTTGTGCTCTCTCTCTCTCTTTCTCACTCTCTCTGTTGCTTGCATTGGCTCTCTGCACCTGCTCCATGCTTTACTTATGAGCTTTAAAGAAACAGCCACCTTGCCCCTGATGCCAGCACCTCAGAGCAGGTAAATGAGGTGGTTCCAGGGAAATGGGGCAACAGGCAGTCATGCAAAGCAGGAGAAAGCAAATGTCCTGGTGCTGAGAGACACTGGCTTCACTTCCTGGAGGCTGGACGCCTGTCTTTAACCACAGAGCAGGGCCAGTCGAGCAGTGGCAGGCTAAGCTCCTGCGCCTGCTGGCAGTGTGACCTGTCTTTGATATTGAGGGACAGTGGAAACAGGTCGCTTACATCTGATGCAATGGAACTTGATTTAACTTGGCGCTGTGTGCTACTGCTTTGGGCATCCCGGGCTCACGCAGTGTGGGTGAGGGGATCCCACACCCTCAGACAATGGGGCTGGGACACACTAGTTACAAGAGAGAACCTAGGGGAGAAAGTGCACACATTAGCTCACTGCATGGGCTTCCCTGCCCCCTGCTGGCAAACGGGGCTGGCTTGGCCCCTCTGGAGAAGTAAGGGAGGGTCTGAGCGGAAGCAGGTGGCATGTGCTTTGCATGAACTAGGCACCCTTGTGTGTAAGTCTACATCTGTTGGAGCACCCTCCAGTGGCCAATTCATCCCCCCTTGTTCTCTATGTGACTGTCAATAATAATAGTAATAATGGCAGTCTCTTGCATTTGAGTATGCCTGCGCCTGGACATCAGCTTCCACCTGTAGGGTTCAGGAAACGCGTCAAGGCAAGTCAGTGTCTACATTCCCTCCTGCTGTCGGGCACGATGGAGCGATGACATTCTGTTGCACGTTCTGCTTGCTTCGTAGCAGAGTACCAAGCTCGCCCCCTATCCTCCTAGGTCATTAAGTCCAGCCTGACAGACTGTATGATGCTCCTTGTAGCAGTGTTTTGGGTAGCCAGTCTTCTTACTGCCTTTTTCAAATGCACTGCATGGAACTTTCTTAGGCAGTCAATTGTTCCAACCCAAGTCATTTTCCTCACGCTAGCATGGCTGCCAGCCATAGTCCTTCATTGCTGGTGATTTTGTCGGGCCATTTGATTCCCATTACGATGCAGAGGTGGTGTTGTGGCAGGCAGTTACGGCGACAATAAAGGGGACAGGTCTCTAACGAGACTGACAATAATGCTGCATTATGTTATATAGCATCTTTCACCCGTAAGTAACACATTGCAAACAAGATGTCCAAGAATCACTTGGCCCACCCCCCTCCCACTGAAACACAGCCACCTCTGGGGCAGGAGGCAGCAGCTGTGTAGCGGCAACATGGCATCATTACACAGCAGTTTAGGACAGCAAGTGAAGAAGAATCCCAAACCCAGTTGAACCGCCAGGGGGATTTAAGGAGGCAGAATAGAATAACAGATTTGGCCGGGACACCAGGGTTAATGCAAAAGGCCAGATTGTGATTTCAGTTACACCAATGTAACTCTGAAATGGCTCCATCAACTTCGGTGGAGCTATTCTGTATTTGCCCTGGTGTAACTGGGATCAAAGTCTGGCTCCGTGACTCTTAGGGAAAGTGCCATGGGATCTTTAACAGCCATGACTGCTCAGGACTTCCATCTGAAGATGCCCCAATGATTATTCCATGCAGCCCCCATGCACACAGCTTTGTTTCTGCAAACAAATTCCAGAGGCGCTATATTTTACAGGGACAAGAAAACTGACACTGGAATAGCTCCGCTTGGAGACAGCATGCTGAGGGCACTTTGGTTTATTTAGAGAGATGCTCAGAGATACTTTTTCTCTTTCCATTGTTTCATTGGTATGTCGAGCAGCCTATGAATAGGATCCATACTTCACCAGATGGCTCATCCAGACATATCAGAGCCATGACATTCCAGGTGTCTGTGGACTATCCGACCTGCGTCCCTTCCCTGGCATATTGAGAATCCTAGGAATATCCAAGCAGAATCTCCCCATGTTGGGCATCTGGGGGACTGAAGATTTGAAGATTAGCAGATTACACAGCCAGATGCTATCTGAGCTGTGTGCTTTTGCTGGCAGAGTGGGCAGCCGAGGTATACTCGTCCCTTGTCATTGCATTGGCACATTAGGCATCTGGTAAATGTATCTGGTTCCGTGTTGCTTCAACCACACTGGGGGCATCTGTAATATTTCTGAACCACATTGATTCTCTGGGAGCCTCAGAAGCTGGAAAGTGGTCCACATTCCCTCAGCATCTGGATGGATACCCAGGGACTATCAGACCGAAACCACCTCATCAGTGTATTGATAAATCCCAAGAATATCTGATCTATACTCCCTTCAGTGGGACACAGGGCATTCTGATGGGATTAGTCCCTATTTGCAAGTGGATGCCAAGCTGCTGGGGTTCCTGCCTGGATGAATATCTCTTTAACTCCAGCAGCCTGTCCCAGTGCGAGCCAAGGGAAGGGGTGCTGGACGAGGAATGTTATTGCCATCTGGGCAGCTCCTTTGCATCACCCTTATTGTTACAGTATAAGGCATGTAGCCACTTTCAGCCAAGCGGGCAGCCTGAATACTGAACATTCCAATTTGCCATCTGCTGGGGTGGAGGGAAGAATTTGCACTGCAGACCTCATGCTTCTTTGGCGTATTTCATTTTAACTTGAAATCACAGATCGGGCTGCGGGATGAGAGACCACCACCATCAGGCCTGAATCCCCAAGCTCGGTTCCAGAACCAGATATGAATCTGAGCTTTCCCCAAATCTGGGGACGTGTGAATCCAGTGTCCCCATGGGGTCCATTGCAGCCTTCAGATCCAGATCCATACACAAACGTCTCTAATGTTTGGGCAGGTTTGGCTCGAGGGTACCTGTTTGGGCCCATTTCTAGTTAAGATAAATGAAATTAAACAGATTGTATTTTATTATTTCAATCACTTTATTGCTAATAATAATTATAATAATTTTTGCATGATGGTAGAGACCACAATGTCCTCGGTGCTGTTCACACCTACAGAAAATAATAATCCCTGCTGAAATGGGGCACTGGCACTTGAAGGTCATGTGAAAGGCCAGTTACTCTGTTCCAGGTGTTTGGAATAACAGAAGTAGCCACTGGGTGAGAGGAAAAGGGTGGGATGGGGAAAGTAAGTGGCCATCCCAGACCACTGTCCCTTTAAGCCCAACTGTGGGTCACACACAACTGCTCCTGTCCTGCCTGAGAGGTCCTGAGTCGGGATGAAGGGCTGGGGAAAGAGGAGATGGCACCTGGGATGGGGAAGTGTTAGCCAGAGATTCCAATGAGTTCAGACCAGTGCAAGGGTCTTTGCAATGGACATTTCAGATCTGGGGCTCTTCAGGGGGTACCAAGTTGTAACTCACACTAACACACCCTCTTCCCCAAGAACGTGGAAGGGGCCATGATTGCCCAAGAAGTACCCGTGTGGGAGCATCTTGTGCTAATCCTAATATTATACAGGGGATTTACTGCAAAGACCTTTGGCAAGCGAGCATTCACATGCTCTCGCAGTTAGAGCAGAGAACTGGAACCCAGGACTCCTGGGTTCATAGAAGAGACCTACGCAGGATTCTTCCCTACTGCCTGTTTTCTAGAGTTTAGTCCTAAATGTCCCAAGTGATGGAGCTCCCAGACCACCTCACCATCAGGAAGGCTGTCCTGATATTCCCTTTCCTAGTACCATTACTTGCATTCCAAGCTCTTTGTGGGAGGCGCTGTCTCTTTGCTATATATTTGTACAGCGCCTAGCACAAAGGGGCTGTGGGCTCTCAGGCTACTGCAATACAAATAATAACTGTGATCCCGTTCCTCCTAGTTAATCCCCTGCATCCCCGTAAATAACCCTCCTCCTTTCTGGGAGTTCACAGCCTTCCAATATTGTCAGGCTGTTACTACGTCCCCTTTCAGTGATTGCTTAGCTAAACCAGATGGATTTAGCTCTTTTAATCTTTCCTCACCTCCTTGATCATCCTTGTCATTCTTCTCTGAACTACTTCCAGTCTGTCGATGTGCGTCTGGGAACGTGGTGCCCAGAACTGAACACAATATTCCAGATGTGATTACCCTGGAGACATCAGACGCCAGAACTTTCAGTAAGTCTCAGCATCCCCAGCTGGGTCCAGGTTTTCAGAAGACCTTCAGCACCTGCTTAAGCACCTAATTAAAGGGCAAGCTTCTCTGACAATGAAACCTGGCCCCACAGAGAGGGACTATTGCCTCTCTGCTCATGACTGCATGACCTTGGGCAAGTCACTTTTTTGCACTCCCTATAACTCAGTTTCCCCATCTGTAAAATGAAGATAATGATGTGCTCCTGTGAGGCTGAATCAGCTGATGTTTGCAAAGATAGAAGGCAAAGTGTTATCGTTGCAAGAAACCACAGGAGATCACATTCCACCAGCAGCTGGACATAACTAGGAATGAAATTATTTGGAATCATTTAAAATATACATGAGACCCAGGCTCTTCTCTACCCGGAAACAGGCTGTTATTTATACCCTCGCTGCAGATAGGATATAAACTGTTACAGGTCTCATAGGAAGCATCTTTCACAGCTAATCATTTTCTTTCTTTGAGTGCTTGCAAACCAGATACAGCCTCCTTTCAACTAGGTGCTCCACTCTCCAGTCTCCAGTCTCCACTCTCCCTCGCTCCCACCCCCATCCCTTCCACCCTCTGCATCCTCTGGCAAGAGGAGCGCCCAGGATGCATTGGAATCCTGCATCTGCTGGGACAGGCTTGGGCACAGTCCTGCTTCTGATGCACTGCAGGGGGACGCAGAGAACCTGTGCACCTGCCTAAGGTTCCCCCGAAATGCATCCAGCTCCAGTCTTCTCCTCCTGGCTAGGTTAGAGGGAAATCATGCTAACTGTGCTCCCCAGCACTGCACACACATCATTTTTCTTTCCCCTACAACTCAGCCCTTACCACCCCTGGAGCACTGTAGGATCTTTACAACTGTAACCTCAGCAGCATCCCCCCTGTTCCCCAGCGGAATGTGGAGCGTTAAAATTCAGGCCCTGAGTGACATTTACCTGGGTACTGAAGATGAGAGAAAGCCTGTGCTTCTCTTTAGCATAGCCCTCGTGCTGGCCTTTTGCACAGCAGGGACTACGTGGGACTGAAGTGATGCCCAGGCTTTGTGCTGGCCCCATTACACATGATGGAATTTCACTCCTCTGTGGAAGGGTTATGAGTGTGAACGCCCGATCCTCCCTTCCTGCGAGAGCACCACATTGCGCAGTAGCGAGCCAGAGCTCTCCAGAGGACAGCTGTGTTACTGCAGCGCTCAGTAGCAGTGAGGCCATCTAGTCAACGTCCATTTGGCTCCTTCAGTAGAACGGCCCCTTTGACCCCTTGGAACACCACTGCCTGAATGAAGGGTATGGGGTTAGAGCATGCTAGGTAGGGGCACTTCCTAACCCTCAAGAGTCCATTCACCCATTCCCCAGGCAAGCCAGTGGCAGGAGAGTCAGCTTCAGAGCTTCTTGCCCATATCCTAATGTCCTTCATGAGAGACCTGGCCCATGGCTGTTGGGATCACAGGATCCAGGGCATCTTAGCACCAGCCAGAGGAAGCCGGAAAAGCCCTGCCCTTCAGGCTTATCTGCTTCCCCTCTCCTGTGGTTGCCCATTCTGATTTCTGCAGCAGGGTCGGTCAGCCGTGGGGAGGGATGGCACCACGTTAGTAATATTCATAGTAATCCTCCTCTTCCTTGCTGGCTGTGGGAGCCTCTTCTCCTGGGTTCACTGGGGAGCTAAACAGGGCAGGGGGAGCAGCTTCTGCAGCAGGACACAGAGGGCGGGAGGGCGGGATAAAGGAAAGGGAGAGGCAGGATCAGTGAGAGGGATAAGAGAAGCCCAGCTGGGCTCTGTAGCAATTGTTCCAGTTTCTGTCCCTGCCCATAGTTTAGCATCTTGGGAGGGTGTTTCTGACCCAGGCCTTTCCCCACTGAACGCCACGCAGCAGACATGAGATTGGCCTCTGCCTCTGGCTCACAGGGGAACGCTGTAGACTGTCTGCACGTGGGCTGGCATACCCTGAATCTCTCTCTCCCTCCACCTCTCTTTCTCTGGAACGGGTGGGACAGGGACCCAGCCTCAGATCTTATCATTTCACCTCAGTTTCCCCTAAAAATGGGGACAGACTCAAGGATTTCATTGCAAAAGGCCTCCTTTCCTCCCTCCCAACCTCCCTTTCTCCCTCTTTCCGTCCCCCTTCCCTTCCTCCCCAATTGCCTTCATCTCCCTTCCCCCTCCTCCTTTCTCCCGGTGTCTACCCCTCCCCTCTCCAGCAACTCTGCCACTGTAACACAGTGTTTTTCAGTGAATATGTCAAATCTCCAGACTGAATCCCGCCCGATGGTTACATGGATGCAACTCAGTCGAAGTCAGCAGGGCTGCACGGGTGTAACTGAGGGCAGCCTAAATCTGCCCTGGCATATGAAGCCGTGACAACCAACATTTCATTGCAGCCAGGGCTGCCTTTGATTCTTTGGGTCAAGAATGGAGCTTGGGCCGTTCAGGAAGCCTCATAGTAAGAGCGCGAGACCGTTTCTTTCGTCTCTTGTTTCCTTGCACACACACAGAGAGGGCAGGGATACAGGGCACTTGCACTGGCGACAAGAAGAGCAGCTTTGGCGGTGGCTTGCCCAGCTTGTTGTGTGCAGTGCAGAGTACGTGCCTCCATCCGCCTTCCTCACCCCTTCAATCTGCAGCCAGCTGGACAGCTCGTATTTCAAAGGGCCACCCCTGGACTGAGAGCAGGAAGAGAATTAGGGCAAATGAGTCCCACGGTCGATCACCAAGCTGGGCCATTCAGGAAAATGCACACACCCTAAGGACCTCCAGATCTCACTGAGCATGCAGGAGACTCACCGAGATGGAGACAAGTGTCTGATGCACCTGGGCAGAGGTGCATGTCAGGGTCACTCACCATGGCCGTGCTGATTTGAGATCATTCACCTGAGTATGGAGCTGCCTCCACCTGGGTGGAGCGAAGTTGGGGGACCCCTTGCCTAGGCGGAGCTGTGATGGTGTCACTCACTTGGATGGAGATGTGAGGATCATCTCCAGGTAGAGCGAATTCTTCTTCATCCTTCCTCCGTTCCACGAGGGCCATGGGGTAGGCAAAGACCTCAACCATGAAGATCACATCATGGCCCGACACATTCACCTGGTCTTGGGGATGGTGCTTGATCTGGGGAACTGCACAGAATCCAGACAAAAGGCTGAGGATTTTAGAAGCTCAGGAGGTCAGAACCTAACCCTCTTCTATCACCAGACAGAAATGAACCTCCCCTAACCAGAATCATAAAGGCTGCTGCAGGGAGCATGGCAGAGATTTAAACAATGAAAGCATCTTATTAACCAGCAGTTATTCCTATCCTATCTACCCACTCCCTCTGCCAGGTCAGTCTACATGGGTAGGAGATAACACAAGTCACCTTATATTGTAATGAGTGCAGCAATGAACCACGTCTGCTGCCTGATCCCAGCCCACCTTATCAGAGGAAACAGACAATGTGAGAAATACACTGAATTCATTTTTGATTTTAGGTGTCATTGATGGGTCTGAGCCACAGAGTTCAGATTTGGATCCACGTTGGAGTTTCCCGGAAATCTGGGAGCGATCAAATCTTCAGTTTGGCTTTTGGTCCATCTCTAGCCATTAATAATAATCACTACCATTAGCTTGCATTTCTCTAGAGCCTTTCGTCCCAAAGGATCCCTGTGCTACACACAACTCTTACACACAGAAGTAGCCTCAGGGAAGTCAGTGGGAAAATTTGCATGAGTAAGGGCTACAGTTCGTGTGAGTAAGGGTTGAGCGATTGGGCCTTCTGTCCCTAACCTCCACATATGATACATACAATACTTATAAAGAAAAGGCGTACTTGTGGCACCCTTTTCTTTTTGCGAATACAGACTGACACGGCTGCTACTCAGAAACCACACAATACGTATGGAGCAAATACACATGTGGCACATACATAACCACATTTTAAAGTGGCATATCCCCACCTGGGGTAAATCATTACCGCTCCATTGACTTATCTCAGCTGAGGATTTGACCTCATGTACTTATGTACAGTACATGTATATGTTCTCTACTTATGATACATCCAGATATACACAGTACATACATTCACATATGGTACATACATATAGTACTAATACAATATACCTATGGTACATGCACATATACAATAACATGGTACATGAGACGCTGTGCACATATATCCATATGGTGCTTGCATACAATATATATATACAAACAATACATATGGGACATATATAGGGTACACAGACATGGTACATACATAAATCATAACTGCAGTGCAGCTATCTGTGGATGGGGTGGTGAATGGATGTGTTCGATGTACATGTACACAGGCACCTGAATATTTTCTCTGCCCAAACTCCTTTCATTATAAATCAGCACCGGAAGGAATCCGGCTCTGGCTTTTAAGGCACACCTGGGAGGGGGTTGGGGGGCTAGCTCACAGGGGAGCCCAGTGCACAAGGAAACCCAGTTTGCAGGACAGCTCTGAAAGCCCTTTAGGACATTCAAGTCCCCTGACCTCTTGTGCGGATTGATCAAGGAAGGAGGTGCAAGAGTTTGCTGGCAGAAGGAGAGATTGAGAGGCTCCACCTGCTCAATAACAGCCTTGCTGAGAGGCCCAGAATGCTAAAGACATCCCTGAAAGGCCCTTCCAGCCATCCAAGCTGTCCAATGACAGACACCTGGCCGATGGAATCTGGCCATGGCTTGGAGGATTAGATACCTCCTGTGCCATTCTTCACCTCACCCCGGGTACGCTGGAAAAGTGGCTGCATCCCTCGTCTATTCCTGGGCCACCTTCCCCTCCCGGTCTCTCCCCAAGCAGCAGAGGGCAAACAAGGAGGTGGACCGTTACCTGCTTGGCAGGGCCCGTCACTTGTGATGCTGAGGTTCCACCCGTCTCTCTCATGCACGGCCTCCTGGAACTTGCAGATGTTCTGGTAGGTGATATGATTGGAGCCACACACGGCCCTCTGGGACCTGCACACGCATTGTGGCTCGGGGATCCCCCCATAGCCTAGCCCCTGGATGTCCAGCTGGCACTCCAGGTTCTCCCCGCACCGACCATAGAAGGTGTCACTGCCATCCGGGTCGCAGGGCTGCCCCTCGGCATTCCCACACTCCAGGCAGCCGCCGCAGTGGTCACACACCAAGCCGGCTGGGCAGGCTGTGGCTCGGGGGCACAGCTGTGGCACACACTGGCACTGCCCTTCCGCCTCCTCTTCTGCTCACGTGAATCCGATGGGATGTGGCAAGCAGGAGGCTCCATGGAAGGACCAAGCCAGACCCATCACCAGCAGCAGCAACATCCTCCAGACTGTCTCTGGGAGCCTCTTCTTCCCTGCAAGGAACAGGGCATCACATCTCCTCTGACCCACTTGGAAGCGTGAGGTGGGTGCAGATAGAGCCCCACGTCCAGATCCTCTGCTTTCCACTCAGAACCAAACACTAATAACTCCAGCAGCATGAGCTGCCCTCCTCTCCCCGCCCTCTTCTCACACCCCTGTGGCAGGCAGGCTCTGGTTTCAATCAACAGCCAGGACAGAGCAAGAGGAAAGAGGATGTCTTTGGAGGGATCCAATCCAGCCCTGGCTAGGCTCCTCCGGAGACCATCTGTGTCCCACAGATGCTTCCTATTAAGAGTTGTATTGCAAAGGGAGATAAATGCAAAAGAAGCTAGCCTTGTCTTTGTAGCTGGCTGGATGGGTTTGTGAGGAGGAAGCACGTGGAG
Source organism: Eretmochelys imbricata (assembly GCF_965152235.1). Classification (NCBI taxonomy): domain Eukaryota; kingdom Metazoa; phylum Chordata; order Testudines; family Cheloniidae; genus Eretmochelys; species Eretmochelys imbricata. The sequence continues at coordinate 5,328,790 of NC_135597.1, forward strand.
AGGCCTGCTTTCTCCTCGGTCTCTCCTCCTCTCCCGTACTTTGCATTTATCCTTTTGCTCTTTCATCCTCACTTTTATCCTGTCATCCTCTTTATCGATATATGGCAATAAAAGCTATAGATAGATAAAGCTCCTTGTAGAGTTTGTCTGGGTTTTTTAGCCATCCTATAGATTTCTATAGCAGGGACAGAATTCGCTATTCAGTCCTAGCAGAGGGATTCACCTATAGAAAGGTGATCTATTCAGTTCTATAGGGCTTTTCCCTAAGGGTTCTCTGTAAGGGTACGCCTACCCTTGGAGCCGGGGGCGAAATTCCCAGCCTAAGGAGACATGCGCACGCTAGCTCTGATTAAGCTAGCACACTGAAAAGAGAGTGTAGCCAACGGGGGATGATTGGCAGGATGGGCTAGCTGCCCCAGGTACGTGCCTGTGGACTGGGCTGGGGATGTACTTGGGGCAGCTAAGCCATCCTGCTGCCCATGCCGCCGTGGCTACACTGTGTTTTTAGCGTTCTAGCTGGATGAGAGCTCACACAAGTGAATCGCACCCCCAGCACCAAGTGTAGCCAGGCCCTAAAAGGATTGCCGCATTCTCCTGTAAGCTCCCAAACCTGACAAGTCTGCTACCTATCTCATTCTGGTATAAATCAGGAACGGTGCCATTGGGATCAAGGGAGTTACACGGGTGTAAGGGAGATCAGACTAGGCCTCAGCTCTTGCTGAGGAGTGACAGAGGAGTGTGGTTGGTGAAATATTGGAGTATTTTAAAGGAGCAGTGGGGTTTTCTTTTTCTGTCTCCTCCCTTTATCTTTCCTCCTCTCACCCCGCTTCTCTTTCCTTCAGATCCCTTCCCTCTCCCTCACACTCCCTATAACCTGATTGTGATTCACTACCACACTGATTAGTACTTTACTCCATAAGCAGTGTCACTGGCTCCATAGGAGCTATTCCTGGCACAAGGTATTATTCTCTGTGCATAAGGGCAACCTGGTTCCTTTCTTTTCTCCAACCTCCCTTCCTCATTGATTCTTCCTTTCTCAGCTGTCCCTACTTTGCTGAGATCTCCCCCAGCCCCAGGAGACTCCACAGTCCATCTTGTCTTCGCAGATGCTAAGCCCAAGGTTGATCCATTGTATGCAGCTGCAGACGGATCCTGGGCCTTCCACCTCCAAACACAATCCCTGCAGGAAAGGGAGAAAAATCCTCCCTCCGCTTGTATTGATCTCTGCTGATCAGTTGTGCAGGTGGCACCCTCAGAGATAGCAGGTGTGACTGTGACAGCTTGCCTGACAGAGTCTAGCAAGCAGCTGTTCGTCCTTTCCCGGAGGCAGCACTGTGTGTTCAGCCCCTGGCCTCCATTCTAGCTTTTGTTTGGAATGGGACTTGATAATTGAGGCCAGACTCCTTCCTGCTGAGCTGCTCAGGTCAGAGGGGAAATTTACTTGCCCTTCACTTTGCTTTGACTTTCCCAGATTCCTTTTCAAGTTTCTGCTGGCCCCAGATCAAGGTCATTTGGGCAGTATGAGTGATCATAGAGCTCTTGCAAGAAGGAAAGACAGCTGGATGTGGGGATGCTCTGTTCTTTGGAGAATTTTCCAGGAAGAAAGTGTAGGGAAAGGAGATAAAAAATTGGTGGAAGGGAACTACTCTCTGTGTCAGTTGAGGTAAGGATTGTAGGCACAGGCAGGCTGGGAGGTACAGAATTTAAAAGTGCTGAGATCTTTCATCGCTGGCGGGCTATGTTCAGAGCTAGGAAGACTTCTGGGGCTGGCAAGAATGCAAACGGTCAGAGCTTCTTGTTGGGGGTACCACATAGTACATGTCAGATCTACAAACTCTGATGATCAAAGTCTTCATTTCACCTTCGCCCACGTACACCATATACCTATGCTCACTGCTTCCAAGCTCCCATTCTGCCCACACATGCCCCTGTAAACCTGACATGAGACAGAAAAGAGATACCAAGAAGGAAATTAAAATAGAGACGCAACTACTGCTGTCTATCTGCAGAGTGCCTGCCGCAATGGGTCTATAAATGCCATGCAATGAAGAACAAATACAAAGCATTTCAAACCTAAAAAAAACAGCCAGGCACATGGCCACATATCAAAATCATGCCACAGCCCAGCAACAAAAGGACTGACGCTCAACTCATTAGAGGGAGGGCGAAACGGAAAAGGGAGGAGATGCACTTATGAAAGTGGCATAAAACAAAGAAGGGGTGAAAGACTGATCCTTTGCTGTACCTCTGAGTTGTGTATATGGCATCTGGATACTGTGTTGATGGGCTAGGAAGATAGATAGATCGATAGATAGACAGATAAATAGTTAGGTAGATAGATAGCTGAATAATCTGTTCCCAGGATAAGAGGCTAGGATTTGTTT